>NC_059072.1:23917542-24221762 GCF_020497125.1 Mauremys mutica
TATTCCCTCTGGGGCACTTTGGCATTGGCCGCTGTCTGAAGACAGGATACTGGGGTAGATGGACCTTTGGTCTGACCCAGTATGGACGTTCTTATGTTCTTATGATCTTGCATGCTTGCTTCTTGGTACACATAGCCATAAAGGTGTCTGTAATTGCTGTTGCTGTGTAGAATGGAGGAGGGAGAACTGTGATAAATGGAACTACTGATAAGCAATCTTTCATTACTTTTTGACAGGATGTCAGATTCTAGTACTCTGAATGGAGAGAGAGGGTACTTCTGAGGACTAATCCTGGCAGCCAGACCAGGTGGGTCTCATGAGCTCCAATCAAACAGTGTAAAAGGATTTGTGTCTGACATAGGAAGAACTAAGCAATGAAACAAAGCATTTTTCTTTGTAAAACTTAACAGATAGCTGGGAAGGAAGCTCAGACTAAGTATTCTGATAATCTTCTTCTAACTTAAGAACAAAAGGCAAAGAGGAAGGAGGAGTGAATTTTGGACAATAGCTGTAGGTTTGTGCTGAAGACAGAGAATGGACTCTGGCTAGTCACAATTCCATGCATTTATTTTAGTTTATTTCAATTTTAGTCTTTTTTTCAGTGTATTGGCACTTGAAATACCTGTAAATGAAAGCTTTGAGAAGTAATATACTGTGCTTATTTATATAAAAAAGCATCTTCTAAGTTCCTCTTCATTGTGCAAGAGAGCAAAAATTGTAGGAAAGCCTTGAGGTCCTAGACACAGGAGAAAGTGCAGTGCTCTGTGTCTCTAAAGGAGTGGGAGATCATAGAAGAATAGAATATCAGGGTTGGAAGAGACCTCAGGAGGTCATCTAGTCCAACCCCCTGCTCAAAGCAGGACCAATCTCATGGTGGCTTCTAGACCCTCTTCAACAAATCATCGTGTCTCTTGGGCTCTGTGGGCAAGAGAGGACGTGGTCAGGAAGTAGTTGGGAAGCCTCTGGAAAAACACACTGAGGAAGCAGGTTTCATTTCTAGTGCTGATCAATGTCCATGTTAAAAACACATATGCCTAAAGTAGCATGAACTCCTGCTGCATGTGCTGTGAGCCCCATTCTAATGGTCACAGAGCACAGGAACAGCAGAATGGCCTATGGGAGAAGGAAGGGAGGGAAACGCATGCTGAGAAGAGCATGAAGGAAAAGTACCCCTGCCCCCATGTGTCTCTGGTGGGGATCTCTGGCCTCTACAGATCTTTCTGGTCCTGCTCCTTTGCCAGCACTGTATGAAGAGTGAGGGTTGGGAGACCATGACTCCTGTGGTGGTCTTGATTACTTTGTCCCCCTCGGCAAGGTTCCCGAGAATCAGCGTTGAGACTTGTGTAGTGGAAATAAGGGAGATCTATTGCATTTTAAAATTAATATTAAAGGCAAGAATAAGGTCTTCAAAGCTTTTGCAGTGACTAACATTGTGTAAATGGTGTCAGGTGGTGTTGGATTTATTTTTAATTATTAGACCAGCCTGGGGGAGTGTTGTCAGAGTGCAGTGATAGCCCGTCCGTTGCTCATTTTAGCATAACATGGAAATAACAAAGGGCTTGCCTTGGAGCTCGTTATAATGCAGACAAAGTATTGTTTGAGCTTATTTTTGCCTTTCTAGTTCTCAAGCAACAGAAATGTAATCTGGTGCTGCAGTACAACTGAATACTAGGGCAGATCCCTGTGGTGCAGTAAATAACTGAACTATACATTTTGCAAATTAATCATGCTCTTCCATTAGGAGCCATTGTACCTCCTGCTCTTCATATTTTGATAAGTATTTGGCTGGTTGCAGCCAAACAGCTTTTGCAGAGATATTGCTCTCATTGGGCCTGATTCTTATTTCAATTATATTTCGCTTATGTCAGCCTGACATTTGCTTTGATGGAGTTATTCCTGATTAACATCAAGAAGGTCAGACTGAGACTCAATGAGATCTCATTTTTTTTCCTGTGGTGTTGATTTACAGGTTTTTTTTACATATACTGAAATATTCGTAAACAGAAAGTGGGAATAAATAGGTCAACTTCAAAATACGTTTTTTAAAAAAGACAAGGTACACTGCATAGGGGTCCACTATGTTCTTTGTTCTCTATTAAACTTTGAATATTGCACTTTGTTCTAAATCAACTGTTCTGTCTTACTGCTTTCTGCAAGTAGCTTTGTGCTAAGATAAATGTTGATGACTGCTTGCTTTTTGCAGAATGGAGACAGATTGCTACAGTTATAAGAATAGCTAATTCTGTTGGTAGGAAATGACACATTGGGCTCAGTTATGGCAATATTGAGCTGTACTGGGGAGGAGAGGGAGGAACTGGATGCCCCCGTCCCCAGGAGGAAAGCACTGGGCAGTAGGAGTTGCTACCCCTATACTCCATGTATAGCAGCATTACCATAGCATAATCCTGCTGGCATGTGGGGAGATGGCACTTTCATCTCTCCACTACCCCCTCTTCCCCTCAAGCACACCCTGCTGCAATTACCATAATTTAGCTAAAAAAGTGGCTTGATTTTCAGGGGCGCCACTACCTGTAGCTCCCATTGACTTCATTGGCAAGTCAGTGTTCTCAGCACCTGTGAAACTCAGGCTAAGTGCCCAAGTGTGGATTTAAGAACCTAAATATGGCGCAAGTAAGGAAAGTTGGCCACAGCACTTCAAACTCCTCCTTCAGAGCTATCAATATTACCACTCCAAATGAACAAGTCATATACAGCACCAGGCCCAGTAGTGTGCTCCGGGGTTTGTGGGTGCAGTTACATCTGGAGAGCCAAATTCGCCTCTGCTGTTACTCGTAGAATTCTGAGTGTTAATTTGGCCCTATCTGTACTTAAAGGCCAACGCTATATTTCACTCAAACTTTGTTTCATACGATATCTCCTCAAACAGGCTGAAATATATAAACTTCAAAGTCTTTGGAAGAAGAAATGTCAGAGTCTAGAATCATAGGCTCTAGATGTGCTAGGATCAAGATCCCAAGCTGCAGGATGGCTCTGTTCTGTGTTGGCACTAGAAAGAAGCCATTTGGGGTCTTTTGACTGGTCTTCAATCTAAAACTATTGAACAGTTTCGAGGTGGCACAGCCTTTCAGAATGGACAGTGAGAGGTCAGAATACAAAGAGAAGACAAATTGGTAAAAATAGATTTGAGCAGTGCATTTTTGAGCTATGCTGTCAGTCCAGGTTTACAAAGGTTCCTGAGGCTTATATGACAGGGAATGTTGCAAAGCCTGATGCTCTCTGTACAGCTCTACGGGTTTTGTACTGTTAGAGGCCAGTGATACAGGTGTTAGGAATGTTAAGTATAAAGATGTTCATATATTTAGACAATAGTTTAATAGCAACAAGTTCAGAGAAGGTTAAAAATTACATGTATGTTTTATTTTTCATTATTCATAGATTTATCTATAATTCTCACCACTACAGTGCCTGAGCCTCAAAACCATTGGTGAATTTAGATCAGGGGTAGGCAACCTATGGCACGGGTGCCGAAGGCGGCACGTGAGCTGATTTTCAGTGGCACTCGCACTGCCCGGGTCCTGGCCACCGGTCTGGGGGGGCTCTGCATTGTAATTTAATTTTAAATGAAGCTTCGTAAACATGTTAAAAACCTTGTTTTCTTTACATACAACACTACTTTAGTTATGTATTATAGACTTATAGAACGAGACCTTCTAAAAACATTAAAAATGTATGACTGGCACATGAAACCTTAAATTAGAGTGAATAAATGAAGACTTGGCACAGCACTTCTGAAAGGTTGCCGACCCCTGATTTAGATTCTGCACACCCCTGGAAGACAAGGAAGTATTACTATTGCCATTTTACAGATGGGGCACTGAGGCACCAAGAGGTGGTTGTTGCATAGAGCAGAGTTTCTCCAATGGGGAGGCGCACTTTTCTGGGGGGAGGGAAGGAGGGCATGCGAAGCTTTAGGGGAAAAAAAATCGTACTAGGCACATTTTACCCACAGCAATGAATAACTAGCAAAGCTCAGACATATCAGGTCCTCAGATGGCACAGTGCATTTGAGTCTAGATGGCGCTGTGCATTTTAACGGATTTCTGTTAAGCTTGCCTAGCATTATACAAGGTCGTTGCCATCTGTACATTAATCTGTTGGCTACGACATGGTGTGCACATTTAATTGAAGGTAGAAGGGGATCTACAGATAGCTGTCTCAGGATCCAACCCACGATGGAATTACTCTGCTCCAAAAAACAGGCGCACTCATCACACTAGTAACAACAGTGTGATACCAGTATGCAGTATCTCACTTAAAATTTACATTTCTATATACTGAAATGGCTCTGTTTTTGAATCAATGCCTTACTGTTTTTAATATTTTTTTTTATCGGTATCTGTACTAGCCCCCCTTTTCCACACAGACACAAAGAAGGTGGACATGATCAAATAAGTTTGAGAACCACTGGCATAGAGGTCCCAACTGATATCAGGGCCCCATTGTGCTAGACGTTCTACGAGCACATAGAGACAATCCCTGCTGCGAAGAGCTTACGCTCCTAAACAGACAGACCTGACAGAGGGTGTGTGTGTGGGGGGGGGGAGGTATTGTCCTCTCCATTTTATAGAGTGGGAACTAAGGCACAGAGAGAAGAAGTAATTGACACAAGGTCACATGGGAAGTTTGTGGCAAAGCTGGAAATGATTCCCAGTCTACCTCCTTGACCACAAAACCTTCCATCCTCTTGACAACTGAAGAGACCGCTATTTACTTGAGGAAAACCGCCAGATTTCATCATAAACAATTAAAATACCGTAACATACTGTGACAGAGTGGGAATTGTCTGTCTGTAATTTGTGTGAATACTATGCCACAGTTTCCCCTATATGCTGCATGGTTAACTAGGTGGTGGGAAAAGGCTGTCCACTCTCAGGACAGGCTACAACACAGGTCAGACTGATGCCTAGCTGTCTGGGGTTCAGTGGAGCATCTATGAAGACAATGGCAAATCCAAACACCAGGACACTTGCTACCTAGCAACTAAGGACCATGGAGGGCCCACCTCCAGAGGAATGCAGCCGTGTTTGACCAACTGAGAACAAGGGACTGAGGAGGGGCCAGTGGGGACTGGCCTGGGAACTGGAACAAAGGAGACTGAGGGATAGAGCGGGAGCCAAGATGGGACACTGCTTGGAAAGGGCTGTGGGTAACCAGAATGGACCGTGCTGTAACTTTCTTCTCTTTATGCAAATTGAAGGACTTTATGTGCTTTGTTCCAGTTGACTAATAAACCCTTCTGCTTTTACAACACTGGCTGAGAGTCACTGCAGATGCTGAAGGTGGGAGTGCATTGCTCTCTTTCGGGGCACAAATCTCCCTCAGGTGCCTGTTTCAGGGGGACTTGCTGAAGGGAGCTTGTGGTGTGAAGCAGGGGTGCTGAAGGTTTGGTCCAAGAAGGTGGTGTAGCAGAGTGGTTCACCCAGCGAAAGAGTGAGACCCTAAGGGGGTCTGGCACGCTAAAAGAGTCCTTCCTAGGACTGTTCCAAAACATCGGATCTGTGACACGTCTATTGTGAAGTCTGGCATTCTAATGTTTTACAATGGATACAGAGGAACTTAACAAATATCACTTAGTCAAAAGAAAACTAAGCCCATTGTCTATTAGCAAGAATAGTGCCTGTCTAAAGGTTTATAGAGTTGTAAAATAAATTCCCTGACTGTTATCTGAGTACAGAATGCAGTTATTCTCTCAGCATTATAGACTTGATTCTGCTCCCTCAGTAGTGAGAACTGGGAGTTACAGCAGTGAAGCCAATGTACTTTCACTTGTGTAAATGAGATCAGAATTAGGCCATGTACTCTAGATTTTCCTGTGACTTGGCTGTAATTTTAGTGTAGACAGGCCATTAATCAGTCGCCTTCTCAGCAGGTTTAAGAGATAACAGTAGCTTTTTGAATGATTAAATTTTCTTCATGGACTATTTTGCATAAAAGGTTAATAAGTGTAGCTTTCGTATCATGGTCAAAATGTCTGTGTCTTAGCTTCGACAACTTTATTCTCCCACGTAAATCTGTGGAATATTCAACATTTTAGTCAGGTTCCCTTTAAAATGTCTAGAATACTGCTGTATGATTTATATTTGGACCCGGAAGTAATGTTAATATGCTTGCAGGAACAAGTATTGACAGAACTGATTCTGGCAGTAGTAGATACTTGGCAGCTAAAATTTCCTTGTCTTCTTGCTATTGTGGACACATACATCAAAAGGGTCTACAGCTATTTGCTTAAACAAAAAACTGAATTTACTTTGGCTGTGATCACAGCCCTTTTGTGTTCACTTCATATAAATATTCTAGTGAATATTAGACTAAGCATTCCATTTTAAACATGCATTTTATTTTTTTGCAGAAAGCAAGTTTTGAACGCCTAATCATGAATATTCATATAAGAAATAGATCCTAAAAGATCTATTTGCCCAACCAGCGAATAGAAGCACCACAGTGTGATCTATGTATCTAACCTAAACAAAAATCGCCACCACAGCTGCAGTTTGAAATATCAGATGCAAACTGTTTGTGAAGAATCTAAAGACCAAACCTTATAGAATAATCATAGATATTTATTCTGCAAATAATGTTGAATAATAAATGTGTTTGCGAAAGTGACATGCTGCCTGTGAACAAATCATACCCAGAAAGAAGCTAAATTCATTGAATAAATGATCTGATATGAATTATGCCGAGACACAAGGTGAGTGAAGTAATATTTTTTTTGGACCAACTTCTGTTGGTGAAAGAGACAAGCTTTCAAGCTGTGCAGAACTCTTCAGGTCCCAAAGGTGGTTTTACAATGGACTTCTTCAAGCTGTCAAACTTCCTCAAAAGCTTGTCTCTTTCAGCAACAGAAGCTGGTCCAATAAAAGATATTATCTCACCCACCTTGTGTCTCCAATATCCTGCGACAAACAAGGCCACAACACTGCATACGTGAATTGTTCACTCAGGCCTACTTCTCCCACTCTTCTGATGATCCAGGGTGTAAAAAATTGTTATAAGTATTTGAATTCTGGATAAAGAGACATTTAAAGGTTGGAATTGTCTGGTATCCGATAGAACTGAAACCGAGACTGTCCCAGTGTTGCTGATTTTGGTCACAAACATGTCAGTCCTATCTACATGTTCCCCTCCAGATATAAACCAGCAAATGTGTTTAAATCTTGGGTAAAATCCAGGCTGAACGCAGCAGGTATTAGATGTACCAAAATTTAAAGTATATTATTTCAGCATAGGCAGGTCATCCTCTACAGCTCTTAACAAAGGTTTCAGTTTTTATTCAGTGTAGCAACTGCTCTTCGGGATGGGTAAAAAGCAGACAATTCACAAAATATTATCAGACACCATCAGGCGTTGACGGGTATAATCTGGGATCTGTAAGTATCAAATCCTGGAGACGGTACATCCCGGAAGTACAAATAATGAAAGGTTATTTTTCATAAAATGCTGAGATTATCAAGATTTAGAGACCTTCAGCACCCAGCCATGTATAGATCTCTCCAGGAAACAGTAAATGCCTATAAATCAACCTTGAGGTGATTTCCTCAGCAGAGGTATTGATCCACAGAGGTCTGAACGGCACATTTCTCCCTTCCTGCAATCAGTGATGTTCCATCCAGCTGAACTTTAGATCCCCTGGGCAGACAAGCCTCATCCCACTTGCTCCTTACATTCCTTGCTGGCCCGATCAATTCCTGCCTGAGTCTCATTTCTTATTTTCTCCTCCTCAAACTACACAGTTCTACCTATCCTTGACTCCTAATCCCTTCACTTCTCCTGACCTACCCCCTATATGCTACAGACAGATTTCCTGTTCCCTGCCCCGCAGTTCAGAATATCAAACTCCTTTCCCCCATTCAGACTCTCAATCCCCCTCTTCCTACTTGGCACTGGTCCATGTGTTCTTTACTCGTTCCATCTCCTAAATCAGATTCTGAAAATCTCCCCAGGCCATCTTCCAGACGACATTCTTATCTCCTTTGCTCCCTTCATCACTTGCTGCAGGCCTTTGCTTTGCATGGCAGAGCCAGCCAGGGAGCCTTCAACAGTCAGGGAATAACCATTAATATGATATGTGAAAACTGCTTTTTGATGCTAAGGGGTGTTAATTTATTTCATTAGCTAGCAGTAAATGTTTCATCAGTCAAACTAAAATGCATTGTGAATCACTACAGGGAGCTGAAAGAGAGACCTGATATAATGCTTGCTGCAAAAGTCTGCAGCAGTGCTATTTTAAACCTGCATGCAATCCCATTGAAGTCAATGAAAAGACTCTCATTGACTTCATAATGGGAGTTAGAGCAGGCCCTGAATAGGTACACACTGAACACTTCTTTCGCATTAACACTTAAAGCTGTGATTTTCAAAGGAAAGGGACTGAGCACTCAACTCCCATTGACCTTCAGTGGCAGTTGGTTGCCTAACTCCGATAGGCCCCATTGAAAATCTGAGCATGAATACTCACCAAAAGTGGTGGTTAAGTATATTGTACTGTAGTTCCACACGTGGTGGTGTAGTGACCTCCCGTGTAGGTTGACAGCAAACCTTCAGCGGTGTAGCGCAGACCTCTACCACCTGAGCTCAAGGAGTAGTTCCATCAGTTTACTAAATTGTTAGCAGTAGTAAATTGTTATACCCTAGTGGATCATAGGGTTGCCAACTTTCTAATTGCAGAAAACTGAACACCCTAGCCCCGGCCCCTGCCACGAGGCCCCACCTATTGTCCAAGGCCCAGCCTCTGCTCACTCCATCCCCCCTCCCTCCATCGCTCGCTTGCTTTCTCAGCCCCCCCTTTCCCCCCTGCTCACTTGCTCATTTTCACCAGGCTGGGGCAGAGGATTGGGGTGCAGGAGGGGATGAGGGCTGGGGCCAAGGGGATGAAGTGTGGGAGGGGGCTCAGGGCTGGGGAAGGGGGTTGGGGTGTGGGAGGGGGTGCAGACTCCATGAGGGAGTTCAGGTGTGGGAGGAGGTTCCAAGCTGGGGCAGGGTGTTGGGGCATAGGAGGGGATTTGGAGTGCAGGCTCCAGACAGTTCTGGCTGGTGTGGTTCACGGGGGCTCCTGATGTCAGGAAGCCCCTTAAATAGCAGCCACACCAGCAGTGCCCTGGCATTTCATGGGCCTAGGAGGCTGTTCTGTCTGCCATGAATCCTGGACACATGACTCAGCCAGCACACCAAGGACAAAATGTTCCTGTCCTCTAGAATGTGGGGGGTGTGGGGTGGGGAGAATTCCCAGCAAGTGGCTGACACACCCACCCACCCACCCACCCCACATTGCTGCCCTGGCTCACTACATCCGCAGTGTAGCCCAAATCACAGCAGCTCCAGGGAAAGAGCTGCTCCAGGCCCCCTTCTCATTCCCCTGCCATTTGCACTGACCCCCAGCCCCTCTCCTTCATCCCCCCCCAGTCCAGCCTGGGGACAGCAGCCCAACTTTAGCCCCATGCTTCTGCGCAGCCCATTCATCCCAGGGAGGACACTGACAAGCCCACAGCCCCATACCTGCTAGTCATGTGGTCCCAAGACCAGCTGGATGCAGCAGCAGCCCCTAGGGAGCAGGCTACCGGGCAGGCAGCGGCAGCTCACCCTGGCCCCCTGCCTTGCCGCGTGTTGCATGCAGTCCGTGGGGAGCCAGGCCGCCTCCTCTTTCTGCTCCTGCTGTCCAGGGAGCAGCGGGCCAGGCAGGAAGAGGGCTGAAAGCACTCCCTAAAGGCCACAATGCCCATTCCGCAGGGTGCCCCCGGCCACTGCAGCAGCTGCTACCCGGGGTTAACCCTGCCGGCCCCAGCCTGCAGCCTTTCCCAGCCACTCCACTGCCCGCTGGAGCTCACACCGCCCCCGAGATCCACAGAGAGAGCTGCTGTAGGCCCCCTTCTTATTCCCCCCCATCACTAACTGGACTTTTAACAGCCCAGTCAGCAGTGCTGACCGGAGCTGCCAGGGTCCCTTTTCAACTGGATGTTCTAGCTGAAAACTGGACACCTAGCAACCCTATTGGCCAACTGAAATGATGGTGAAATACAGACTCTACTAATATGGGTTACAGCTACAGGATATAGTGTAGCAGTTGACTAGAAGAACACAGAGCATGATTATTAAATGTGACCTGCAAAGGATGTAACGAAAGCTAGGCTAGAGTATGTTTTTGCTTTTTTATTGTTATGGAAAAGAGACCTGTTGGGTTTCTGTATTTTGCTTACTTTTTACCTTCAGTCTGAGGAATGTCCAGTTGAGCTTCCCTGGTTTTGCAGGAGGACTTATTGGACTTAATTTTTTTCTTGAATACTTTTATTGAATTAACAGGAGATGTTGAATCATGAATCAGACCAGGGTTAGATGACATGGTTGCAAACACTGGCAGCCGTTCTATTCTGGAGCATCCATTGAGTAGAGTTTTACTGGTTCTAGAGCAACAGTGGGAGAATCTCAGAAAATGTCAATGTTCATGGAGCCTAGAGGACTGTATGCCAGGCAATTACTGAGACTGCACTGAACATTGATCTCCAACTTGTTTTTGGAAAATCTTAAAACATTGGACAGTGGCAGAATTTGTACATAGGGAACAAATCTTGTCCCGTATTCTGGCTCAGAGCCATGGATGGAGCTAAGGAGCAAACGCTACTAGTATAAGCAAAGGGCTGAGCTCTCTACGTCTGTCTAGCCAAATCTGCTTCTTCATTAGAAGTCACTGTCTAAGTAGCATCTCCCTGGGTGATTACATGGATTGGAGAGCGTCCTGGGTGCTGCAGGAACAAATTGCAGATGTTGGTGAGTCAGCAGGTGCCACTTCTGAATTCATCGGTGAACCATTTTACTAGAATGGTGATAGGAAGTAATGTGATGTTGGAGATGAGTCATTTAGATGATACGTTGAAAATGACTTTTGTTCATTAAAGATCCCAGGTCACTTTTCATGGGCCTCATCCAAAGTGCACTGAATTCAGTGGAAAGACCCTACAGGAACAGTTATGAGCT
Source organism: Mauremys mutica (assembly GCF_020497125.1). Lineage (NCBI taxonomy): Eukaryota > Metazoa > Chordata > Testudines > Geoemydidae > Mauremys > Mauremys mutica. The sequence continues at coordinate 23,928,532 of NC_059072.1, forward strand.
CTTGTGTCGAAGGATGTTTTAAAATGGATTTTGCATTCCTCTCTTCCTGTCGTAATTTGCTGATATGCATTATTAGACAGTTGCTGTATTTCAGCATGGGGTCTATATTTCAGTGATGGCAGTAGTGATCTTCTACAGTTTATCAGTGTGTAAAGCACTTATGGGTGGTGCAGAATGAAGAGCACTCAATACAGTATAAGCTCTTGCTATTTGTAGTAATCAATAAAATATGCTGAGTTTTTGTTCCTTTTGGTAACTGGCGGTTGGCAGTTATCTCAGTACAATACTCTGCTAATAAATGAGGGAAAATATTTTTACATTAGTGAATCTTGATGCTAATGAAATTCTAAGAGATCAAAACAAGTAATTAGATTTATAAGAATATGCAAGATCCCTCACAAAGAGTCAGGACAGCATTGCATTTAATCAGCTTTACAAAGGAAAATTTTGTACAGAACAGAGTAGACATGATGTGAAAAAGTCACTCGGTGGGGCCTCCTTTGCTCTTCTGTCAAAAGCTGAAATTGAAGAGGTTTGGGGGATCATTGAGATTCAGTGGCTGTTTCACTGAAAGCTTTGTCCGACTGCTTTTGAAAAGATACGCTACGAATTTTATCAGATTGGGATAAGCCAAAACCAAGTTTGCATATTTGTCACTAAGGAAAAATGCCTGTGGACTCTTATCAAGTTCCTATAAACAGACATTTTGTATGATAAAATAATTTAAAATTACCAGCTGAGACTGAAAGGTACCCAAATTGTCATCCAATCAATCCTTAGTACATGTTGAAAGGTTATAGTCAGAATAAGCCTGTGAATTACAGTATAAGTGATGGGCTGGTGGTGCCTTTCCCATGGGAGAGAGAAAAGTATTTTGAAACTACCATGAGGTTGAACTCATGCACTTTCTGAGGAAAGCCCTTCTTGGAGTAGAGGGGTTTGAAGTCTCATGGATGGGGAAGGTGAATGGATACAGCCTTGCAGCACCTTGCATTATATGGCTAATCCTGTGCTCAAGTCTGGATTGCAGGCATTCCCTGTGGACAGCCAGACACTCACTTTGTTCCTGGACTCCAATATCCCTGGCAGAATTGTGCCTTTTAGAGATGTGTTCTCATTGGGGGATCCCTCCCAAAGCAGTAGAAGCTGTGGGAGTCTCTTGAACAGCACTAGATACGTTACCTTTTGTTTCTAGTTAGTTTCCCTTTCTGGTTCTCCTGACTAGTGTATTGTTTGTGTTTGGGTTGCTGTTATTGCAGGACAAATCACTTTAATTGGTTATTTTAAAATAACGAAAATGCTTTCTTGCAGTATTTAGTTACTTTATGAACTTGGTATTTCCAATGTATTTGGTGATTCACCAAACTGAAATCGGTGCTCCCAATGGTCTTAGACTAAATTAGATACCTAAAGCACAGGACATGTTGGGAAAAGCAGAAGGTGGGGATAATTGAGATAATTCTGTTTTCCCCATCATAAAGGAGCATCATGGATGTTTTACCACATATATTTGGAGCCTGAGTTACCTGCCATTTTCCCTTTGAAGAGTTTTTTATATCAATCTATTTTGTGTGTATTTAATATCTATATATATAGTGTGTATAATTTAATATTTTTCTTGTAACGATTTGAAGAGCTGTATTACTGGTGATGCAAAGTAGCCATAATTTTACTCTTAGGTACTAGAATGAATAAACTGGATTTCTATATACCATAGATCTATCATTTGGTTGCTTTGGGCATCCATGCATTTAAGTGATAATATTCATAGAGTTTGAGTCTAGGAAGCAGGCTTTTGTAGTTGATTAAGCTCTGAAGTGCATCTGGAGCATCAGATAAACTACAAAATCCATCTTGAACACTGAGTATGTTGTTGTTATATAACAAGGTAAAAGAAGGATTCAATGTTTTCTTTGGGAGGGAATGGGGAACCATTTTGTGGAAATAACTGCAAGGTGGGCCTGAATCAACAGTTCATTGTGGATCCAACCCAGAGCTATATTAAGTAATTGAACTCTGTCATCATATTGGGCCAAACTAAAGTCCAATTTGCCATGTTGATTTATAAAGAGGATTTTGGTATGGCCTTTGCCAAGGTGCTTTTGAGTCGGGCTGAAATTTGGAAATGGAGCTTTAAAATTCCAGCCATCTTGCAGAAACCTTCGCATCTTGCAGGGTGAAGTACATAAATGACATTTTATTTCTGGAGCTGTAGTGGAGGTTTCATTTTAAGGCTCAACAACAGTATTTAGTAAATACCAGGGCTTTGGAGCAGAGCCTGGAGCTGGAGCGCGGAGCAGCTGTGGAGCTGCAGGTTTTTGCCTGGAGCTGGAGCGGAGCTGGAGCACAGCTCCAAAGACCTGGCAAATACAATAGATAACTGGCAAAAGAGCTTGTTCATACTTCCTTGCCTTAGAGATATGGAGGTCTCCAGGTTTAAAACTTGAGTGCTATATATGTAGATTTACTGAGACCTGTGTTTCTTGTCACTTATCTGGAGCTGTATGAAAAGAAGTTTAATCATGGGGGCTCAATCTGCTCTTATTAAGTCACTGAAAATTTTGCCATTGATTTAAGTGGAAGCAGAACAGAGTCCGTGATGTGTAAATTTTGTCTCTCATAAAGCAAAATGCAGATTTAACAAGACCAGTCTTTTGAAGTGCTTTTGTATTGTATTTGCATCAGGACATGTGCAAGTTAATGCTTCTTATAGGTGCCACAGCTTTGAATCCCACTCTTCAGTGAACCTGAAATGGATATACTGTATATTAAGTATTGCTTAAAGTTCCGTCAATGCCTAATTCATTTTCTCTTTGAAAAATACTTGTTTTCTTTCTCTAATAGTAGTACACGTGTAATGCACACTATGACAGAAGATCAGCTATTTATGACAATACAGTAACCCTATAAAAATATTCTGTTCCTGATTAACTAAAATGCCCCCTTAACTGAATGGCTCTCTTCATACTGGGCAAAAATCTGCACCATGCATTTCTTCACCCATTTAGCCAAAAACCTGAGGTCTTTGAAGGTTTGGAATATCTCTGGGAAAGATGAGATTGTACTGTGTTTTTAAATATATAATTAATTTTTAACAGTAAGCCAGGACCATTTTATGTGAGCTTGTTTTCATCAGAGATCCAGAGGATAAATCTTACCTACATTTCTACTCTCACTCTTGTATTCTCCCACTCAACCAATAAACAAGTAGAAAATCTAGCTGCATGGAAGGATTCAAATGCTTACATTAGAGGGGTAGCCTTGTTTGCTGCTTTTACAGATCCAGACTAAGTCCTGTGGCACCTTATAGACTAACAGACGTATTGGAGCATGAGCTTTCGTGGGTGAAAACCCACTTCTTCGGATGCATGTAGTGGAAATTTCCAGAGGCAGGCATAAATATGCAAGAAGAATCAGGCTAGAGATAATGAGGTTAGTTCAATCACGGAGGATGAGGCCCTCTTCTAGCAGTTGAGGTGTGAACACCAAGGGAGGAGACACTGCTTTTGTAGTTGGCAAGCCATTCACAGTCTTTGTTTAATCCTGAGCTGATGGTGTCAAATTTGCAGATGAACTGAAGCTCAGCAGTTTCTCTTTGAAATCTGGTCCTTAAGTTTTTTTTGCTGCAAGATGGCTACCTTTAAATCTGCTATTGTGTGTCTAGGGAGATTGAAGTGTTCTCCTAAAGGTTTCTGTATATTGCCATTCCTAATATCTGATTTATGTCCATTTATCCTTTTATGTAGGGACTGTCCAGTTTGGCCGATGTACATAGCAGAGGGGCATTGCTGGCATATGATGGCGTATATTACATTGGTGGACGTGCAGGTGAATGAACCGGTGAGGGTGTGGCTGATCTGGTTAGGTCCAGTGATGGTGTCGCTGGTGTAGATATGTGGGCAGAGTTGGCATCAAGGTTTGTTGCATGGATTGGTTACTATGGTGTAGTGTGTAGTTACTAGTGAGAATATGTTTCAGGTTGGCGGATTGTCTGTGGGCGAGGACTGGCCTGCCACCCAAGGCCTGTGAAAGTGAGGGATCATTGTCCAGGATGGGTTGTAGATCACTGATCCTGTACAATGATCCTTCACTTTCACAGGCCTTGGGTGGCAGGCCAGTCCTCGTTATCTCTAGCCTGATTCTTGCTTGCATATTTATACCTGCCTCTGGAAATTTCCACTACATGCATCCGACGAAGTGGATTTTCACCCACGAAAGCTCATGCTCCAATACGTCTGTTAATCTATAAGATGCCACAGGACTCTTTGCTGCTTTTACAAATGCTTAAATTGTTTTTTCCATTCTACCTACACCATCTCGAGATGTGAAGCACAAAACTAATTTAGCATGTTAGACCTGAAGTTAGAGCACTTCAGATATTATTCATTACAATCTAAATGTCTTTTCAAAAGTGGTAACTAAGCAAATGGCACATTTTTCTGAAAGATTAGCCGTAGGAGATGTGTAGCTAAAGCTACGTGAACTCATGTTTTCAGTCAATAGATTCCTTTATAATGGTTTATTTCAAAGAATGATAGCACATGAGGTATAATGGTATGCGTTTTAATCCTTAAGCATCAAATCGTATCTCTGTCTAGGGAGCTTCCAAGTCAATTCAGGCTGCATTCACATAGACAACACTAATGCAAGAGACATACAAATGCACACTTTATGGTACAAAGCATGAAGTTAGGCTATCTCCCTTCTGATATATTTACTAGGGGTCCCCCCCTTCCCACCCCCAGCTCCCATTAGAGCCAGTGAGAATTCTGCAGACCGCTTCAGGAGGAGCAGACTCACTGCCCATGTGCATAGAGGAAGCCCGTGCATCAAAATGTATTTGTAGTACTAGATAGTTTACCCTGCTCCAGGTCTGTTAAGTGGGTAAGTGTTGCATTTAGTACTAAATTATCCTGAAAATGAATCTCCTGAGAAATTCACACACACTCTTTTGTTCTTGAATGAACTAGAGGGTGGAGAATTTTGATCCTTTGTCTTAAGAGTCTGTCAATGGAAGACCGTCTAAATGTAATGTAAACGTTATCCTCCAAGAATGTATTCCCTTCATGTAAACGTTGTCATCCAAGAATGATCTGTGGCTTTGGGAGCTTCCAGGCAGTGGCTTTGTTCCTGACACATTCGGGTACTGGAAATGTAAATACATTTTATCTTCTTCTCTACTTTAACCCATCCACAGCTATTAGTGTAACCAGTGTAGCACTTGCAATTTTCAGATAATTATCTATGTGGGACAACTTCTCCAGAACCCTAATTTTGATAGCATAGGTTCCACTCGGGGCTGTACAGCAGCAGGAGTTCAAAGAAGGCACCCACACTTAATTGGCAAGCCTGGCAGCCACAACAGAGGACAAATGGCACTTCAAAAGTGCCCTCAATTAGGTCCTGCTCCTACCTCCATTGAAATAATAGTAAAACTCCATTTGACTTAGAGGGATCAGGACCATCATGAGCAGCTAAGGGCAGTTACAGTCTTCAACCTCAGTTGATCTATAGTCCCCAGTGGACATTTCATAAAGGTTTCAGTTCCTGTGACATATAGTCTTGTTCCCATATACTCCATGCTGTACATGCACATTCTCCAGGTTAGCACTGTGGAACTGGACTATATGAGGCACCTATCAACATGAAAATGCCGCTGATTATATACAGAAAATGAGTTGCTATCATGTTTTGAAACTTCATATTATTATGATGAGCAAATTGGCTGCAGTTTCCCTTTAACTAGTTTTGAAGTGTGTGTGTGAGGCTCAAACAGCAGAGAGTTTGCTCTCCCAAAGCGAGAGAGTATAAATATGCCATCTAGAGTATAAATATGCCATCTCTGGCATATTTATACTAGTGAATTGAAAAGCATGTCACACAGATGTGACATGGCACCTAGTGTGTGTGGTGGTGTTAAACCTGTCTATTCACAGAGATGTACATGAAGGGCAGAGAGATTGACTGATTTCTGCTGTACCTGCTACCATCTAGATGTGCTGACATTTTGAAAGATCTTCCAGAGATCGAACAGTGGACTTAACCTTAACGGTGCATGTTTGCAATGTCAAAGCACATTCGGTTTACAATATAAAAATATGTCCAAGTTTAAAAACTTAGCAAGTGGAAAGGGACACTGGCTAACGCACAAGAGCCAATCAAGTTGTTCAGGTCATAGGATAAAACAAATACAATACAACCACAATTTACAGCATTCCAGTTAATCAAAATGTCACAGTTAACAGTGGTTTTCTTATGTACCTGACACAAATGTGGGGGCGTTCGTTAATAATTATTGATGCTGTCTGGGTAGCAGAGCCAAGAGCAAGAGGGAGACAGCTCTCAAGAGCAAGAAGAAGGAACAGTCAACAAAGTCTTACCCTTAATACTCATCAAGAGACCATGCAAGAGCAAGTAGCCTTAATGAGTGCAGCCTGCTCTCCTAGGCAGCAGCAGTTTAGACAGAGAACCAGGTTGTGTCCCATAGTCGCACCAAAAGTTGCAGGCGTTACTAAGAGAATGTAAGTTGATTCCGTTCCATTCCTGTAACTCTCTAACTTAGGCTCCGTACACACTCTGCAGCTTATGTCGATTATAAGTTACGTCGCTCAAGGGTGTGAATAAGCCACTCCCCTGAGTGATGTAAGTTACACTGTCTAAGTGCCAGTGTGGACAGCACTATGTCAGCAGGAGAATTGCTCCCACTGACGTAATTACTCCAGCTCCCATGAGCTGCGATAGCTAAGTTGACAGGAGAGCTCTCTCTTGTCGGCTTAGCGTGTCTGTACTAGCAACGTTACAGCGGTGCAGCTGCATTGGGGCAGTTGTGCCGCTGTAAGCTCTGTGGTGTAGCCATAGCCCTAGTTTGTAGTGAAGCACAAGGTTAGATGAAATTTAAATAGGTGTGTAGACTGTTTATTATTTTGAAGTCCGTTTTTGTTTAAAGCTTTTTTCCAGCTACTAAATCAAAATACTTTGGTTTTAACAAAGTTATTGGTCAGTGTCACTGGTCACAGGTTCCCAAAAGGAAGAAGCGTGGGTGCTGGAAACCCACCTGGGCCTGCAGAGTGATGAACAGTTAGTAATATGGTGTAGGGTACTCAGGGCCTGATCTAAGAATAGATTCCACCTTAAGACAGATCAGAACACCTGACAGGGTGCACTCAGAGAGAGGAGGAGGGGGACAGTGGTGCAGCTAGTTCTGTAACCATGACATTTCACCAGCATTGTAGTGTGTCAGTGCGTCCCCATGACTCTGAGCATCCTAAGTGTGGAGTGCAGCTTCTCTGAAGCTGACTAGTCTTTGGCAGATGTGGCACCACTTCAACAAGGTTTTGGGTGTCCCCATCACCTTCAGAAAATCAGGGATGTACCATCTAAAAATAATCATGTGGATGAACAGAATTCCTTAACAATTTGAGAAGAGAAACTGTATGAAGGGCCAGCATGTTCCATTTAGACAATGACATATGTTGGGTCTGATGTAGAGTTATACCAGCCCCTGGGGGGAGAGGGGGCGGGGTTCAAAGGGATTGTGCATCAGGAAATTCCTCTCAGAGCTTCCAACCACATGCTGGGAGCTGCTCACTGTATCCTCTTTTGGCAGTGCAGAAATAGGGAGATTGCTCCAGCTGGGACCTAGTGGAGGTGCCAGAGAAATACCTATTGAGTACATGTGGGTGAACTCTGCGAAAGACCCTGGATGAACCTTTTGGGCCAGCAACTAATTTTTCAGTTGGATGCTGACATGGATAATGTTTGTTCTCCCTTATTCCATCCAGTGCTCATATGTCTGTGTACTCTCTCATTGGTGTGCATATTACTATCTAGTAATCACATATCTGTGCGGCAGAGACGGTAGTGGCATTGGGAAAGGAACAAGACCTCATCTGCACTTGCCAACATTATTATTTGTTTTACAGTACCCAAAAGTGTGCAAGGTGCTTGGAGGCATCATGAAAACCTCATAACACTTCACATTAGGCTCCAATACCCAGTTTTTGTTTTACACAAATATTTCTTGAGGTAAATGGGGGGAGGGATAGTTCAGTGGTTTGAGCATTGGCCTGCTAAACCCAGGGTTGTGAGTTCAATCCTTAAGGGGACCACTTAGAGATCTGGGGCAAAATCAGTACTTGGTCCTGCTGGTGAAGGCAGGGGGCTGGACTCACTGACCCTTCAGGGTTCCTTCCAGTTCTATGAGATAGGTATATCTCCATGTATTATAAAAATGATGTTACAACTTAGGTCACAAGAGATGGCCTATATCCCAACATACAATAATAGCTGTGTTAGCAGCATGTGCAGCATTTAGAGCTCTGCTGGACTCTTATTTTTCTGTCTTTATGAGCAAGGCTATCTTTCGGACTGTACTTTCATGGGGCACCGGGGGTTTCTAACTGATGTGTGATAGACCCTGTGGTCATTAAAAAATCAATGAGTTTTCCCAAGTCTGAATTCTGTGGACTCTGATGTACTTTGACTGACCATCCAACCCAGAATGCTCATAGCTTACACTGTGAATGGTTGTTTGCTGGTGCTATAAATAAAGAGCCTTTAGATAGCTTTATTTTATGGCTGGAGGGAAGGCAGGTTTTGTAAGGGTTCTCAGTATATGCATAACTCTTCCTCCCTCAGGGCCTGCCACTTTGCTGACAGCCACGCCCCTGTCTAGGAGGCCACTTACAATCTGAACTAAGAGATGCTGGGTAGTTCCACTGTATCATGCTCTGACACCACTTGTCCATGTGAGTAATTATCTACTGCCCCTGCAGTGCTGCACATGTTCTTGTCCAGTACTTGCATAATAACAATCCAGCATCATTGTAGAAGCATCTCGGATGGCACAAATGCAGGATTTCAAATGTCTGTATTTAATCTGCAGGTCTTGCTTGCCTCATGATTACAGACATTAGTGATCATGTGTGGATGTCAACTTTCTATTGTATGTGGCTTCACAACATAGTATGGTCAGTTTCCCACATCATAGTTTTTCGTTTCTACTTTTTCTTTTCAGTTAGTTGATGTTAACACCACAGTCCACATCTTTTCATTAGTGGGTCTCATCCTTTATTTTTGGTCTCTATTCATCCTTATTAAAGCACTATCCACCACATGATTAAATTTACAGACTTCCTCACATCTAGCATAATATTGCCCTTTATCTGTTAAGTCAGTCACTGCTAAACTCACACAAGACTGTTGGATTGTGACCAGCTCTTGTCATTACAAAGTAAATTGGAGCCACCTCTTCCTCAGGATAATTCGAAAGAACTATTTTGTTTCATGTGAGGGGACTGCAGAGCATGGACTGGGTTTGAGAGCAAATACAGCTAGAGTTAATAAGAAAAGAAGTTATATTAAAACGTCTAAAAGGAGTGCTGATGGCATGGTTTGTTGCTCAGATCAGAAGTATTATACCTGGCATTGTAAATGAATGCAGTGGCAAGACAGTTAACTTTAAATGCTATTTGAAATTAAATTATACTATTTCTCTTTTTTGAATAAGTTTTTAGAAGAGAGCATATTTAGGAGATTGTAGATCTAAACTGCATAGAACATGTTCCCATACTTAAAAGGATAAGCAGGGATTATAAATTACTGAAACCAATCTAGTATTTCAGGTCAGTCCCATTATTTGCAGGGGGAGGGAGGGAAATCAGCAGAAGCATAACTGATTCCATTTAGATTGTGAAATAAAATGATAAGGGGTTGTTAAAATAAGATTGGAGTGAGGGAAGAACAAACATTACATTTTCAAACAAATGTGTAGGGTTTTTTAATGCAGCCCATTGTGTGTTAATAAAGCAAGGTTCTGTATTTGGATTTTTTTTTTATTTTGGTAAATTATGTAAATCTATTACATTGGCAGTTTAACAGGAAAAATGGCATTTGTTTGCTTAACAGCTCTTTGAGTTGGAGAAAATCTTGTGCATAGCCATCAAGCAGAAAGAGTTTCAGTACAATTGTCTGATGCTCATTTTTATTATTATAAAAATATCTTACATTGTGACCTTCATCCCGACACTCAAACACTGACTCTACACCAGTGGTGGGCAACCTGTGGCCCATGGGCTACATGCGGCCCATCGGGGTAATCTGATTGCTGTCTGCGAGACATTTTGCTGGCATTGATTATCCGCAGGCATGCCCCCCCCCGCGGCTCCCGGTGGCTGCGGTTCTCTGTTCCCAGCCAATGGGAGCTGTGGGAAGCAGCAGGCTGCAGGGACTTCATTCATTCTGTGCTGCTGCTGGCAGCAGCACTGCCTTCAGAGCTGGGCAGCTGGAGAGCAGCAGCTGCTGGCTGGGAGCCCAGCTCTGAAGGCAGCACCACTGCCAGCAACAGCAGGGCAGAAGTAAGGATTGTAATACTGCAACCTCCCTACAATAACCTTGTGATTTCCCCCCCACACACACACACAACACCATTTTGGGTCAGGACCCCTACAGTTACAACACTGTGCAATTTCAGATTTAAATATCTGAAATCATGACATTTATGATTCTTAAAATCCCATGACCGTGAAATTAACCAAAATGCACCGTAAATTTGGTAGGGCCCTAGTCTCATATGTCCTTCAGAGACTTTACATCAATGGATGCTCAGTTTATTGCGGTCTAGCTCCAGCCTTACCCCTGGAATACCCTTGACACACACACCCCTTCCCCCTTTATTCCAAGGGCTGGGGAGTGGCTGTTATGCAGTGCTGCGTGGCCTTAGCAGACCAAAGAACCTGGCAATTTAAATGTGGCTCTCAAGCATTGTGGCCTGGGTTGTGTGACCTGCATTGTCCCAAGAGTGCAACTATATTGACAGGTCACAGATGGAGATGTGATTGTGGGTGTAGTTGAGTTCTAACCATTTGGCCCTGAAGATCATGATTGAATTGACACTGAAAGCAGATGGCTGAGCCAGTGGAGTGAACAGTGGTCTAAATCACTGTGCTCCTGGTTGGTGGCCCAGCTCATTGAGGACGGGGTACCTGCATTCAATATATACTGGAGTCACAACGAGGCTTAGCCCTACGTATACTGAGTTTCTGTGTTCCCAGCTGGAGGTCAATCACCACGTGGACCACTGGAGCAACATCCTCCTCTGGGACAAAGGAGTAAATCTCCTAATAGTCTGAAACTATTGCAGAATCTTAGGCAGAAAAATATTGATTCAACATTAACATTAACATCAATTCAACATTGAACATTAACAAACCAAGGTCTTAATGAGAGCCTGATCCTGCAGTCCGTATTATAATTCAGAAGCAGTCAGTGGGGCTATTTGCATGAGAATAGGCGGCGTGATTGATCTTTTAGGTTGTAAATTCAGGGTCCTCAGGCACAGATCCTTCCTTCATTAATATGGCTGTAAAGCGCTGTGTACTGAAGGCGCTGTATAGGTAGTAATTATGCATAAAGTGCAAGCAAAGGGTGCAACAACCACAGATGGTCAGCAGGCTTTCCGGTTTCTTTGAAATACAACTCTAGTGCCAAAGGGGCCATAGCACCATTCGGGATTCAGTTCTGTCTTAGGACAAGTACCACTTTCTGAATCACTTAGCACTTGTGAGCCATCCATTTTCCAGAATTAATTAACCATCCTTCACAGAAATGTTTAATAGGCTATTTTTTTATTATATTGTTAGTTTTGGGAGGAAAAGCCAAGACTTTTGCCAGTCTGTTTCTAATTGAAGAACATCTAACTAGACAGTGAAGTATAGAAATATAATAGATGAAAGGTAAGATTCCCCTATGTCAAATGGTCTTGAGTCAGTCACTATGGAGTCTTGCAATGTGTCCCTATTCAAGGTTTCTAATGCTGATATCTCTTCTGTGTGTGCCTTCAGGGCTTCTCAAGTTTACTTTTCCTTTCACGTGTAAAGCTTTCCCTGAGTGATTCTACGTTATCAAATTCTGTGCTCTCAATTTCTGTAAAATTTAAGCTTATTTTTTGTAAGTTTCTACAATTTATCGCTGTGATGATGACCTTCCAAGTTTGAACCGATACAGCACTGTGTTCTGAGACTCTGTTGCTGTATGTTACTTTCCCCAGCAGCAGCAGCTGAGTGAATTTAACACAACTCTAGTCAGTTTTGCTACTGCTACTCAGAACTCTGAAGGCATCAGTAATATTGTTAAGAATCGTGTCAATTTTCCTCTGCTGCTGCTTGAGAAATCTATGAGCAGCAAAGGCGGTGGCCACTGAAGTATTCACAGGAGAAAAAGATCGGGAAAAAAATAAAGCTAGTATGTGCCTGGTAAATGTTCTCTCGGCATTATTGTTTAGATGCCTAAATTAGATCTGACAGCCGCTTTGGTAAAATGGCTTTAATTCACCCTTCAGTTGGCTTTAACAGTCCACCCTCCTCCATTGAGACATTTTGTATAGCTAGCTAGGCTCCAAGAGCTGTGGAGGTAAACTTCATAAGGAGGAAGTTAGGTTACTTAATAGGTTAACAGTAACTGAGTTTTTCCTGTCATACTGACTCCTCAAACACCACTCCATCTCCCTCTGTCCTTTGTGGTTTGGCGTGCAGGGAAAGTGTTCAGGAAGTTTGTGGTGTTGGTGAGGACAGGATAAAGGAGCACAATAAGCCTTTTTACCTTTAAGTCATAAAGTAATACTTATTGGCATTAAGACATGAAGTATTTTTGTTTAACCTTTCTGCGTTTCCTCTGATTTGGGTATCCATGAATGTTAAATAACCTAAGTTTGTATTGTAAACAACAGAATCCAGGGTTTAAGTTACCTAACCTGTAGGTGCTAGTCAAGAATACTACTTTCCTTTCACCTGGATTTTGACAGAAATATAACATCTGGCACATGAACGCACAAGTATATATAGTGAATTTGTTTTCCAGGAAAACTTGAAAAACAAATAAATTAAGCACTAGGTGGGGACACTAATTATGTAGCGAAAAGCAGATCCAATTTCACATATTCCTTCTAATTTTTAAAATAGAAAAATGATGATAGCATTAATATTACTGCTAGATATTTGTTTTTATTAAATGAATAAGTTGTAGATATTTTGGATTGATGTGTTGAATGAGAACACTGTTGCATTGTAGAAGTGATAGACCAAGATTTATGCGTGCTGCATTGCTCTTGATGGATTAATTTTCAGGATTACTGTGTTACTGTTTGAAATAGCAAATGGCATACTTTTTCAGGCATTTAAAAGCACTGCAAATCACTGCTTCTCCAAAACCATTGTATGTGAATAAAGCTGTACAACCTATTCTTTTCCTTTCTTATGAAATAGCCTTTGCCATCTATTCTGTGACTAGACCAGCATTCTTGGGAGTCCTCACCCACGAATTATCCCATTCATAATACCTTTTCAATGAGCATGCTCGTCTGAAGACTTTTTGCAAAACAAGTCTTTATTTATAATTAGACAACAAAAAAGGCAATCTAGGTACTCTGTGAAAAGTACAAGGTAAATATTAGACAAAGGTGTCTATATAATTTTACATCTGTTATTGGGTGTCTTTATCTATTCTGTGCTTCTTAACAGTGAGAATACCATGGTCAATCCAAAGTAGGACCTGAGCCAAAGCCCACTGAAGTCAATGGAAAGACTCCTATGCCTTTAGTGGATTTTGCATCAGGCCAGCAGTGAGGAGCTACATTTAGGAATAGATGGCCTTGTTCTGCCTACCTTAAAATAATTTGAAAGTAAACATAGTCAGAAAAGATGACTTATTTTAAATCTATTCTTAATCAGACATCTTATTTTTCTTCAGTTATGTTTAACAGCAGTACACCTCATACTTTTATCTTGCTCTTTAAGAGCTGCCAGTACCAATATAATGTAGAGAAAGTGGATATAACAATCAGTTTCTTTCTCTCTTCATATTTCCGCAATCTAGTTTAAAACATTTAAAGCTGATGTAAGTGGTGATGGCAAAGTGGATGCCCAGTAAAGAGTACTGATATCAATAGTGTTTCTTATTTATCTCAACCAAACAAACATTCCCATGTTTCACTTGACATCATCTAATTGTGCATCTAGAGTCAGTGTCGTGTTCCTGTCACTCTGACCTTTGCCCTCCCTCCTCCTAATTTTCTGTTTGATATGAGTTGTTCCATCTTGTCTTGAATTGTAAACTCTTTGGGTGCAGTGCCAGTCTCTTATGATGTTTGTACAGTATTTAGCATAGTATTACTGTTATGCTATATGAAGCACATGGGATCTTTATAGAGGAGAAGGCAAAAACATTGTATTTATTGAAAATACAAGAGTTAGCATATGCTTTTTAGTCTCTCTCTCACACACACTCACTCTCTCTCCTCTCTCTCTCTCTCCTGACAGTTGATGTTTATAGTTACCAGTCTGTTGTAGCTTGCGTCAATCTAATGGCCAGTTAGATTGAGTGAGGAGCAGGGCTCTTGTCGGTCGCAATCCCGCTTAAAATTCTAGCCCAAGTGTCTTGTTCAGGGTCCCACAGGAAGTCTGTGGCAAGGTCTGGAGTTGATCTTGCCTAACATAAGAATGGCCATACGGTGTCAGACCAAAGGTCCATCTAGCCCAGTGTCCTGTCTTCCGACAGTGGCCAATGCCAAGTGTCCCAAAGGGAATGAACAGAATAGGTAATCAAGTGATCCATCCCCTGTTGCCCATTCCCAGCTTCTGGCAAACAGAGACTAGGGACACCATCCCTGCCCATCCTGGCTAATAGCCATTGATGGACCTATCCTCCATGAACTTATCTAGTTCTTTTTTGAACCCTGTTATAGATCTCTTGAGTTCTAATCTAGTGCCTCAGCCGCAAGACGAGCCTTCCATCTCTCCCACCACTGCCCTGTGAAACAAGTTCAGCGATGCTTTAGAGAGAAATTCATACTCCGTGGAAGTTTTATTTTCAGCATGGTTCAGAATTTATCAGTTACGATTGGTAGTACAGTGAGGAGCCTTGTTTTCTGTAAATTAGGTTAAAATAATGCCCTTTTCAGCACTGTCAGAAATGTGGTGGCCTTACAGTTAACTTTGTTGTATGTGACTCTACAATTATTTGTAATTCTTAACATCTTCTAACATGGCTCACTTTTGCTTTAAATGCAGCACATAGAATTAGAAAGTTCTGAAAACCAGCCATAGCTGTTCAGCAAAAGTGAGCTCCCTACTAAAATGCTCATGTTTGTATCATGGAAGAGTAGCATAGACACCCTCCCTTTCTCCAAACAATACTTATCTCTGCTGCCGCAGTACTTGGTGTGTACATTAGGGGCCTGCCCAAAGTCTGCTGGAGTCTGTCTTGACTTGAAAGGGTTTGAGATGAGCCAACTATACAGCTGGCGCTGCTGCTGCTCTGGTTGGCTTGTGCACCTGACCCCTTTCCCTCACCTCTACTGCTCGCCCTTCCATATTGAAACCATTGGAGGAATAGAATTAATAGCCAGTTTGCTGAGGCTTGCACTGGAAACAGGAGGTAGATGGCGGCTGGAGGCGTGTGAGAATTCTGTCTTCTCGAAACAAGCCACTTTTCCATCTCTAGAATTTGAGTCCTATTTTCCCTCTTCTCCAGCTATATGTAGTATTGCAGTGATAGAGGATTTTACATACAATTATAAAGCTGCCTTTAGCTTTATAAATGTATAAACTTGTAGCGCTCAAGTGGAGTCCTAATAGCCAGTGCTGTTTACGCTTGTCTCTCCACTGGCTCTGACAACATAGGAAGTATTGAGCATGCCTGTGAGACAGGGCCAGTTTATGCTGGATGTCACGCAATGGTTGCCATTAAAGAGTGAACATGTAACAGTTTTTCTTTGATTCTATACTGCTGTAACTCTCCAGTGGTACATTTCCTGCCACGACACCCCTCACCCCCCATCCGACTATGTGTGGCATTGTAGCACGTTTTGCCTCAGTTTCCCCCACTTTCTTTTGCCTGACTCTGGCCATAGAAGTGTCCTGGCCCTCCAGCTGGACCACTCTGCAAATTCCTGCTCCTTCTAGAGCCATGGTGCCCTTTACCAGAGTTCAAAAGAAACATAAACAAAACCGAAGGTTCAGCCTCGCGGGGCTCAGCTGGCAGCCATCACAGCACAGGTGCGGCTCTGCTTCTTTATGCTGTCCTCCTGTCTACCACAGGCCTGAATTAGCCCCACTGCCCAGCACACTGCTCCCCTCACTGCAAGGAGATGGCCTGGGATTGGGAATCTTAGAGAGTTTGTTCCCTCTATTAAGCCACCTGAAAGGTGGCTAAAAAGCAAGGCTGGCTAGATGAGCTGGAACCCTGACAGGAGGCAGCAGCCCTGTGGAACCTGTAGGTGGCTTAATAGAGGGAACAAACTCTCTAAGATTCCCAGTCCCAGGCCATCTCCTTGCAGTGGGACTCACCCACCTCTTGATGGCATCAGGCCTTGCCCTTCCCCACCTGGGCTGCAGTTCTAATTCCGCCTGGCCTGCCTTCCAGGTGTGAGCCGCAGGTTAATTGGCCTCTTAGGCCTATATTAACCCTTTCCCAGCATGTGTGCACATTCCTTATTTTAAAAAGTTTGCAGTGTCTCACAAGACATTTTGGTAACTGCTGGCAAACACTGACTCTTAGCAACACTAGTCTCATTGCTGGCTTATTCAGAGTGCTAGTGAGTTGCTATCATGGTATGCCTCTTTTTTATTTATTTTTTTTCCAAAGTTACTGCCCTTTTTAATTCTGCCTTTAGATTAAGAGAGAGAGCTTCCCGTACTCTGTAATTATCAGCCAAACACCAAGGAAATTCGCATTGTCCAGCTGATAGATTC
Organism: Mauremys mutica; assembly: GCF_020497125.1. Taxonomy (NCBI): domain Eukaryota; kingdom Metazoa; phylum Chordata; order Testudines; family Geoemydidae; genus Mauremys; species Mauremys mutica. Next base: position 23,945,277 of record NC_059072.1, read on the forward strand.
TGTGATTTTGTATGATTGCTCCCAGTGAAGAAGTAACCACTCAACCACCCACCAAATCCTTTCAGTGAAACTTGTATTTTGTAGTGCTGTGCAGGCAGTATTCAAATAAGGAAACAAGAACTTGGGGAGAGATTCTGCTACCTGATACAATTAAGGCTAAGACACTGTAGGTCACACCTTGACATTTTCAGAGTTTTAATTCCAAGCTACAAATGGCACAGATGTAGAGGTAATCAATTTAAGATGGCAGAAACTGTGTAGATAAAAACAGAATCGCTTACTGCATACTCATAAATTCAGGAAAAAAAGCCTGTTAATGGAAAATATAATCACCTACAAAAAACTTCAGTAAGAAATTGGCTAACGAAAAGGATTACGAGATATAACTGTTATTAATGTGTAAGCATTTCATTCTAGCATCTTGTGAGAATTAACAGGATACATTCTTTTTTTTTAAGGTCAGCCTTATATCTCAGGCGAGTGAATGTGAACTGTATCTTAGCTCTGATGTGCAAAGGAGAGTGAGAGTTCATGAGATCAGACACTACCAAGAAGTTTCCCAGAATTCTTTAAGGAGCAGAAAGTTGTACCGGTGAAAGAGTATTTTATGAGCATTGAGGTAAATTCTACTGTTTCATCCCTTTAGCTTCACTCACTTTAGTGCATTTGCATGAACATAACAGATCAGAAACTGATTGATAAGCTTCAATAATAAAACTCAGAGTGAAAGGAGGTATTAGTAGTTTGTGTAAATAGAACAGGATATGGAAGGGACATTGGAAACAAACCCTTTTTTAGGAAATGCATCTCTGCTGTTTGAGTCTATATATGAGGAGCAAGAAGAGGGAACTGTATAGAGTTAGTAAAGCAACAATTAATCTCTTTATTGCAGACTGGAGCTGTACAAGCCCAGAGACAAACTGACGGCTTAAAGACTCCACTTACCTTTTTTTCAAATTGTGCCAAGTGAGAAGTAATTTTTCATGATCTTGTTCTCTGAAGTCCTCAGTTTGTTGAGTTCAACATGAGCTCAAAAACTGACAGTAATGGCATAAAATTTAAAGCAGTGAATTGATTTTTAAGCTTGAACAGCCAAAGGCAAAGTTCTGAACAACATACAACTGTTAAGCCACAGGGTTCTGATTCTGAATGCTGCCATAGATCATTTCCACTTGTCGTGCAAAATGTATAGGACTAATGCAGAGCTTGGTAAACGTTTTGCCTAAAATCCCTACAGCACAAATACATTAAAATCTTTCATCTTCTTTGGAGAAGCACTGTATGAGGAAAAGTGTCCTAATGGGAATTCTGTAGTTGTCTGTATCCAGACAGGAACATTCAGTGAGACAACAGTATATGAGAAAATGTGAGAGTAGGTACAGCAGTGAACTAGGTTTATTAAATAAACATCAGAAAAGGTGACATAGTTAGTGAATGATCTGGCTGAGGCGGGGAGGCAGCAGAGTCAGTTGTGCAATTTAGGAGTGGACATGTGCTTTAGCAAAATGTTTCGCAGGAGACGGGATTAACTATTGAAGGACAGCCCAGTTTGTGACTCTTAGGCCTGGTCTACACTGGGGGGGGTTCGAACTAAGGTACGCAAGTTCAGCTACGCAAATAGCGTAGCTGAACTCGAAGTACCTTAGTTCGAGTTACTTACCCGTCCTCACGGCGCGGGATCGAAGTCCGCGGCTCCCCCGTCAACTCCGCCACCGCCGTTCGTGGTGGTGGAGTTCCGGAGTCGACAGGAGCGCGTTCAGAGTTCGATATATCGCGTCTAGATGAGACGCGATATATCGAACTCCGAGAAGTCGATCGCTACCCGACGACCCGGGCGGGTAGTATGGATGTACCCTAAGTCATAGAGGTTAAGGCCAGAAGGGATGACTAGATCATCTAGTCTGACCACCTGTATTTCACAGGCCACCAACACCCACTAAACCCCACAACTGAAATGAGACCCACAGGAGACTAGGGCTGTGGCTACACTTAGCGCTGCCGCGGCAGCGCTGCCGTGGCAGCGCTTTGAAGCGTAAGTGTAGTCAAAGCACCAGCGCTGGGAGAGAGCTCTCCCAGCGCTGTCCATACTCCACCTCCCTGTGGGGAATAACGGACAGCGCTGGGAGCCGCGCTCCCAGCGCTGGGGCTTTGACCACACTGGCGCTTTGCAGCGCCGCAATTTGCAGCGCTGTAGAGGGTGTGTTTTCACACCCTGCTGCAGCGCTGCAAATTTGTAAGTGTAGCCAAGCCCTAGACTGTTATGTGCCAGAGGCTAATAATGACCTTTCTATTCTGAATTTTAATTCCAGGGATTGTTAATGATTTCTGAGGGCTACTTTAATCTGTGGGTGTTTAGCATTGCTGAGAGTGCACGTTGTGCAGGATCCTGGGCTGCCTCCTGTTCAGGAACACATGGTAAGGAGAGGGTTCTCCATCCTATTGCCTTTCTTCGCACCTCCCAAGAGGAGCCTGAACATGGCCCCAGTATGGGCAGTACTCTATATAAGGGCCATGGTGATAGTGTTTGGATGCAGTGAGGATTGTTTTGTAGAGTAGGTAGCAGGATGCTCTCCTTTCAGAGGGAGAGCACATGCAGAAGGATTGGGGGTGGTCAGGTTTTCTCATTTATTTCTTCTGTGATTGTGTCATTATTGTAAACTTGGATTTTCTTATCACACACCCAGTCTGTAATGGGGACTGCAGTTTTGTTTTGTCACTGTTTCTTTCCCCTCTTAGGAAAGCTTGCAAGGCCTCTCTTGGGTAAGGGCAGAGTCCATAAAGCAGGGAAAGCAGAAGGAAACCAATGCAATGACCCCGCTGAAGAAATCTCAAGATAAGCAATTTAAATGGTCAGAAAGAAATGACTATTACAGAAAGGAAGAAAATCTCTCACCAACTTGTACTGCCATTAATGGTGCTTAAAATCCATGCCCTGTTCCCTGTCAGGCACTTATGAGGTACAGGTACATAGTTCCACAGCAAAATGTTACTTGCTTAACCGTCTTCACTTACTTTAATATAAAAATCCAAGCACAGTCTCTGTACAGGAACATAGGCAGTTCTATAAGTAAATTATGGAACTGGAAGAAGCATTCATCTTTAAATATGAGATTTGTTCATTTTGTAGTCTGTTGGGCATTATGTAGTGTTTTTGTGTACTATACCTCAAAGTGCTTTACAAAGCAATGAATTATATTAGAGTTGTGCTATGAATGAAAAACTAATACCACAGCCACAAATGGTAATGTATAAAAGAGTTATTTGTTAAATCTGAACTCTGTCACCTGCACCTATGCAGATGATGGATAGAGATTAGTGCTGTGCAAAACAGTTGTTTATTTTATGGTATATCCAGGAAACGTGAGTCAAACAGTAATAGTTGCCAACAGAAATCTGTGCCAAAGATTAAGATATGTTTCCTTGGAGCTGGAGAGGGCTGCCACACACACACACACGCACACACACACACACACACACACACACGAAATATTTATAAATAGTGGTTTATTTTTTATTCCAGTAATACCTTGAAGCCCCAACAAAGACTCCATTCTGCTGGGCACTGTAAAGGCACACAGTAAAAGACAGGCCTTCCCTGAAGTGCTTGCAATATAGACAAGAAGTGGCAGGGGGAGGGAGGAACTAAGGCACAGAGAGATGTAAGTGACTTGCCCAATGTCAGCTAGGAATTGAACATAGATCTCCCAAGTCCCGGTCGACTGCCGTAACCATTATATCATTCTGCCGATCCTTGGTGGGAATTCTCTTTCTCTTGCTATATATGAGGCTTGTAAGAATGGGAGCCTGAATGGAATAGAAAAGAGGAATGAAGAATCAGAGAGAAAACAGCTGTCCTGGCTTGGAAGAACTGAATTTTGGCTTGGAGTTTTACCTTCCTATATCACCTGTAAACTCACATATAAAAGAATGGTTTGAATGTGGCAGCAGAGAAGTCAGGGGTTAAAAAATTCTTTGGATGAGAGAGATTAAAATGTATTCTGCCCTTCTCCAGTCTATTGACATAAAATCCTAGCATTTCTTAATGGGCCCCTCTGGCAAGGTGAACATTTCCCTCATTTACTGCTAGCATTGGTCATCACTAGAAGGAAATGAATCTGAACATTTGCTTTTAAATAAGAGGAGCAACTGAACACTGAACTTTTCTTCCTCTTATTTCTATTCAAAACAGTAAGGTGCACAACCCAGATCAAGTTTTAATGAGCTTGAGTACAAGCATTTCTTCATTAAGCATCCAAGAGCAAGACACTAAAGCTTTTATTCATATGTATGAAATAACACTGGTGCTATACAGTAAGTCAAACAGAATAACAGGCACCAGTCTAACATACAACAGCTATGAGAAGGACAGCTACAGAATAACATGAGAGCATCTCAGCAGGGATGTTTCATGGAATACCAGGGTTGGAAGGGACCTCAGAAGGTCATCTAGTCCAATGCCCTGCTCAAAGAAGGACCAATCCCCAGACAGATTTTTGCCCCAGATCCCTAAATGGGCCCTTCAAGGATTGAACTCACAACCCTGGGTTTAGCAGGCCAATGCTCAGACCACTGAGCTATCCCTCCCCTGGGTCAGTTCTGCAAATCCTTGTTAAGAATTTCGGGATAGGGGCCCAATGTCACGGACTGAAGGTCTTGAACACTGGTCTGTGGAGCTCTGAGGAGCTAGTAAGTTCCAACCTGCCATCCAGAGACTGACCCACAGTTGCCAGAATAGAAACTGAACCCTGACAGCAGACTCCTGTACTGGACAGAATGCTGGGCATCCTGATTGCTTCTCAGCTTCTATATAAACCCAGTACAGGATCAGGAAGTTGTCCATGCAATTGGTTCTCCGTGCTTCGGTCTGTTCCCCCTACAATACTTGTTCCTGCTGTTGGCATCCTGGTAACCTGGCCCTGCCCACCTCCCAGAACCCAGTAGGGCACCTGACTCCAGGTGTGCCCTCTGGCCTGTCTCAGCCTCTGATCTCCTAGTGTCTGACCCGGCCTGACTTCTGCTCTGACCACTAGGTAACAGCTCCCATACCCTGGCTCTGAGGCTCATGTGCTGTTGCCTCTAGGAAGCATGCAGTCTGAAGATTCTGGAGTTACCAATCTGAAACCCAGTTAGTTTGTTCTCTCATGTTTTCTGCTAGCCAAAGAATCACTTCTCCTTCAAACATCAGGCAAATGTTTGCTTTTTCTCTGATTAGACTGACCTTTATTCACAGAGGCTTGAAGAACAAAGTAACCAGTATTCATTTAAGTCCTTATTTTAAATAACAAATAAGCATTATGGTTTGCATGGTTTTTTTTTCCTTTCTCTGAATAGTCAGATATTGGGCACTTCTAGAGGTGGAGCAGCAGATTGAATGGTCCAAAGATCCAAACTGTTAAAATCATTCCTATGCTCAGATGAGCTTTATAAATGTTATGGAAAGTAGAATCATTGGCAATAAAGATTCACTTTTCTTCATGGTTCTCCTGCCGTATGTGTATCAGAGTCTCTGTTCTTTGTGAATTGATTTTTTCATGGTATAATACTTCATTTAAATAACCAAAAACCTCAGTGACCTGTAAACATGGGGGTCTGATTTTTGTGTGGGACATACTTTTATGAAGAAAGAAAGGGTGCTTGGTGGTTAAAGTCAGATTCCGGTTGTGTTCCTTGTTGTTCATCTGCTGGGCTTCCTGTGTGACCTTGGACAAGTCACTAAAACTCTTCAGTTTCTTCCCCTGCAAACTGGATAATAATTCAGTTCTTCCCTACTTCCCAGGGTGTTATATTAGTGTGTGTAATGTGCTAAGAGCCTCAGGTGGAAGGCAAAGCTGCATTATTCATAACAGCTCTTGAATAAATGTCACTTGAAAGACTCTTTTATCCCCTGCTGTAGTACTTGATAGTATGTGCCCTAGCAGCTGGTGTAAGAACTGTCAGTGATTCAAGGGAGTAAAGCCTCTGCCTGCTAGTCGCAGTTAGGATTCAAGAAAGAGGGTGTTGGTCTTTAGGCATCAATAAAATGATGCCTGGCTCCACTGTAGGTGCAGAGAGGAAAGGTCATAAAGAGCCTCTTTCAGTCGCAGCTCTTCAATTCACCAGGGCAAAAATGCTACGATGCAGCTCGCCATGCCAAAGGGGGCCGGGGTCAGCCTGGGCTGTCCGCCTCCATGGCAGAGTTGTGCAGGGGAGCACATGCTGCCTCTTCAGGGTTGAAGCATCAGACATTCTCCCCTTGCTTGCTAGGAAAGTCTGGCAGGCACTGTGCACATTAATGGACAACTGAGCCATTTGCTCTTGCATTTGATTGGAGTGTGGAGACAGCCACTCCCTCCCTAACCAACTGAAGTTCTTACTGGGCTCTTGCACCACTCAAGGGGCTTAGCGCCTTGCAGGTTCTGAGCCATTCTAATTTTTTAACTCTTCTCTGCTAACGGTATGGCTACACTGCAATTAAAACCTCGTGGCTGGCTCATGCGAGCTGCCTTCAGGCACGCAGGGCTGTGGAATTGCAGTGTAGACGTTTGGGTTGGGCTGGAGCCCAGGCTTTAGGACCCCATGAGGTGGACGGGTCCTAGAGCTCAGGCTTCAGCCCACGCCCGAACATCTGCACTGCCCTTCAACAGACCCGTAGGCTGAGCACCATGAGCCGAGTCAGCTGACAAGTGCCTGTCATGGGAGTTTAACTGCAGTGTAGACATACCCTAAGCCTAACTGATGAGCCTGATTACCTGAGGGCGCTGCCAATGCACAGGTGCCGGTCTAACCAGGTGATCACAAGGCCTGGGATGGAGTCTCCTAATGAGAGCAGCTCCTGTCTGCTTAACATCGCTACCACGCTGGGTGTCTGCCCTGCTGCTTGGTGGTTCTAACCCTGTTCCTGTTCCAGCCCCAGCCTGTGCCAACTCCTGCTCTGTTCCAGCCCCAGGCTGTTCCCATTCCTGCTTCTGCTCCAGGTTTGCTCCAACCCCATTCTTGATTTCTGCTCTGGTCCCTGACCTGACCACTAAGCATGACTGCCACTGGTCCAACCACTACGCCTGAGCATCCACTTCTCATCTTCTTACATTAGGTGCCAGAGTAATAAGTGTCTGGTTCCCCTCTATGCTAAAGCTTTCCCTGTTACTGCTGTTATTGGAACTGCACTGATGAGCCATTGTGGCTACTAAGTTTGATAGTCAAAACAAGACCCTGGAGACTACTGACCTGTGGGATGAGAAATAGTCACGCTCAATTCCACCTAGCTTTTTGGTGAGACAAATAGATCAATAATGAAGTTACTTTTAATGCAAACTAATTACTTATCGGTGATAAATGCTATTATTGCAATTAGAATAGTAATTTAAATGAAATAAATTAAAAGAGGTAAAATTGTATGTACTGCTGCCATTTAAATATTGTCACATTTCTGAGCAACTGCACCTGTTTTCCCCCTTTAGGGTCCACCATCAAGGGCACCCACATTCAGGCTTTTGGCTCGCCATCACATCTCTTGGGTGGAGACATGCCTCTCTTGATCTCCCTCCTGACTGGGGTATTTCCTGGATGAACCATTCTCTGCCTACACTGTGAATTTCCCAGCAAATCAGACTGCCTAAGCAGGCCTGTTCTGCTTTTCTCCTCACAGGCTATCAACAGCATAATTGCCCTAAGTTAAGTTACCACACATTTCTGAGCAACCACACTTATTCTTAAGGTAAAAGCATTACAGAGAAAACACTGAAAATGGTAAAAGCTTACTAGATATCACCCCAACTCTAGAAAGGGCTCTGGACCCCTTCATGACCCGCCAAGGGGATTCTCTGTGGTCAGAGGTTCATTAACAGCTGTTAGCTCAGAACAAGCACACTCATGAATCTGTGATTTTTTTTTCTCTTTTATACAATTTGGGTCTTTGATCCTTTAGAGACATGATTACCTAATCACTCAGACAGTTGGTTTCTCCTCAAAACATAGTTTCAAAATGTTGTGTCTGGAGGTGGGGGATTTTCATTTCCCCCCCCCCCAGTATTTTATAGGATTCTCACTTAACTTTAAAAGTTCACATTGTTTCAGATAATCTTTTGAAGCTTATAACACTTTGCAGGGTTTAAATTAGTCAGGTCTCCACCTTGGAGATGTTACAATCCCGCAATAATATAGAAAAACATTCATTTTAATGTAATTGACTCCTAAGATATTTAAACTTAATTCAGTAAGGTTTGTCCAGGATATTACAGGAAATTGCTGTATCTGTCACAAGTATCATAAACACAACTGTGACTAAAACGCTGTGTGTATTACTATAATGCAGCTCAGCTAGTATTACTGAACAGCATTTGATGTGCTCAATAAGGCATAATGAAATAAAGTATATTACTGCAACTTGTCAGGCAGCTGTGTAAAATACTAATGTGATGGAACATGGTTTTTTTTCCTTTTTATCATCCAACAAAAGGGATTTAGAGCATCTTCACGTTTATGCAAATAAAACACTGCTCACCTTCAGACAGTCTAGCAATAGGGCTCAAGTTTTTATTTCTTTAGGATGTCAAAGATTAGCAGAGAAACTATTTTCATAGAAGGGGCAGCAATCTGTTCTCAAAGTACATAAGCAATCTTTTATACTTGACTAACATTTAAAGCTGTCTCATGGAATTTGGTTCTTCTCTTGCTCTGAGCCATTTGAACTTTCCTGTTGTCAGTACAATCTATAAAAAATGACATGGACATTCTGTTCCATACACAAGTGAACTTTGAGGTCTTCTGAGACAATGGTCACAAGTGAAACCTGAACATCTTTGAATTATTTTTCTACTTTAAACACAGAGGAATTAACAGCCCTAGATATTGAACTCATCCAGCAGGGCAGCTGCAGTGGTATAAGTATTCTTCTCCTGCTTCTGTCTTACCATAAAGTAGCTGGTGCCAAGTGAGAGACATAGGGTGTTTTCATGCTTCAGGTTTATTTAGCCTGGAGTGTATTTTGAACCACAAACTGTTGAATAAATCAGCTGTAGTTGCTTTTTTGCAGTGTGCTCTACAAAGAAATATATTCAGTGCCTCATACATACCAAATACCATAACCACTGTTTTCTGTGATTTGAGACTGTTAGACTAGTCTGATAAGGAGAAACATCATAAACAAGTGATTACTTCAGCGTTGAAACATGATAAAATTAATGTTTCTACCTGTTAGAATACTGTTAGTAAGTTACTTTAAAATCAGAATGTTTCCAGTAAATACATAATCATATGTAAAGAATTATAATTATTTTTCTTTGTCGCATTTATATTTTATGCAGTTTTGGCTGTGAGATGGAAGTTCTATGCACTTCTGGTATTTTTAATACATTTATTCTCCTAGATAAACTAATGGAGATTAAAGTTCCAGGAAAAGGTGTGTTTTGAATGTCCAAGTTATTACATTGAGGGTATAGGTCAAATCCTAGACTTTATTGCATAACTGATAAATTACTTTTAAAATTGCATATAACCCACAACCTTCAATTCTTAATAGTCTAGGAGAAGTTGACATCCCCAACAGTGGATACATTCAGAATCATCAGATTCTGGTAATAACTTTACCTTCCTGATTCCAGGATTTATATTATAGTATACTAAAATGAGGGTGGATGGATGGATGTCCATTTCTTTAAGGATTACTTTCTATGCTTGCACTGGGAACTTCTCTTCTGAGAACCTGTAAGAATAACACAAATATTACTAATATGTTGTTAATGGTTAACCTCCTGTTCAGAAACTATATTTAGGACTTTTCCCATGTTGACTAAGTAGGCTACAGCTTTCATTGCAAACTAAATGAGTATTAAAGGGGAAAAAATTTAACATTATAGTTAAATTTGTTAAACTTGTTTGTTATACTGTCTATTCCTATTGTGTATTTTAATTACCTGTCATAATTTATAAGGCACTGATTACCTTTGTACCTAAGTAGTGACTTAAGACACACATTTATTTCTTAATACACAGACAATATTGACTAAAAACTTTGGTTGGAATTCTGGATCTATTGAAGTCAATGTCAAAATTCCTATTGACTTCAGTGTGGTCAGGATTCCACTCTGAGTGTTGCTGAGCTACTCAAAAAATATTTTTTTCTACTAGGGTCGTGTGGGTTGCATTTAGCCTCATGTCACATTGAATACTCTCTGAATGTCTAGCAGGCATTGACGAGTATTTGAAGGATGTAGCTTCTTCGGAATTCTTCGGAAGTCCCACCAAGACAAGTGCACTGGCATTGATAGTAGCTTATGTACTGGTTTGAGGAAATCCTGGTGTTGGAGAACTTGATTGAGTAGTAGAGGCTCACAAAATCCTTCCCGTGTTGCTCCATATAATGTTTGGCCATCCTTTTTATTTTTCATTCACAGCATGCATACTGATATTAACACATAATGTTAACAGAGTGTCATACCATCCTGTCCTTTTCAAAACAAGGGATTTAACATGTACAAGCGCGGCTTTGATAGATGTAAAATGTACATTCTGCAGCACTAAGGAGTTAAGAATGCCATAATGTAATTTGAATCATATGTATTGTCTTTGAAGAAAGAATAGCAAAGCTTTCATTCTGTTGTTTCCCGGATGACACTAAGTCTCCAATCAATTATTAAAGTGCCAAACTCCTCTTTACAAAGTCATCTGTTTAAAAAGTTAAAAAAAAGAGAGAGAGAGAGAGAAAAGGAATGTTCCTTTTTGTTTTGATGACATGATTAATTGTATCTTTCTGTTCATGTTTCTTTATGTTCAAGAAGTAAAAATCCATGGCTGGATTTGTTTTGTTTTTCCATGTCTAATGTATAAAATAAGACATCTTTAGTTATGAAAAAACATAAGAAACAGGTTAGTCAGATAGAAAAGACTCTTTCTTTTAAGCACCTGTGCAGATATCCATCCCAAATGTAGCTCAGTGCACACAAATGTAGAATACTAAGTCAGAGAGAGAAAAATAATAAAAAGATCTGCTAAACCGTGAGGTGCGGCAGGGTAATGAAAAAGAAAGATTTCAGAGTATAGTAGAGGAAAATCCTTAAATCTTAATCCCACTGTGGAGCTGCAATGAAGACGACAAACTGGTTGCTGATGTGTACAATGTTGGTGGAATAGTAAAATATATATTTATCAAAAGTTATTATTGACATTATGATGCATTATACCTAACCTACTGTATAATACTTTATCTGAACATGTCCTCACTAAGGGTTTGATATGGTGAGTAGATCTGGCTTGGTATTAGTTTTGAGTGAATGCACTGTAGAATAAGTGCTACTGGTGCTTACGTATAATTGGCACTGGATATATAATTGTGCCAACTTTCTTTGTAGTGCTACTTAGTGCAACAAGAGCCGATAAATGCTGTTTAGACTGTCTTGTATGAGACTAGAAAACTTTGTAACTGGAGCAGATTGTCAACAGCTTTAACAAAGGTCAACAAGGATCTCAACTTGCTTGTAAATGTAGCCTGGTATCTCTTCTCTGTGGGCACTTGCCTGAGAGGAGTTCCAGCTCCTTACTAACCAGACTGCTAAAGCAACAAAGGCGGGGGAGGAGGAAACAGTCTGCTTGTCAGACTGCTTGTTTATCGAGGTAGTATATCGGCTTGTAATTTCCCTGTAGATGTAGTGTTTTTAGTATCAGGAAGGCCAGCTCTGCTTTTGGATAATTATTATTTGTAAGTATATAGTCAGCATGGGGTTCAGATTAACGCTAAAACAAAAATTGTAAAGTAAGCAAATAATGGAAATGAATTAGGCCACAAGAATTTATAAGTTAGTCCGTGTCTCCTCACTACTGCCCAAACACATGCAAAGCAGGTCAGGCCCTCCATGGATTGTCATGACCCAGACCATTTTTTTTTTAAATTGAATTTGACCAATGGATGGGACATAATAAAGCAGACAGGATTTGCAGATATCTAAACTAATGGTTAATTAAAAATTAAGAGACTGTGTTGGGCTTATTCCTACTGTGAAAGGAGAAGGGAGGAACCTTTTTTTAAATGATACAAATTGATCTGAATAAATTACAATAAAAGAAACCTCTCATATTATGTTTAAAAAAAATAGGTAACTGGTACAGTAGTTCTAAAAAAAACCCCAACAAAAACAATGTTGAAACCAAGCCACATAGACAATTGAGAAACATTTTGCCGGAATTACAATACCTGAAAGCATGTTCGGAGTAAGTAATTAGATCATAGAAGAATTAGATATGCTTCTGAACAAAGGTGGGGGAGAGATAGCAATATGGGATTCAAAGTGAGGAAAACAGTAGAAAAATGTTCATACAGAACCTTTACCAAACTCATTGCAGGAATTACTGTGTATCTAGTACACCTTACAGGGATCTGTATCAACTCAAGAGAAGGATATGGGCGTCATTGTAGACAGCTCAGGAAAGACCTTTCCTCAATGTGCAGTTGCTGTTAAAAAAAGCTAAGAAGCTTAGATTGCATAAAGAATAGGATGTTAAGAATATGAAGAATATTGTAATGCCTTTCTGTAATCAGTGGTACTACCTTATCTGGAATACTTTGTACTATTGGTCATCTTATCTCAAAAAGGAGAATTAGAAGAGGTTAAAAAAGGGGCAAAGAGAATGATTAGGGACATGGGAAAATTTTCATATGAAGACAGATTTGAAAAGACTGGGATTTGTTGATACATTGTATAGTCAATTGCTTGGCCACACATTGGTTCATTGTGAAATATATTCAAGAGACCAAATAGTTATCATCAGTCAGGTTTATTGCTATAAGCCAATAAAAATGTAGTGTAGATTCTATGTGATATCAGTCTCTAGGGAGCCATTCTGTGCAGCGTTATTATAGTCACTTTACAGAGAATGTATGCTTCCAAAGTTACACCACTAAAGCCATCTTTTTATACCCTATCTGCTTACAAGTAAAAGCTACTGTGTACATCATCTGAAACTAGATTTAACCAATCAGCTTTTTTCCTTGTTTCTCTGGTATCATGGTGTACCCTTATCTCTTTGTTCTGAACACATGCATTCCAGGTACCAAGGGGCATGAAAGTATCTCATAGATTTTGTTCTAGGGTAGAACAATTATGTCTTGTCCTCCTCCTTTGGGACATTCCAGTACTGGCCTGTGAGGATAATTCCCTTTCCGTTGCTATGGTAAAGCACTCATTGGTTAGACTATGATTATGTCATGGAGGTTGCAAAAGTCATCGAATCCATCACTTCCAGTGACCTCCATGACACTGGGGGCCCCTGCAGTTGACAAGCCACCATGTTGTGTGAAAAACTGCTATCTGACTGAATTTGCTAATTAGGGTGTACTGAGCATGCTCACACGAACTGAGCATGCTCAGTAACATCTGCTGAAGCCAGCAGCGGGAGACCCCTGCAGCGGCCCACCATCCGCTGACCACAGGAAACCTTCCTGTAGCTCCCCAGCAACTGCAGGTGATGGGACCCTCCCCCCTCTCCCCCCCACAACTGATCGGCCACTGGCAGGGACTCCTGAGCTGTCCAGCCACCAGCGGTAGAGGGACCCTGCAGCTGCTCAGCCTCCATGAGTAGCCGCCTCCCCCCCGCAGCTCCCAGCTGCCTCTGGCGGTGGCAGAGGGATCCCAGAGCTGCTCAGCAGCTGCTGGAAGGGGCCCAGCCACAACTCCCCCCCGACCCCAGCTCCAGCCCCGCAGGGCAATGGGGACCCTCCCTCCCCATTTTGTCAGGGATGTTTTTAGTAAAAGTCAGGGACAGGTCACGACTTCTGTAATCTTTTGTTTATTGCCCGTGACCTGTCCCTGACTTTTACTGAAAATATCCATGACAAAATTGTAGCCTTATTCATTGGTCCTGGTCTTGACAGCTTCCTATTTGCCTTAGCCAAAAACTGACTACATGGTTATGGGATGCTTAGTAAAAGTGAGCAGGGTCATAAAAAAGCATAGGCCGATTTAGGCTATATAACGGCTATCATATTTGTGCTTAATAGTACTTATGCGTAATGTATACTAATTATACTATATATAATTAGTATACATTACGCATAAGTACATATATATAGTGAGGATAATACATATTAATATGGTATGCTGGCTAGCATATATTGATCACTGTGATGATAATTATAGTCAAGGCAACACCTTTGCCAAATTAACATATGAAGCAGTGGTGAGGGCCTCTTTATATGATCTAAAATGTTATAACAAACTGTGTAAGCAGCCACACATAATTAACACACCTAAAACTACTACACTTTGTAACACAAGCAAAACTTTAAATGCATCTTCTATCTAAATGGGGAAAATCAGTGTTTCAAGATACTTATCATGGAAAGGATAATTTAAGGCTTGTTCTGTCGTGTGCATATCATTGCTAATTTGAATAACGTGTGTGTCTTTCTGACATAGTGATGTTTTTAAATTTAAAGTGTGTGGATTAGTGTCACATTAAAAATTGGTAGATACATTTCAATTTCATCCTGGTATAGCGGCTCACTTTGGATGATAGATTGATTTTGGAAAAACTAGGATAGGTTTTATTACAGCATGTCTGACAGTGCTATGAACATGAGTAGTAAAACAGAAGTTTGGAGTAGTGGCATTACAACTGAGGTCTCCATATACAAATTCCTTGTAATTAGTTACTACACAGTGCTGTCCATCCATTATAGTTCACCCTTACTGCTGGTTGTCACCATCTGAGAAGCTTCTACAGGCTGGAATGGCTAGCTTCTCTATCCCATTTTACTGGCCTGAGCCATCATGGCCACCTACTGGAATTGCAGTGTCAAAGATATCACATCAGAAAATGTATTAATATCCCTTAATAAAACAACAACCCAGGTGCAGTTCTCTGCAAGTTTGTGTTGCTGTGTGATGCATCAATAGTTGAGGTAGAGCCAATCGTTCCTTGTAGATGCCATCTTCTAGGTAATCTACAGAATGGACAGTAACTAACTTGTCATATATGACTGTGTCAGGATCTAATATTGATTTATATGGTACTGGCACTCAGCAATATTGTTTTGAATAACATGTGTCTCAGTCAGGATGCAATGTCATCAACCCCAGATTACAATTGGCACTAAAGGGAATCTGTCTACACAATTTAACACATTTTTACCATTTTCTGTTAAAAATGGAGGATAATACTATTTAGCTGTTTATCACTACTAAGGTCAGGCAACTTTCCTTTTTTAATGTCCCCCGATGAGTTATGATAGTGAACACGTAACTCCTGTACACGTAACAGTACAAATAACTTCTCTATCAATCTGTTTTTTCCTTGCTTTCATATTATTTACTGCCCCAGTACAAATCTATGAGGTGTTTTCATGCTCCTTGGTACCTGAAAGTTAATTTGTTTGTTTGAACAGCTTATCAACATCATGCATCTTGTAAACCATGTACTGTTCTTCAGTAGCCAGGCCCTCAATACCATGAATTATGGGTTCTGAGACTGTTGCTGCTGCTTCCGCAGCTCCCATTGGCCGGGAACAGTAAACTTCGGCTGCTGGGAGCTGTGGGAGCACTGTGTCTGCGGACAGTCAACGTCCACAAAACGTCTCACGGCCCGCAATCAGCTTACCCTGATGGGCTGCATATGTTCCACCACTGCTTTAGAGTCTCCTAAGCTGAAAGATTCCAGATGGTGGGACAATCTCTTGCCTGGCTACTGAGTCATGTGCTATCAGGACCCTGCTATTGAACCTAGACCCACGAGGTGGTTAGGCAGCAGCCTTAGCTGGTGTGCCATGGTGATGCTCTTAACTAGTGCCCCTGACCAACAACCTTAGTACTAAAGGCCTACACCTACAGGCTCACAGCAGCTTTGCCCCAGGCCTTTGACTGGATGATCAGGTAGCACTCTTTGCCTGTCTGGGCTATATAAAGGCCCCAGCAGGAAGAGGAAGCAGTCTAAGTAACAAACCAGTGCTGACTGGTTGTTCCCCAAACCACCTGACCCCGCCTGGATGCCTCATCTGACCTCGCCACCCCAACCAACTGACCCAGCCTGTTGGGTTGGATTTTGTGACTGCTGACCCCTGTGAGAACTCTGACCATTGCCCTGGTATGGATTGATGTGCCAGTTACCCAACTACTCCTATACACTTGACTACTGTTCTGGAGGGCCCCCTAGCCCACCTTGGTCACCGGGCATTACATGTGCACATTCCTGATAAGAAGCTACTATATTGATTGAACTATACAGTAATGATACATTTGCTTTTACACAATAACTAAATCAAGCCATAAACAACTGACAAAATGACAAAAATTTAGAGCTATAGGTACATACATAAACTCACTCTGCTTAATAATATACAATTTAAGTAAGAGTTAGATCTGGCCCTGTTAGTTGGCTTTAGAATATCTCCATAGTCAATTGCTGTCATGGATCCACAGGATCAGTGCTATGGCCCCAGCTTTGAAACATTCTTTAGGAGGAACTCCTTCAGTATGATAGACCTGTCTGGCATAAACCATGCACCTTCACCGCCTCCTTAGACTGGCCCTCTGGGCTTGCAGCACTCCTACTTCACACCATGAGCTCCATTCAGTGAGTCCAACTGAGATAGACACCTGATGGAGACATGCCTACCTTTTAGGGATCAATGCACCGCTCCCAGCATTTGCAGTGACACTCACATGGCGTTGTCAAAACAGCAGGATTTATTCATCATTTGGAACATAGCATAGAAAGTCCTTAGGTTAGTACAGAAGAATGAGGGTTAAAGTATAGTTCATTTTGGTTATCACAGAGCCCAGCCCAGCAGTAATGAACTCCATTTTCAAGCTCTGTCTTTCCCAGTCCATCTGACCTACTTCATCAGACTCCCAAGTGTGCCCTGACTGCTTTCCGCAGCCCACACTTAGGCTATGTCAACACTAGTAGTTTTGTTGTTGTAACTTATGCCGCTCAGGGGTGTGAAGAAACATCCCTCTGAGAGACATAAGTTACACTGACAGTGCGCTGGCAACACCAGCACTTTTGTCAATTGGAAACATGCTGTGCCACTGTAAGGTTTCTAGTGTAGACATGGGCCTTAACTTCCACGTCAATCCCCCCAGTCCCTTGTTCTCCAACTGGAGAAATCCTGTTCAGCCTCCCTGCTGAGAGGCGAGACCATCCATATCCCTCTGGGTCATTGCTTGCTAGGCATCAATATCCAGGCAATTGGATCTGCCATTGTGTTCTCAAGGGCTCCATTGGTATGGGGATTAAAGCCCAGACAACTAGGCAACACCCATATCTGTGTCTCTTTGCCTGCCTGAGAGACAACAGTCCCTTTTCAGCCATGAGGTAACAATGCATCATGTAGGGGAAACAGGCACAAATAGGTCTCGTAAAAACATTACAAAAATTCCCACTTGGTCGCAATTGCATACTCAAATTGTCCGTCTGTGGTAGGTTGAAATGTAGTGGAACAGTTTGTTATTTACAAAAACTTCCTTTTCTTCACTGTGCGCTGATATCTTCTGGTATCTCCAGCCTGTGGGATGTGCCATTAAAGTTTAAGTCAGTTAACACGATAAACTCTTTGTTTTTGTTTTACATTTCCTGTGTTTTCACTAACCCACATTTATACACAGATTAATTTAGTTTATTTACAGTGTAATAGGGATCAAGTTACTTATTACACAAGCTATGTGTTGGTACAGCATATGATAGAAGAATGACTTGGATTTTTACTCTTAACCCCCCCACCTTTAGTAAAATACATTTTTGTTCTCATTATTCTAATTCTTTAGCACTAATTTACATTTTAGATGCTTTTGTAGTTTTTCCATACAGACATTAATTTTTACTCCTTTAACATATACATTACTAGTTTTCCATAATATAGCCTTGACTGCTAAAATAGATGATGACCGTGAATTCTGAGAGGAGTTGTGTTGCTCTCCCCTGCTAAGCGCTCTGTGTTAGTGAGAGAATTAACAACAGATTTTTTTTTTACCCAAGCTTTTGAGAGTTAATCTACTTGTGATAGAAGTTAAACTTTTGTTAAACATTTGGAAGCACAAATTTTAATTAATCTATACATTTTCCTTTAACATCAGAAAAGAAAATAGTATAAAAAATAAAGCAAAATGAAGTTTAAATGCAGGTTTATGCAAACCCTCTTTGAGGGTAATAAATTTTCATGACATTTGTTTGTGCTTGGGAGACATAGAAACCTGTTGAGATTTGTTTGGTTGGATTTAACATTTTGCAACATAACAAGACATAATATACATTGTTCGTTTTTAACCATTTGGGCTATAATACATTTATAACTATATTTTAATATTTAATAAACGTGCAAACAAGTTTATAAAAAACTTAGTTATTTTATTACCGTTAAGTTTTCATGTTGAAGTTTTTCCCCTTCGCTTTTTTCCTTTGAACCAAAAACCTTTGATTAATAAAAAAAGACCTTTTTGTTTGCAACTGCATTATTTATTAAGGCAGAAATATATGTACATGTATTTATAACTGAGGCCTTTTGAACTTTGCAAAAAATGTGTATTATCATGGTTATGTTCCAACCACAATATTAGAATAGCACTTATGTTAAAATATTTTTATAATTGAATGTAAAACTGGCTTTTGTTGTGACAAAGTATAAACAAAAATTAGTCACATGACACACACACAACTTACAACTGCTATTTATGCTTAATGCATACTAATATACATATGTTGTGGATAATACATGTTATTATGATGTATGCAATAGCCAGCATATGTTAGTCAATAGGATTGTTAGAGACTTAGAAAGGAGATGAGTCAGATGGACATATCAGGTATATAACATAATGCATGGTCTAGGGAGGATGATCAGGAATCCTTGTTCTCTGTTCATATTGCAAGAACAAGAGGGCGGTTAGTGAAATTAGAAGCTGGTGAAATTCAAAATCAATAAAAGGAAATACTTTACACAATGTGTGATTAAACTGTGGAACTCACTGTCACAGGAAGTCACTGAAGCCAACAATTTAAGAAGATTCAAAAAGGGATTGAACATTTACATGGATATAAAAAACCCAGAGTTTTTATTAATTTACACTAAAATTGTGTGGAATAATATTAAATTTAATGTTCCAGATCTTAATCAAATCAGGATGAGACATAATGCAGGTGGGGGTAGGGGGGGCACATTACCCCACACTGGCCTGCTGCAAGTTCTTGCACCTTCCCCTGCAGCATCTGCTGCTGGCCACTGTCAAAAATGGAATAGTGGATAAAATGGACCTATGGTCTAAACCGATATGGAAATTCCTTTGTTCTTAATAAGCCAGCACAGCCCCCTGTCTCTATCTAACCAAAACAATCAATCTATGTACAGAATTATAGTTTGTGCAGCTTTATGTCCCTTGCTCATAAAATAAATAATTATCCTAATACATTTTTTTAAAAGCCCTCCTATATTCCATCATGGTGTGTGTGCTTCCCATAGCTGAGTAAGTGTATAATCTTATAGCTGTTGTTTCTTCATCCCCTAACTTCCTTTTTAACTGTCTTGCTACTAGAGTTGGCTGGGAATTTTCTGATGAAATGCTTTTGTCAGAAAATGCCAATTCATTGAAACCAATAGTGTTCATGGGAAAGGGTTGGTTTCGACAATTTTTCCCATTTGAAAATTTTTTGGGGGGAAAAAAGTTTTTGACATTTTCATTTGACATTTTCTAAAGGAAAAGTGTCATTTTCCAGTTTGAAACAAGCTTTTGTTTTGGAATTTTAGTTTCATTTATACTAAATGGTGTGTGTGTGTGTGTGTGTGTGTGTGTGTGTGTGTGTGTGTGTGTGTGTGTGTGTTTAAGGAAAAAGTTGAAATATAAATGTTTCAGTAGACCCTATCTGATTTTTTTGTCAAACTATTGGTTTGCAAAAGTTTTCAAGATTTTGACATTCTTCCCAATTCAAGGACAGAGCGGGGAAAATTGTGGGACGGAGAAAGTGTTTCCCAGCATGTTCTATTTGATATTCCCTTATGTCATGTCTGAAATTACTGTCATGGGTCCTTAAAATTCCACCCGGCCCCACAGAAAGTGAGTGTCCTTTTTTATATTATATGAGCACAATATAAGTCAGTGGAAATGAGCCTGCTGGGGAGGTGCACTTTTAAGACTCCACTGCTGTCATGTGTAAGCTCCTCAGAGAAGGGATCATGTTTTTATTTGTATTTGTATGGTGGGGCAGCAGGCACTTGTAGGTGCAATAGGAAATAATAATGGGTTGCTGATCTTCAAAAGACTTTCTAGCACTCAACATTTTGAAATTGCCATTTTATTTTTTGTAATCACAAAATACTAAGACTGAAGTCACTGCATGCATGTTTCCCAATCTTATCCATGCATTGCAGGGATTTTCAGACCATAAAGAATAGATATCCTGATAGCTTAACAAGAGACCTTTCAATCTCAGTTGAAAGTTTGAACACTATACAAATTAATAGAAAATATACATGTGCAAATTACTTTTCCAAGGAGCAAAAGACAGATTCTCAGCATCTGCCTGTCTGCTGATCTTTTGCATTCTTTTCATTACCTGTTGTATTGCCTTATGTAGAATCTGTTTCACGTCTAAATAGCTTGACATAATGAAGTTATAACTTAGTTCAGTTTAGCATAGGCTTTAAAATTAAATAGCTTACACTTATTTAGATATTTTCATCCCCTAGGGATCCTAGAGTACTCTAGAAAAAAAGACTAACTGATCCTCCACTGAAGTACATCAGCTGTTGGACAGTGCACAGTAACACCACACAGCAGAACAGGAAGTGAGTAAGAATCCCACATCCAAAATTATAATTTGTCCAGGACACTGGGATAACGCCCCTATTCTCATCTCTTGCTGATTTGGGACCCTTGCAAGATTTAGGTCCAGCAGAAGTGAAGACTTAAAGTGCCAGCTTTTCATTTTGTCTTGTCATTCTATTTTTTTCAATCACTTTCTCACATATGGTTTCCTTGATTGCATGACATGGTGGGAATGGGGTGCTTTACGCATTAGTGTGTTGAACTTGTTTAAAGGCAGGTGAATATTTATTATCATAATGAAAGTAAAACATTTTATGAATGGGCAAAGAGGAGTGTGTTTCGTCCTGCCACACAGGTGTCAGTGGATGTGTCCATGTCATAAAATAAACCATGGGTTCTCAAACTGGGGGTCGCATGGTGGTTACATGGGGGTCACAAGCTATTAGCTCCATGAGGCTGACAGCTCCCAGCCCCCATTAAATTAAATTACCCCCCATTTTTAATGTATAAAGAGGGGTCACACTCAGAGGCTTGCTATGTGAAAGGGGTCACTAATACAGTTTTGAACAAGAATATGCTGAGTTGTAATAGCAAATCCTTTTTAAAAAAAGTTTTGGAAGCGATTATACAATTCAGTGCTTAAACAGATGGACAGAACCAGAAGAGTACCCAGAAGTCAGCAACTACAGGACAGGCTCAACAAAGAAAGTAACAGAACGGCACTAGCCGTCACTTTCAGCCCCCAACTAAAACCTCTCCAGCACATCATCAAGGATCTACAGCATATCCTGAAGGATGATCCCTCACTCCCACAGATCTTGGGAGACACTAACACTAAGCCAGGAACCTATCTTTGCAACAAAGCCCATTGACAACTCTGTTCACATCTCTATTCAGGGGACACCATCATAGGACCTAAACACATCAGCCACACTATCTGAGTGTGTAGATACCTGCACATCTACCAATGTGATATATGCCATCATGTGCCAGCAGTGTCCCTCTGCCATGTACATTGGACAAACTGGACAGTCTCTACAAAAAAGAATAAATGGTCACAAATCAGACATCAAGAATTGTAACATTCAAAAACCAGTAGGAGAGCACTTCAGTCTCCCTGGACACTCAATAACAGATTTTAAAGTGGCAATTCTTCAACTAAAAAACTTCAAAAACAGACTTCAATGAGAAACCACAGAACTGGAATTAATTTGCAAGCTGGACACCATCAAATTAGGCCCCAATAAAGACTGGGAGTGGCTGGGTCACTACAAAAAGTAATTTTCCCCTCTGTTGACACTCACAGCTTCTTGTCAATTGTTGGGAATAGGCCACTTCCACCTTGATTGAATTGGTCTTGTTAGCCCTGAGCCCCCACTTGGTAAGGCAACTCCCATCTTTTCATATGCTGTAATATATATATTGCTTACTGTATTTTTCACTCCATGCAGCTGATGAAGTGGGTTTTCACCCACGAAAACTTATGCCCAAATAAATTTGTTAGTCTCTAAGCAGGGGCAGCTCTATGTATTTTGCCACCCCAAGCACGGCAGGCAGGCGGCTTTCGGCGGCATGCCTGCAGGAGGTCTGCTGGTAACATGGATTCGGCGGCATGCCTGCGGGAGGTCCACGGGTCCCGCGCCTTCAGCGTCCCCGACGCCGAATTACTGCCGAAGCTGCGGGACCAGGGGACCTCCCGCAGGCAAGCCACCGAAGGCTGCCTGACTTCCACCCTCACGGAGACCATCAGGCCACCCCCTTGTGGCTTAACGCCCCAGGCACGCGCTTGGAGCGCTGGTGCCTGGAGCCGCCTGGTCTCTAAGGTGCCACAAGTACTCCTCATTCTTTTTGCTTAAGACAGCATCTTTTAGGGATTAGGAAGAGACTTTACTGCATGTCAGGTGATCTTATAACTGCCTACTGACGGGGTTTCTTACTCCTTCCTTTGAAACATCTGGTTCTAGCCACTGTTGAACTGGAATACTGGACTAGGTGGGCCATAAGTGTAATCCCCCTGTAAGTTTCACCATCACACATGTGGAACCTTGAGTGCAATATTCACAAACGATGAATAGTATATATTATTATTTATTATTTGTACTGTGATAGCTCCTGAGAGTCCCAGTCATAGACCAGTACCCCAGTGTGGTAGGTGCTATACAAACAGAGACTAGAAAGATGGTCTTTGTCACAAGAAGATTACAAACTAAGTAATCTTCTTTATGTTTCTTTTTTTTATCAGAAGTCATTCCAAATTTATTAAAATAGAAAGAATGAGAGGATCCTTAAGTTCCCACCTTTGTGGCAGAAAGGGTTGTTCTCACTTACTTTTACATAACTGTGACATTTCATTTAACACTTTTGCATATAGAAATGTCCTTTATTTCATTAGGCCACTGTTTTCCAGTCTTCAAAACTGAGGCACACATCACACAGTGCTCAGGCCTTATAAAAATATCAGGCCATTCACTTAAGGCACCCAAATTTCAAAAATTTGGCCTTGGTTTATAGGGACTTCATAGATCTTTGTAACAATGGTTATAATGGAAATTCTGAACTGTCATATCATTGTGCTAGCAGGTGTTACAAGTCAGTACAGAAAAAGGGAATTATTCACATTGTTTAGAGAACTATCAAGGAAAACACAGATTATACAACCTACTAAGCCATGCTCAAGAACACCATTGGTTTTCCAGTGTGCTTTACCCATGTTTAGCTTTATTGCCTGCTGGAGAAATATTTTGCCAGACTCCATGTTCTGCACTGTAGAAAAAACAATGCCTCATTCCTATGAAACAAACATCTTACTCCAGTAGAAATGTAGAAAATATAAAGTAGGTTAAACTTAGTGGAAAACCTACATCTAGCCAGATGTATGATCAGAAAAGGAACATTTTTAAAAAAATATTTAAAAAAATGTGCGTTAGTGAATCAAGTAAAAACAATTATTTTATTTTCTTTCGGTAAAGAATACTGGCAAAATAATATTCTATAATTTAAGTAAAAGAATGTCTGAATTGATAGAAGATAGATTTAAAATGTGTCATCTAATATGTCATTAGACTTGACAGGTGCCTACACCCCAATCCCTGCAATATATCACAAAACACACTACCACATAATCCAGTGGTGGGCAAGCTGCGGCCCATCACGGTAATCCACTGGCAGGCCGCGAGACGCTTTGTTTACATTTGCATGGCTGCCTGCAGCTCCTAGTGGCCGCGGTTTACCCTTCCCAGTCAATGGGAGTTGCGGGAAGCGGTGCGGGCCACAGGGACTTGCTGGCTGCTGCTTCTGGCTGCTGCTTCCCGCAACTCCCATTGGCTGGTAACTGCAAACTGCGGCCACTGGGAGCTGCGGGTGGCTGTGCAAATGTAAATAAACTGTCTGGCGGCCCGCCAGCAGATTACCCTGACGGGCCGCGTGCGGCCTGCGGACCACAGGTTGTCCACCACTGACATAATCACATCACATTTATCATCACATCCATTCCACAAAAAAGCTGTGATAAGTCCTGAAGTCCTTTCTGAGGCAGATCTCTGACAAGTATTGTAAGCTATTGTGTTGTAAAGAAGTTCATTAGCAAAGAATAAATGATCAAAGTGAGAGTCCATCAAAGAACTTGAGCGCATCTCATTAAGAAAATGGGGCCACTCGCATGTTTAAAGAAATACACGAGCTTCTGTGCTTTGCTGGATCAGTCTGGTGCTATGTGCAAGCTCAATTTTCAAACTCAGCCCTTTTTTATATAACCATGTTGAAGAAAATCTTTTTTTCAGTGAGAGAAATGTATCGCTGTAATTCCCTCATAAGTCCAAAACGGGTAAGTATGTGTGCTCAAATGGGGAGGAGGGGAGAAGGCTTCAGGCTGAACTATAATGTTTGCAAATGGTAAGCAATGTCATAGTAGTCATTTCAGCATTAAAAGCTGTTTCTTGTGTAAAGTCAGGTGCCAAACAGCATATTGAATATTGCACAAAGCTGGGTGACAGAAAAAGCCTGAGACATATCACTACTGTTGCATAATTTCCTTTGATATGTTTGTTTTAATGTCCTTGGAGAGCAGATAGGACAATAATTTCCATAACAGCGAATTGCACTGAGCTCAGGGTTTTCTTCAGGAGGAAGAGCTGAGTCAACATTGCCAATATCTGAACTGGTTCCACAGAATCTAAGTATTTCAGACCTGATGGATGATCCACTCAGCTGACCCCTAGAGGTCATTAGACTTTAATACCATGAGAACTATATTGGGGGGTAAATACCCACTACATGCATCCGACGAAGTGGGTATTCACCCATGAAAGCTCATGCTCCAATACGTTTGTTAGTCTATAAGGTGCCACAGAACTCTTTGCCGCTTTTACAGACCCAGACTAACACGGCTACCCCTCTGAAGGTCCACTGAAACTCTTGATTGCTTTGCTGCTTACTACTTGATGAACAATCAGACTCTCACAATAATCAAAACCTTGGACTATTGTGATCATGTAGCATGTTCTTGCCCAGTCTCTTACCCAAATGATCATCCTTCCTCTCAGACAGTACTTGATATAATATGATAAAGCAGCCTAAAATAAAATAAATTTTTTTTTTACCTCCACTGCTAAATGCCGAGTACCAGCAATGCCCATTAAGAAACAAATAAGAAAAAATTATTCCCCTAGGGACTCAAACCACACTACTATATAGGTGAGGAGATATCAGACCCATATGAGATCTGGCATCAATGGCATAAAGACAGACGCTTCCTTGAACAAGGCTAACACATATTGGTGCCATTTGTGTTTGATCCATGCTGGAGCAATTACAATCACTTGAGCTCTGTCTTAATGCATCTTTCTCCATACTTTTGGAGTCAAAGGAAGGGAAAGCATTTCCCCCAGTACAGAAGAGATACCTGGTTATAGGCCCTTGACTACCTTGGAGCAAAACAATTTGCATTTTGTGTTCTGTTGTTGCAAACACATCTAATGAAGGGTAGTTCCGTAAAAGGAGGAAAGACTGAACTGTCAAGATTTGAAAACACCATCACAGGTTGGCTCTCTTGACCCCTCAACCACAGTCATTTGCCAATTATTCTTCTCCACTGCTAGATAAATTGTTAGGGTGCTAATTCCATTTCCACGACTAATTGCCTCCCTGCAGAGAGGAGCAGCTAGGGAATTACTCCTCACCACGTCTGTAGATTTAAACAATGTTCAGAGTGGTCCTGTACGGCAAGTTATTTCCTCTATGGTGATATATACAGTAATGCTAATAAATATTCTCTGTACAACACACTGTGAATTACACTGCAGCATATTAACTTGTACTCTGTCATCTAAGCCACCATTTTCCTGCCAGTAGCACAGTGAGAAAATAATGTTTCAGTCAAAAACTAAGAGTGATGGTTGAGTTATTAATGGGTCACCACCGACAGATTTTAAAGAAATTGTTCCAACTGCTGGTTATTGTGCAGAAAAAACACCTAGATTTGAAAGTCATTTTTTATGTCAGATAATACAGTAAAAAAGTAACAGAATCTAGGATTTTCTGAAAAGGTTAGAAGTTAAAGAATTAGAAAGATGGCTTACCAAAGCTTATTCATATTTTATTTCTTTTAATGCATCATTTCCCCCAAAATAGCCTCTAATGGATTCTTGAATGATCTCTGAGTCTTTGTTCTTTCTAGAGGCCATTTCTAATATTATTTTTGATAGGGTAAAGTGCATCCGTATATATGGCTGCTTTATTGAATGTTCTGAATGCTCGCTGGAAAGCTGTACTTGTGTTGACATCCAATGTTTTTTTAACTTTCAATTCTTCAATTAAAGTTTTTCATTTCAGTCCATACAGATTTAGAGCTTGATTCAGATCTTTGACCCGCTATGACCATCTACTTAGTTCAGTCAGTCAGGTTTAGGATTTCAGATGACTCTGGTGAGGAATCAGTTTAAGAACTCACCCTGAAACTCCTACCTCCACTGTATGTACCTGATGAACTTCTTATACGATTGTGTGTGTCACTGTAGAGACCAGAAGGCCCAACCATTGTGCTAGGCAATGTACAAATAGAAAGTGAGGGTGCATCCTCACATTGGAGAGCTGACATACAACATATCAGTTATGCTAAAAGGAAACTTCGAGTGGGGACTTGTGTGTGTCATGGCACATTTTGCTAGGAAGCTGATCCATTATGTGAAAGGGAGGGAGGAAGGGATTTTGGCAGCCTATGCCAGGGTGGCAGTTCAAAATGGGAGGAGAGTGGAGAAAAGATGGTAACACTGAAGAGGGTGGAAGTGTTAAGGAAAGATGGATAGAGAACCAGGGGTTCAGTGAAAGCATTTTTCAGTGAGACACTGATCCCCAGCAGAGCAAGTGTGATTCCTTCTTGAAATGTGCTAGCAGTAAAGCCTTTTTCCTCTTTCTCTTTACCTTCCTTTCTGAGTTCCATTTCTGTTTTATGCCTGTCTGTAATACCTTCCAGCTTCTATTGAAACTAATGTGCTAGGTGGCCATTGGGGCTGGGGAAGCCAGGAATCCTTCAGGTGTTTGACCACTTTAGTTCCCTCAACCATCCATTTCCCCATTTTTGGGCCCAGTGCTGCTCCCACTGAACTCAGAATGAGTAAAAACAGCAGGGCAATAGAGGGATGAGGACCCCCAGGTGGAGTGAAAGTGGGAGGACAATGAGGGGGAGATGAGGCCCTCCATGCAGAGTGAATGTTGAAGGGGAAATGAGTCTCTGAGGGATCATGAGCAGATGGGACCCTCTGGGGGTTGGGAGGGTGGAAGAGAGAGGAGCCAATTCTCACTCATAATATTCTACGTGCCTCAGTTGTAGTTGTGGGTGCTCAGCACCTCTGAAAATCAGACCCCAGGTATTGAAAGTTGAGCACCAGAAATGCACGCCTCAGTTTCACAGTCTGTAAAAATAGGATAATTGCACGTCCATGCATCACAGTGATCTTGTGGGCCACTTGGATATTCTGTGGCCTTGGAGATGCTCTTGGAGTATAAAGTTTTTATTTATTATTACTAGAGAAATGAGAAATATGAAAGAGAGTGAGTGGGGGGCAGAGGAGAATGGATAGAAGTGAAAATAAAAAGAGATGGTGAGATGTTGCATTTCCCCCAAAACTCGCATTCCCTTGTTCTATGGATGTGATAGTTTCTGCCAGGGCTTGAGTGGAATGAGAGCTATCATACCTTGCTATGTTGAGAGGAAAGAGTAAGAAAGAAGATAAGCAAACTTAACCCATTGAGAAGAATTGTGCTAAAGCCTAATCCCTCTATTTTTATGGAGTTGTCTGAGATTGTAAAATGATTGCTTTGATGAAAATCTGAGATGATAAATATTGTGAAAGCCTGTTGCAAAGAAGTATGAGGTTTTGCTTAGAATTTTGATAACATCTAAAAAGTTCTTTCTGCAGCAACAGAATAATTTTCCTTTTGTTAGACGATAACATGCTGCAGCTGAAACCTGAGAATGTAAAGACACCATCCATATATTCACCACCACAAAAACATTCCTTTGATCATTTGGGGTCAGTGTGTAACAGTACAATTTCCAAACTAACTAAATCTAATACTTGCATGGTCTGAACTGTAATTTCATAAAAATGCTATTTTTACAAATTGCTTTTAAATGGTAGTTTTAGATTCAGAGGTTGGTGAATGATCTAGTCATATAGCACCTCAGCAGGAATACATTAGACAGCACAGGAGATGCATACTAAAGTGGTCTGCATTATGTAGAAAGAAGGATAGCTTTATCCTTGTTGACCTTTAGTGTATAACATATAGATATGCTTCTTGACCACCTGTTCTGTTTGCAGGGCCAGAGGAAGGCAAATTGTATATTTTTATTTTACTCGCTACACCCTAACATGTTTTTTAGTCTAAAATGAAGTATTGGTCTTTTTATAGCTTTTGCTTCTACCAGTTGTTAGATGTTCACTCTTGCAGAGAAAAGTCATTGATACCACTGCAAGATGAAGAAAGTTCCATTGATTTTCCTGGCAACTTGTACTTACTGCTAATGCACTCACCAGCAGAACAGGTAGGGCTACCTCCTATAACAGATCTGTCTGTGTCCACAAAATGCTTTATTTAGACAGTTGTTTTCAACACCCACCATCAGCACTGCCATATGTGAAACACTGGTTATTTGCAAGAAACTAGCTAATGGGCAGTCTATTGTTAATTTTTATCTTTTAATCAGAAAGTGTGGAATAGAGAATGATCCCTTCTGACTTCTGTGCATATAAACTTAAAGCTGTTCTGGAAGGAACGTGTGGTAATAATGGAAGATCCTTAATAAATCACAATGCCTTATTATGCCATATTTAGGTTATATTTAAGACTTCAAAATAACTTGCATTGCATAGCAGGTTTTTTTAAAAGAGAATTAAAAATTAGGCAAGCACTGTTGCTGTAGATAGCTACAATTCTTTCTTGGGGAATTTCGAATAAAATGTCAGGAATGATGCACGGTGTTTGTTTTCTTAATACCAACAGTGTCAAGAAGCAGAAAAACCTTCTCGAATGAGAATTAAGAGGACTTTTTGACCCTATGTTAGTTCTTTCCAAGGCCATTACTGTTTATAGTTCTAGAAGGAATGACTAGCCAAGAACCATATTTTTTTTCTTTAAGGTGGATGAAATCATTTGGAGCCAAATGCCTTGTGTGGTGTATCAGGCTGAGGGATGTAGAATTAAATGTGGGGCCAAAAGTAGATGTTTTTATGGAGACCAAAACATGACCAAGACCCCTTGGAAACCAGTGGAGATTTTGGATACCCAAGGAATGCAGAATCAGGTCTTAAGTAATGAAACCTTTATCTGCAATGATAATTATGAAGGAGAAAATAATGGTGCTAGATGTGAGATCATATAGTAAGACAAAAAGGACTGAGGGTTAGATGATCCCTGAGGATAGTGCCAACTAAGTGGCTAAAAAGGCCCTTTAACTGGCCAGCTAGGGGTTCCTCACGTGTGGAAGTATATGCAAATGGTATAAAGCCATCAGAGCTGGCTCCTCTGTTACTCCACTGTAGGAGTCATGGCCAGGGGGAAGGGGTGTCACCAGTGGTGATCCCACCAGGAGTACCAATCTTTAAGGGTTATAGGTTGATGACATAATCTATTGGTTTTGCACTGCCTACCCTCCCAGTCAATGCTTATTGGGTGCAGCTCAGAATGTGGGCGTGAGTGCGTATTGAATAGGAAAGTTGGCATTCATAAAGGAATTAATTCATTATTATGCACTTTGGCAGCTTTTAAATTGTTTGTGTGTTGCAGGGGGATGGTCAACATCTTTCAAAATGTGGGAGAGATAGGGTTCACCATTTTCAGTTCCTAAGTGCCAGATTTTCAAAGGTGGACATAATTGGTGCTGTTGTACGAATGCATGCACATGATTTGCATCCACCAAACTTTTCAATTGGATGTACACATATGAAATTGTCTGCACAAATTGAGGAATGTCATGCCTGTAAACCCTGGGATTCAATGGGAATACACTGAGGTCAATATGAATTTTGCTTATGTAAGAACTGCAGGTTCTTCTTCAAGTGATTGCTCATGTCCATTCCAATAGGTGTGTGCGCATGCTGCGTGTACAGTTGTCATAAGTTTTTATCCTAGCAGTACCAGTCGGGTTTGCTGTGGAGCCCTCTGGAGTGGTGCCTTTATGGCAGTGTATATAGGTCCCTGCCGACCCGCTGCCTGCTCAGTTCCTTCTTACCACCAGAGACTGGTCATTGGAGCAACTGGTCTCTTGCTTTAGCAAGTGCTTCCTAGTGGTTTTCCCTGTATATAGTTGTTATCCTTCACTATCTTAATTAGTTAGTCAGTTAGCTAGTTAGTTCGTTAGTATGTTTAAATTGGGGGGGTTCCCCTCCCCTATATTTTTCCCCATCGCCGGGGCATGTCGCAGACCTAGGGGTTCAAGCCATACGATAGGTGCGGTAAGCCTATGCCCGGAGAGGATCTACACGCTGCTTGTCTGAAGTGCCAGGGAGAGGGTCATTTGCAAGACAAGTGCACCATCTGAAGAAGCTTCAAGCCCAGAACTAAGTGGGAGAGAGACTATTGCCTCAAGCTGCTCTTGATGGAGTCCGCTCTCCGGCCCTAACCGGCTCAAGAGCTGGCACTGGCAGCCTCGGTGCACAGCTCACCAGCCTCGGTGCAGGACACTTCGGATCTGAGGAAGGACTTGCAGAAGGAGTATCAGTGACATTCCCCTGTGCGGACGTCTGGCTCATCGGTGCGGCACCGGGGATTGTGAAAGGGGACAGACCAGTGGCCCTTCCTATGCTCCCAGACCTCATTACACAGGATCGTGGCCAACAACAACCCCCCATCCTGGATTCCCTCCACCTCATGGTGTGGAAACTCTATGGCTGAACCAGCTTGAACTGCAGTACTCGGACTTTGTTAGGGAGTTCTCTTGGGGAGCAGGAAGCCCTCCACTCGCACAATGTACCTGGCAAAGTCGAAGCATTTCTCCATTTGGTCCCTGCAGTAAGCCTGTGTTCCCCTTGTGCTAGACCACCTCTTGTACCTGAAGCAACAGGGGTTGACGATATCATCCATTAAGGTGCACCTGGCGGCCATCTCGGCCTTCCACCTGGGTGTGGCGGGCAGGTCAGTCTTTAGCAATCCCGTGGTGGGCCAGTTTCTTAAGGGTTTGGATAGGCTTTACCCCCCAGATGAGGCAGCCTGTTCCTCAGTGGGATCTTAACTTGGTCCTTTCTGGACTCATGGGTCCCCCTTTCGAGCCCCTGGCAACCTGCCCCTTTTTCTACCTTTCCTGGAAGGTGTCCTTTCTGGTGGCCATAATCTCGACCAGAAGAGTGTCCGAGCTCAGAGCGCTGACTTCCAACCTGAAATATGTCTGACTGCCCTAGAATAAGAACATAAAGCTACTCTGTTTCATGTCATCCTGACACCCTTCAAGTTGTGACTTCCTAGTATGGTGAACTGACAAAGTCCATGAGGCAGAAATGTACAGTTGTTGTGTGTTCACAGGTGCTCTTTGTCATGCCAGGTGAAAGACCCAAAGTTTGCATTTATCCTTGTTCTCAAGAGTGTGATGTAACAGCACTAAAAGTATAGTAGAACACTGCAATACTATTAATGTGTTGGAAATTCAACCTTCCTCATAAGTCCCCATGCCACCTGTCACCGCTGCCTATGGAGAGAGGTTGGTTGTGCCTGAATATCATGTAATGTGAATACAACAATGGAAGATTTGTTGTTTCCACATGCAATATAGTTTTAAATTTGAGATCATGAGTTCAGTTCTTCCATTGAAATGTATGGTGAAACTCCCATTAACTTAAATGGAGTAGGGTCAGGTTCTACGTTTCTATTTGGGGGTTGTGAGGAACAGAGGAGGGGAGCTACCATCAGCCAGGTCTTACTTGGTGAGTGAAGTGCATTTTGGTTAAGTACATATCAGATCACATCAACAGCCTGCTTAATTTGGCATCTACCTCTAGCCATGGCCAATGCCCTCCCTGTGGGCAAAGTGCAAAGCTTCCACTTGCTGTACTGCAAATCTGCAATAAAATAGATACACAAACAAATAAATCAAGCTCTTCATAAAAGAAGATATGAATTAAGTAGCTCATATAATTGTGTTAACTCTGGAAATGGATTTGTAATTTTCAAGAAATATCAGCAGTATGTTTTTAGGTTGACAGTCTTATTATTTGGTGGCTCATTTCAATGGAAATACGCATCTGGCCGTACAAATGTAACAATGAACTGAACTATCTGAGTTGTACTCTTTAAAGAAGAGCTGGCTACAGTGACGCTGGCCTTAGCAAAAAAGTGCTATAACAATATATTCCATAAATATAAGGAGAACGTTAACGTTGCACGGTGAAGCACTCAGAAGTAAGGACATGCCAATTAAGGTTGAACATGCAGTCTTAACTCTGCCCCCTTGTGCATGTGCATAACAGTCTAATTACATGATCACATGCAGTTTCTCACATAGTACAGTATATCATTTTTTCTGCAACCTTCTATGCATCTCTAGCATCTTCTGCTACTATATATTTCTGACAAATAGAGCCACTGAAAGTCATTTATATACAAAGTGCCAGATTCTCCATTGCTCTGTACATTGTATAATTATTTTACACAGTGCAAAATGAATATGAAGTGGGTATAAAATGCTGCCAGACAAGAAGGATAACAATTCACACTCACTTTGGATTGGTTTAAATGACTATAAAAGGTACAGGGCGGTGGAGAATCAGGTTCAGAATGTCCAGTGAATGGTGAATGGACAGTTTCTCTACCAAATTTCAACTTTCTCTTCCCTTCCTCAGATTTTTTGGTGAAAAAGCTGTTTAAAAAAGGTCTTAAGCTATTTATTTTAAATAATGAGGGAAAATTTACCTCGCCCCCCCCTTATACTTCCAAATGACTAAGATGTTTTGGTTCACATTACAACTTCACTTCTAGGCAGAGATCAATACCGGGAAGACTTTGCCAAATAAGTGAAATCTGTGGAAATATATGAGCAACTGGAAACCAAAGTTGTTATAGAAATACTTTTGCAAATCAGAGTTGGAGGTTCAGGTATCATATAGGAAATATTGTTTCTAATATATAGGAGAAAGTAAATCACCTGCAGTTCCTATTTACATAAAATTTCCTAATCTGTGTTTTATGCCCACTAGTTCAGAACACTTTTCTATTCTGAACACTTTCTTTTGATCAGTTTTACCTATCCTATTCATCCTGTAATTCTCTACCTTGGACCTCCTCCTCTTGGAGGTTCCATCACTATTTCAGACTCATACCTTCTAAAAGGGGCTTCTCCTTTTCCTTCTTGTCCTCCTTCTCTTTTTTCATTCTTTAGCACTGTTGATTATTTCATTATTATCCCTATTTTCCACTCTCACAATTTCAATTCCATTTTTCTACTGTCTTTTTTTTTTACTTCATAATATTCAGTCTCTCACTAAGTCCTGTCATTTCTTCCCTTATAATATTCCTTAAATCAAACTATTCTTTTCTCTTGTCCCTCAAACACCTCCTGGGAACCCATTTCTCCAAAAAGTGCTTAGCACACTGTTGCAGATAAAGAATGTTAACTGATTGTTCCTACCTTGTTGAGAGTGCCAAATTCAGGACAGACTGATAAAAAAAAAAAAAGGGCAGACATGCTCCAAAGCTGGTGGCTTTTTCTATAATTAGATTTCACCAAGCCAGTAACAAAAGTGAGCTCCTGTATCACCACTCTGGTTAACAAGAAGTCAAAATACAGTCCCGTTAGACAATCCAGCCCCTGTCACCACCTGGACATCTGGTCTTTATGATGAGAGGTTACTGAGGTTACATATACAGTTCTTCTAATCCCAAAGGATTGGCCACTTCCCCAGGTCTATATACAGTTCATCTGTAACCCCAAAATCACACTTGTAGCCAATCCTTCAGTAACTACAAATATTAATTAATTTATTAATATAAAAAGAAAAGAGTTATTAATTGACTAAAGGAAGCATATCCGTTGCAACTGATTTCAGAGTTTGCAGGTAAGGATAATAGCGCTGATGTTAAATCTGCTAGCTTGTATTAAATCCCTCTGGTTCACCCATTAGATTGGGGGTCACCAGTCTATTATTCAAAGCTCTTCTTTGTTAGAAATACTGTCCAGAGATGTGAAGCAGGAATAAAGACAAAAGTGATGTCCCAGTCTCCTTTTATACTTTCAGCCCAAGTGCATGAAAAGTTACTGGCAAAAGATCGATTCTTTGATCACATGTCCTTACGTGCATTGCTGAACCATGGGACAGCCATAGCCTCAGTGCCCTCTGAAACATCTTCAGGAGGGGCTCACTGGGAGAGCTGATTGTCTTTAATGGGTCATCTAGCAGGCTGGCTAGCCTTAATGCAAATCTGTCTTGAGGAATCTCTCAAGAAAACATGTTTGAGATACAAACACACAGTTCAGAACTTTAAATCCATGTAAAATCTTTGGATATGAACAGGATAATACTACATAGTAGCCTGTAACTTTTCCACTGATGTTTCATGTGACATATTTTGTACACAATTTATTGCAATTTTGTGACAATTTTATATTCAGTGTAACTGAATTTGTGTAATTTAGTCATCTTCCTTTTTATACAGAATCATACCATGTTCTCTTTATCTATAATTTCTCCAGATTCTGTTTTACCTAAACAGTTGTCTTGTGCCTTGCGTTTGTTTCTCATGTCTGTTAGATTGTAAGACCTTTGGGACATGGAGTTACTCTTACTCTGTTTTGTAATGTGCTTTGTAAACTTACAAAGTTATATAAATAGTGTCACAAAACCCCATCAGTTAGATTTTTTTGAAATGACTCTGGATGGGTATAACTCAACTCCCATTGCAGATCATGTAACACTCCCATTGGTTTCAATGGCAGAGATAGGCTGGCATTGAACGCTTTAGGGCAATACAGTTCTGATATCCATGCCTCTGAAAGAATGTTGAAAAATTGGAGAGGGTGCCAAGGAAATGATTAGGAGGGAAAAGATGGATCACAGTGAGAGACTTTGAGCCCAATCTGTTTAGTGTATCAAAAAGGAGATTTAAGAGGTGACTTGGTTTACAATATATAAGTATCTTCACAGTGAGAAAAAAACAGGTACTAAAGAGCTCTTTAACTTGGCAGAAAAAGGAACAACAAGAACCAATGGCTGGATGCTGAAGCCAGACAAATTCAAATAAGAAATTAGGTATACATTTTGAACAGTGAGGATCATTAACCCCTGGAACAAACTCACAAAGAAATTGGTGAATTCTCCATTCTCCATCTATTGATGTCTTCAGATAAAAAGTGGATACATTTCTGGGGGATACTTTAGCCATATATGTTATTGGGCTTAATACAGGGGCAACTAGATGCAATTTAATGCCTGTGATATGCAGGATGTCAGACTCAATGTTCTGATGATCCTTTCTGGATTTAAACTATGAATTTTGAAAATCTCACTGTATATTTTTCTATTTATTTGCAGTGATTTTGTGTGATCATTTCAAACCCATGATAACAATTCCTCCTATTACCTGTTTCTATTCTCCCTGTGTTCATACTATAGAAAAGCAGAATGCAAGCTTTAATCCATTTAAAGAAAAAACAGAAAAGAGAGAAAAAACCTGCAATTCAACATTGTTAAATTAATTTAACATGTTCAGTCCTCTGTTTACAGAAGTGCAAATTGCTCAATGACATTTTTCTAACCCAGGCAATGTTTTAATAGCCTTTGGCAGTGCAGATACTTTAAATTTAAACTCAGAATAAATTATATACAAAGCCCACTATTTTTCAGTGTGCAGTGTGTAGCATTTGGCTGATATGCCAAAATACAACTTTTTTTAACCTGGCAGAATCCTATTCTGGCCTCAAATTGATACACGGAAGAATAAAAAGTAGATAGTAGTGTTGAGTATCTCTTCAGGTGATTGTTAAGGTGCCAGATAACCTTTGTGTTGCCTGTAAAAC
The DNA here is from genome assembly GCF_020497125.1 of Mauremys mutica. Taxonomy (NCBI): domain Eukaryota; kingdom Metazoa; phylum Chordata; order Testudines; family Geoemydidae; genus Mauremys; species Mauremys mutica. The sequence continues at coordinate 23,981,496 of NC_059072.1, forward strand.
AAAAGAAGAGGAGAGAGGGATATCTTGGCACAGCACATAAAAAGACAGAATTGGTAACAAAAGGAGAAAACTACATACAGTGAAACCTGGTTTTATTTTACTGCTATAGCAACTCAGTTTAAAAGTAATTGCCAGCCATTCTGATGGATAGGGATTTATTCTCAATACAGATGAACCACATTCATAGAAATGTTATCATCTAAATTCCTCCTATCTGCTCGCTGGAATTTAATTAAAATTAAACTATCAGCCATTGCTTTTGCTTTTGCCACTATCATCAAGGTCATATATAATTAAGATCACCTGAAACTTATTTTTTCCTGGAAGTCTAGTGACTTTCAATTTTCTCACCTTCTCAGTTAAAATGAGAGCGGCATTAAACTCTGGTAAGTACTCCCTCTGAGGAACTTTTTCCTATCCTGAGCAACCATTGAATTCAGAATCTGAATTAAAATGAACAGACAAAAACCATTGTAGCTTACATTAATACTGCTGAAAGATCATTTTGATCATAAAACAGACTCTAAAGTGGTCATTTATGACCTCCTTTAATTGTGAGCAAAGCAAATGTCTCCTCGGCATTATTCAGTTTTTAGATCTTTAAGCTTAGTTGTGAACTAATTCACTGTATTATTCTCATATATCCTTCTTCAGGAGACACATAGCATTTTCCTCTTGTAGTCAAGAATTTTCTGAACCTTATTAAGATTGTTGCATGAAGCAGATACATGAGGGGTGTTTTTAGGTCCACCTAATGCTCCTGTAACCTTGCCTGTTTTATCTTGGCACTGAATCATTTGGCATTTCCTCTTGTTAGTCAACAAGAGAAAGCATCACTTCCAGTAGTGTTGATTCAATGTATCTGGTTAGTGAGAGTGTTGCTTAACATATAGCTTTCATTGCATGGCAGCAGGTGCAGGCTTCCCAACTTGGCAGGTAAGCAGTATGGCGCTAAACAACAACAACAAAAAAGATGCTAGAGAGGTTGGGGTTGAGGGTGGTAGAAGGGAAAGAAGAGAACTGTAGGGAAGATGGGATAAGAAAAAGGAAAAACAGGGAATCAATAGTGAGAAATAGGAAATGGAAGAGGACACAAAGCAGAGCAAATATGTACAGTGCAAAAAAAAAGAGTTGTGTACTGCTTAGGAGTGAATTTGGTGCATATAATTTAAACTCAGAGTATTCACCTCATTTAGTCTTCTGAACACATACAGCAAAGAGCAGTGGCAATCCAATTTTCCATACAGCATACCACCTGTGTGCCAGTACCTCCTTTCAGTTCAGTTTCCTTGTCTGTTCTATTGTTGGCTCATCTGATGGACAGCTCTCCATTAAGCACTAGAATGAGAACCCCACTATAATCCAAGACCACCAAATAGCTATAGATTGGAAGTCTTTCCTACTACCAGTCCCTGAGCCACAATGTTCTAAATGTCTATTTAGTCAGCACTTTCTGAGAAGTTCGCATACTGCAAACCTGTTGCGTTTCTCCCAAGTCTCCTCTGATTCAAGAAATACAACTTCATAATTTTATTGGGATTCTTAGCATTTCCTGGAACCTCCAATGAGAAGCCTAGATGTGCAAATTGAAAACGTTTAGCATGATATTAATGTGCATTACAGAGAAAATCCAACTGAGTGCACAGCAAAGCAAACAGGTCCCATGCCCATCTGTATGTAAGTGTTGCTGAAGAGCAGAAAGCTGTGCCCCAAACTGCAGTAAATGATGCAGGGCAGCTATTGCTGGGTATGAGCCTAGATACCACATGCTGATGTCCCATCCATGAGATTTTGGACCAGTGGATCAGTGCAAGTCACAGACATTTACCACACTCCCAACCTAATTTGCTATAGTGTCTTCTGTTTCTGTGGTCCAGTACAGATGTCATACACAAAGATTTGTTCTGCAAATTACAGGAAGATTCAGAGTCTAATGCAGACTCTGGCCAGCCCTAACACGCTCCTAAAAGAAATGTGCCATTTCCACTGCATCGTGTCATACACAGCCACAGAGGGGAGGATCAGGACTTATATTACATATACCAGGTATATTTTACATTATAATAAATATAGATTCCAAGGCCAGATAGGACCACTATGATCATCTAGTCTGATCTGTATAACACAGGCCATAGAAATTCCCCTAAATAACTGCTGGGGCCGATGTTTTAGAAAAACATCCAATCTTGATTTAAAAATTGTCAGTCCTGGAATATCTACTGCAACCCGTGGTAAATTGTTTGTTTGAATGGCTAATTATCCTCTGTTTGAAAATGCACACCTTTCCAGCCTAAATTTATCTAGCTTCAACTTCCAGCCATTCAATAGTGTTATACCTTTCTCTGCTAGACTGAAGGACCCATTATCAAATATTTGTTCCCCAAGTAGGTACTTATAGACTGTAATCAAGTCACCCTCTAACCTTCTTGTTGTTAACCTAAATATATTCAGCCCCTTGAATCTGTGACTTGAGTTTGAAGAGTAACTGTGTAAGGACTTGAGGTTCTGGTCCTTTGTTGTTTTACTCTTCTTCATTGTTTATAATAACTCCCTGGAAGCATGACACACAAACCTGCTTCCTCATCTAAAAAATAAATTCCTCTCTTACACATGCACGCGGATTAGACATTGTGAAGTCGTATAGAAATGCTGGGCTGCTGGCATTTCTGCAGTGGGAGAAAAAAAGATTGAAGCATCTTGTGGGGGGTAGGGCAAAAGGAGGAGTGGACATATGTACAATATTTTCTGGGCTGTGCACTCAAATCTAAGAAAAGAAAAGAGGTGAAATTGCAGGAAGTCATCTTCTTTGATAGTATTTATGTTCAAGGCACTTATATGTGTACCATATGTAGAGTGATCCTCAGTTAATCTGAACAGATAAAGAAGGAAATGTACCTCAACGGCTTGCCAAATATCTTTATTGCCCCATGATTCTACTCACTAGTTTTCTGTTTTTAACTAAGAACAACTGTGAAACTGTAATAAATTCTTTTATTAGAGAGACAAGGTAGGTGAGGTAATATCTTTCATTAGACCAACTTCTGTCTTTCAAGGTAGGCTTCTGTGTAACTTGAAAGCTTGTCTCTCTCACCATCAGAAGTTGGCCCATAAAAAAATATTACCTCACCCACTTTGTCTCTCTAAGAGCCTGCGACCAACATGGCTACAACAGCACTGCATATATAAATTCTTTGACATGAGTAGGAATATTTATGAACTCCAGTCTGCATTGATTTCAGTCCACTAGATCGTATCCACCAGTACCATATGTCTGAAGAGTGAAAAGTAAACCTAGAACTCTGTCATCTCATTGTCCCCCGTTGTGACACCTTCCTGCTCCTAGGAATGGAGAATAAGCATCTCTTTTTCTGCGGCAATTCCAGTTTTTGAACTGTAGATCAGTGAGCTGGGGTATTGCAGACTCCTCCCTAGAGGTTGAAGGCATCACTTCTCTGGAGGCTAAGAGCATGATCTGTCTCGAGTATCCACCATCTGCCTGCCTAGAGCTCATGGGAACACGAGCATTTTATTTCTTTGTTGAAACGTGTTATGTTATTTGTACTTGTTTTGCATAACATACGCTCCATTTTGCTTATTATATTTTCCAGCAGTGATAATTAGGTCAACACAAGGGGTCTACAATAACCAACTGTGATGGCCCCAGAATAAAACAACTTCTTGCTGCAGTAACATCTACTACAGCACTGGAAAACCAGTTGCTTATTGTAGATGATGCAACTGAGACTGCCCAACCAGGTCACTAGACTGGATGACCTTGGTGTTATGCAATTGAGCCAGCTGGTTGATCAGTGGAGGATTAAGCCTTTCTATCTTTTAAAAAAAATGTAAAATACGTTTGTAGATATGTGTTAATTACCTGACGCTCCATCACCTCTTTGGAGTCTGGTTTCTGGCATTGTTCTTGATGGGCGTGGTTATATGCATTCAGTACCCCTGCATAAGATCACTATTTGTTTAGTGCTGACAATGTATAATTAATATTTTTCCATAGCACTCGCTAGCTAATTATTTCTGGCAATTTACCTCTGAAGTAAGTGGGTAGATACTTAGTATAATCTTCCTTTTGTGTATGGGAAAATAAAGACAAAGTGATGAAATTACTTGTCCTAGGACATAGTTAGTCAGGGACAAAATTGTGATTAGACCCCATATGCCCAACTTCCAGCCCCTTGCTCTAACAGTGGAACCCCTTGGCTTCTTAGAATCATAGAATATCAGGGTTGGAAGGGACTTCAGGAGGTCATCTAGTCCAACCCCCTACTCAAAGCAAGACCAATTCCCAACTAAATCATCCCAGCCAGGGCTTTGTCAAGCCTGACCTTAAAAACCTCTAAGGAAGGAGATTCCACCACCTCCCTAGGTAACCCATTCCAGTGCTTCACCACCCTCCTAGTGAAAAAGTTTTTCCTAATATCCAACCTAAACCTCCCACACTGCAACTTGAGACCATTACTCCTTGTTCTGTCATCTTGTATTACTGAGAACAGTCTAGATCCATCCTCTTTGGAATCCCCTTTCAGGAAGTTGAAACCAGCTATCAAATCCCACCTCATTCTTCTCTCTGCAGACTAAACAATCTCAGTTCCCTCAGTCTCTCCTCATAAGTCATGTGCTCCAGCCCCCTAATTATTTTTGTTGCCCTCCACTGGACTCTTTCTAATTTTTCCACATCCTTCTTGTAGTGTGGGGCCCAAAACTGGACACAGGACTCCAGATAAGACCTCACCAATGTCGAATAGAGGGGAACGATCACGTCTCTCAATCTGCTGGCAATGCCCCTACTTATACACCCCAAAATGCTGTTAGCCTTCTTGGCAACAAGGGCAGACTGTTGACTCATATCCAGCTTCTCGTCCACTGTAAGCCCTAGGTCCTTTCCTGCAGAACTGCTTCCTAGCCATTCGGTCCCTAGTCTGTAACAGTGAATGGGATTCTTCCGTCCTAAGTGCAGGACTCTGCATTTGTCCTTGTTGAACCTCATCAGGTTTCTTTTGGCCCAATCCTCTAATTTGTCTAGGTCCCTCCGTATCCTATCCCTACCCTCCAGGGTATCTACCACTCCTCCCTTCTTAGTGCAGATCCTTTGATTCTTGCTTTGTCTTTGCAAATGCCCCAATACCCTTGCTTGAAAGATCTCATGTAGCAGTGAACTAGATGTAATTAAAACCTAAACTGTAGATGGGGGGAAATGTTTAAAGAAACTAACCAATACGTGTAAAATGATGTTATTTCTGGAAATAGTCCCTAGAAAATCCAGATGCAGAATGATGCACAATTCTGTAGAAGGCTCTAGCTGCTTCAATTTCATTTTTATACTGAAACACAACTCAACAATTCACCAAAGTTCACACTGTTTTGATTGTACTTTGACTGCACATCTTTCAAACTTGACAAGTATGACTGATTATGCCAGAAAACAATTTAAATTAGTTCTGTGTTGTTGTAAAAGAAACCATCTGTCTTGCTGTATTGCTACAATAGCTAATAACTTTGTCATGATAAAAGATAGTCATTAACAAATTAGTCTTCTTTTAAACTCCTGACTGCTCCTCCCCCCCCCCAAAAAAATCCTGTTGTTCCTGGCTTTGTTTTTGGTGTCATCCAATCAAGCTGCTCTATTAGTGAAAATGCTCAAACAATAAGTTGTAAGTAGACTTGGCAGAATTAATTTTGTTAAAATTTTAATTAAACATGAGTATCGATATTATTCAAGCATGTTTTTAGATTTTTATCAATATGTTCACAGCTGCCCAAAATCATGGATTTTAACCATTTTTTTTATTTTAATTTTTAAATTTTCACAGTTGTGGAAAGTTATCTTGGGGTCAGACAATTATTTAATGACAGACAGTATCTTTAATAACCATTAAAAGACAAATTGTCAATATCACATGTCAAAATCTACACAGTAAATATCCTTAAATCAAACTGAGTTCTCAAGCATCATTTTTCTTACTTTGCATTTCTGTAAATTTCAATTATTATCTATAGAACTATTTTTGTTGCTGTCTACTGAAATTTATTGATAAAAATCAAATCTTTCCAAGCCTACCTGTAAGGATTCACTGTCCTCAAGAAAGCATGAATTGGATTACCTGTACCATGTTTTACAATAACTTAAAGCAGTAACTGCTGATTTGGAAAATTAATTTTTTGTATAAAGAAAGGCAACCTCTATGTTACAGAAATTTCTAGATCTCTAATGGTTTCCTCCATTAAATACTGTAAATATCAGTGTTAGAATTTCTTTTTACAGTGGAAGTGTGTGTGTGTGTGTGTGTGTGTGTGTAAAAATTTCAAATGATCATTTAAAAGCAGATAAATAAATGTCCCAGGGCTCTTAGGCAGTATACATCCACAGGAAAAAATAAAAATAAAAATCACTTTGTTGATACCAACTCTTATTCCCAAAAAAGTGCAAAAGAAAACCTTAGTAACATCTAGCTTTTTGAAGTTGTGTGCTATAGTACCAGCAGAGTTAACATAGATGTAATGAGAGAGAATGAGCTCTGAGTCTTATGGTCAGTGCTTGCCTGACTATTATTCCATGAGTCAGTTGGTTTCCTGTAGCCTAGAAATGACACCTTCAAATAGCATCACTAATTAACTTTAAGGTTATTGTAACATTACACTCAAATGAAAGTCTACTAAAATGTACTGTGTGCTGTGGCCAATGTATTTGGGTACAAAACTAAAAGTTGAGCTATATGTTCTTGCTCATTTGTTAATTGGTCTCCTTGTGTAGTCTTAATTTTCTGGGACCTGATTCTCCATTGCTCTGCGACTTGTGTCCTAGTTTTCACCAGTGCAAAGTATGTGTAAAGAACCTCTAATTCTAATTTGGTAGTGTTGTACAGTTTTTTTTGAGCTGGTGTAAATGAAACTATGCATAGTGCAGAAAAACTGAGAATCACACCCCTGCTGTTTTTAGGGAGTGGATCTGACAACTCACATTTGTAGTCCATGTTTCTGAAGTTAGTAATGAACTCGTGAGCCAAGTTTCCAAAATAATGTCTTTCCTTTTGCAGACATAGGTTGCATCTACTGATTTTCATAAATTTCAGGTTGTAAACTGGTCACCTTCTGTATAGTAACTTATGAGACAGCTAGAAAATAATGCTTGGTGGTAGTGATGCTGTATATTAGGCTCAGACTTAGGCTCAAAGATCCTAAGGATTTGGATATCTGACTCTCTTAGCCCTCTTTGAAGATCCCAGCCTCAATCTTATCTTATAATTGCTGTTAAAATTAACACCATAAAAGCCTAAATTTGATTGTCTATTTTCTTTCATAAACTGTATGGTTTTTTTCTGTCCTTCCAGATGAATCTTGTTCTTTCTGTTTAATGCCATCAAACTAATCCAGGCCTATTGACACAGCAGTATTATTTCCTGAAGTGAGAAAAAGAAGCCTCCAACTCAAGCAGTTAAAATTGTGGAAAAATGATTCAAACTTAATTCCTCTCAAATGATTCAAGTCTGGGAAAACTATATTGCTTTATTCAGATCAGGATTTTCATATTTTATTCAAACCATTGCCAAGACCAAACCCAAGTTCTATTGCAAACTGTCTCTTTTAGAAAAGAGTACTAATAAATGTGCTAGAGAAAAAAGTAGTATTGTCCTTAGTAAGACAGAAGAAGCTTCCTGGCTGCTGGGCTCTAAAACACTGAACACATCAGACTGAAAAGTTAAAATAGAGGGGGAATTGCTGTCTACTTTTAAAATGTTAGAGATGTTTTGCATCCTTTGTAAAAATAAGGACAAGTAAATGTTTGTCCCCATATGAAAAATCTTTAAGAAATCCTCAGGAAACCTTATTTTTCCTATTTTGTATGTTTACACTTAAGCTGATTTCTTCCAGCAGAAAGCCCACTGAGAGATTTTGGCATTGCACAGGGTACGTATACACTACGGGACTATTCCGAATGTGCATAAATCGGTTTTGTAAAACAGATTGTATAAAATCGAGTGCGCGCGGCCACACTAAACACATTAAATCGGTGGTGTGCGTCCACGGTCCGAGGCTAGCATCGACTTCTGGAGGGTTGCACTGTGGGTAGCTATTCCGTAGCTATCCCATAGTTCCCGCAGCCTCCCCCGCCCCTTGGAATTTCCGGGTTGAGATGGGGCAAAAATCATTGTTGCGGGAGGTTCTGGGTAAATGTCGTCAGTCACTCCTTCCTCTGGGAAAGCAACGGCAGACAAGCATTTCGCGGCTTTTTTCCCTGGATTGCCCTGGCAGATGCCATAGCATGGCAATCATGGAGCCTGTTTTGCCTTTTGTGACTGTCACCGTATGTGTACTAGATGCCTCTCACAGAGGCGATTCAGCAGCGCTACACAGAAGCATGCTTTTGCTTTTGCATGACAGCAGAGATGGTTACCAGCCATACTGCACCATCTACCATACCATAAATTGGTAATAAGATGATCATGGTTACCAGTCCTTTTGCACCATTTCCTGCTGTCATAAGTGCCCCTGGCTGCTCTTAGCCAGGGGCGCAAAAGTCAAAATTGGGAATGACTCCCTGAGTCAATCCCTCCTTTTTGGTATCTAAAAATAGAATCAGTCCTGTCTAGAATTTGGGCAAGTGTACTAGAGAACCACTGTACCATAGAACCAGAGAGCACAGCTGCTCTGTGTCAGATCCAGCAGAAATTATGAGCTGTATGCTATTCACAGGAGGTGCTCCTGCAACAACCCCACCTGTTGATTCCATTCTTCCCCCAGCCTTCCTGGGCTACTGTAGCATTGTCCTCCCACTTGTGTGATGAAGTAATAAAGAATGCAGGAATAAGACACAGTGACTTGTTAGTGAGAAATGAGTGGAAGGCAGCCTCCAGCTGCTATGATAGTCCAGACAGGACATTAAGAAGTGTGGAGGAGAGGAGGCCAGCATCGCGCTGCTAGTCCAGGGGCAATTGAGGGATGGGGGCTGATGGAGCTCAGCCCCCTGTTGCTATGATGAAGACGGTTACCAGCCATACTGCACCATCTACCAGGAAAAATTAGGGCCAGGCGCCCTTGATAGACCTAACGGATGCTAGTCGGCATGGTTACCAGTCCTTTTGCACTGCCCCATGTGCCAATAGGCTGATGATGATGATGGGTATCAGTCTTACTGCACCATCAGCCACCCATGGTGGGGGGGGAGCAAGGATGTTGGTGTTGAGTGCTGCAGCATCGCGTCTATCTGCAGCATTCAGTAAAGATAGGGTGACATGTAAAAGAGTCAAGAGAGGATTGTTTTCCCTTTCACTTCTGGGGGTTGGTGGGGGGTGCGTAAATTGCCGAGCTATGCCCTGACCCACCGCGGACACTGTTTTTGACCCTAGAAGCATTTGGAGCTCAGCCAAGAATGCAAATGCTTTTCGGATACTGCAGGAACTGTGGGATAGCTTGAGTCCTCCAGTCCGTGAGCGTCCATTTGATTCTTTGGCTTTCTGTTACGCTTGTCACGCAGCAGTGCGCTGAGTCCCTGCTATGGCGTCTGTCTGGAGATTTTTTAAACATGATTTTGAATTTCGTCTTCTGTAACGGAGCGCTGAAAGAACAGATTTGCCTGCCCTTACTGCGATCACATCCACATGGTCCATGCTGGAGCTCTTTTTTTTATTTTGATTTCGGACTGCATCGCCACCTGTGCTGATCGGAGCTCCACGCTGGGCAAACAGGAAATATTCAAAAGTTCGCAGGGCTTTTCCTGTTTACCTGGCCACTGCATCCGAGTTCAGATTGCTGTCCAGAGCGGTCAGTGGTGCACTGTGGGATACCGCCCGGAGGCCAATATTGTCGATTTGCGGCCACACTAAACCTAATCCGATATGGTAATACCGATACTAGCACTACTCCTCTCGTTAGGGAGGAGTACAGAAACCAGTTTAAAGAGCCCTTTATATCGATATAAAGGGCCTCTCAGTGTGGACGGGTGTGGCGTTAAATCGGTTTTACGCTCCTAAAACCGGTTTAAACGCCTAGTGTAGACCAGGCTACAGTGACCACCAAGGAACTGTGTGGGAGCCAGTGCTGACCAAAAAGTAGGTGTTCTGGGCAAGGATGAGATGTACCAGATGCACTGGTTCAGCACTCAGGCCTTGTGGTGCCTCGGAGAATGTAGACAGTTCTCTGTCTCCATCCGGTGACTCAGCCATACAGCAGAGACAGTCACGATGAAGAGTAATTTGAACCCATCTCTCTGTACTAGTCAGAGTGACTATGGCCCTGAATGTCACCATTAATATTAGAGAGACAAGGTGGGTGAGATAATATCTTTTATGGGACCAACTTCTGTAGGTGAGAGAGACAAACTTTTGTGCCACACAGACCTCTTCTTCATGTGTCTCACCTAAAGAAATTGGTCCAATAAAAGACATTACTTCATCTACTTTGTCTCTCCAATATCTTGGGACTGACGTGGCTGCAGCTACACTGCATACTGTTAATATTCATTACACCTTTTAATCTTACCAGATATGGAAATCTTTAACTGTATCTTCCTAATGACTGTTCCTCAGCAGCGCACGATTGGAAGCAGTATTTGTTTTCCCTACAAGTCTGCCTGTCTGTGTAGATATTTTAATCTGTTTTGATGGAATACTAAAGATTTAAAAATCTTCAGGACTCTTTCATCTTCCCTTGTCAATGAGCCCATTTGGACACTTCTGGCTAAGATCTCTTAAATCTGTAGTATCATTTGGTCCATAGCTGGGACTGCTCCCATTGAAGTCACTAGGGTTTTTCCATTATTTCCTTTGGGGTTTTATTATTCTGAGTTACATGTAGTACCATAGCAAGTGGTTGCCTCGACCAGACTGGGACACCATTTTGCTACACACAACTCAAACCAAAAATGGGAGCAAGATCCATCATCTGAATGACTGAATTATAATCATACACTGCTTAATTTTTTTTAAAGTGAAGACCTACTTGCAGTAGGGCCTCAATAAATCCCTTTAAAGCTCAAGGTGAAAAGAAAAGGCTTTTTCCCCTAGTTTCCAGCTAGCTTTGTAGCCTCACATTGATACTTCGATTATGCGCCTTTACTATTTGTCAAAAAAACATTCTGTAGAGGTAATTATTTCTCTTGTAATAAGTCTTGTAGGAACAATTACAGTCCTTTAAATATCTCAGTCACAATCATTAATGTTTATATTTTAAGTTAGCAGTCAAATTGATGGTGTGCTGGAGACAACTACAAACAGTTCTAATCCCGAATTCGAAAGTTCATCTTCATTGAAGTTTAAAACTAGGGTAGGAAGCAATTCCTTGAAAGCTTTTGTAGAGCGAAAGCAGCAACAACAGTGCAGTGAAAATACTGTGTGGGCTCCATTTATACTTCCATTACCTAGAGCCCAAAAAATTAAATGCTGAGTCTTCTGAACAGAAATTGAGTCAAATTTCCCTTTGTTACATAAGGTACAACTCAGTTTTTATGTTGTTTGATATTGCAGTAGTTCTTAGAGACTGGGGCTGGGGCCCCACTGTGCTGGGCACTGTACACAATGAATGACAGCTCCTGCCGCAAAGACGTGACCATCTAAATCACAGTGACTTCAGTAACGTGGCACAGCTGTATGTGTTACTGTTGGACTTAGTGTTGACATTTCCATGAGTTTAATAAGGAACAGGAGAGTTTGCATCTCCGAGTCGATGCCTGAAGCTGCCTGCAGACTCAAGACGACGTTACTGCATTGATTCACACTTGCAGGATTTTCATCATAATCGTGACAGCTGGGAACTTTACTTTATTTAAATAAATAAAAGCTGAGATTCCACTAACTGAAACATGTCATGCAGGTAAATACAGCAAGCAAGGCCATATCTGCCTGTTGATCCCATGTTTGACACCCTTGCTGTACGCAGCCTTCCAGCACTACCAGAGGCTGTTTTCCTATCTCAGGCACAATGTCTCCTAGAGATGCTGCTGCAGTGACATTTACACCCTTCCTGCTGACATAAGTGTGTCTACACTGAAGTGCTATACCAGCACTGCTGTAGTGTTCAAGCGTAGACAAGTCCTTAGTTGCAAAAGTTACCTATGTTCCAAACACTTTGTTATTGAAAATTATTTACATCATCAATAAAGAATCATGAAGTAAAAGTTATAAGAAGATTTATTCACCTTGAAGAAATGCACCCTACAGCATTTTAAGTTTCCTGCATAAATATTTTCACTGCTTTGTCATATCTTGAATTGTGCCAGATACTAGAGAGTTTAGGAGAGCTATAAAAGTGTATAGATTGATCACCTCTTACATTTAGGCCTTTTCAAGTATGATACGCAATTGCTTGAGACTGGTGGTAGATAGGCAAAGGAGATTTGGAAAGAGAGAGATGAAAAATCTATGCATAATGGTGGGTTTTTAAAACAAGGACGTTTATAAAATGTTTGTTTGTTACAAAGTTTTTAAGGATTTGTCAAGCAGCTTCCAGAAAATTCTTATAGTGATTATGTATTCTAGATAGAATCCTCAAGTAACTTCTAGTGTCAAATATGCCCAGTATAAAGTGATCAATGAATGGCCAACATTTATGTCTCTATGTTCCTCTGAGTATTAAATATGTTCATTGGGAATCATTTCCTTTGAATAATGTGCTTTGCTGTAGGCTGTGTTTTAATAATAAATCCTTATAAAAGCAAGGGAGAGTTCTGATGCTGCTTCAGAATTTCTACATTCTGTTTAAAAACTGAATTGTCGGTACTCTTGTTAGCTAAGAAAGGTAATAAAGAATTAGAATAATCATATAGCGCTTCCAAAATGTTAACTGTATGCCATAGCCTTTATTATGGAAACTATGAAATAACAGATATTGTTTGCTTAACAGTTTGTGTCATGAACAATATCTAACATTATAGACTAACTTTGGTACCATTCATAAACCCCCTTTTTATCCTGTTTCAGTAGGGATTTTTTTTTAAGCTTGAATTTGTTGCAGTGAAATAGCGCTAGGCCAGTGAAAATACATATACGTAGATATATTTAATATCAGCTGTTCCTGACTGCTGCTCAATCAGTTTGGCTGATTTCCTGCAGGTGCCCACCACAGATGGATCTTCAGTAGAGATTTGAAGGAGGGAGAAGGTAGTGGAATTACAGATTACTTCAGGGCATAAATTCCAATGCATAAGAGGCAACATGGAAGAAGGTGGTTTTACAGAGGTGATTGTGGGCAAATATGTATTCAAGATAGGGTGACCAGATGAGAGGAAGAAAATATCGGGACACATGGGGGGAGGGGTTGCCAGCAGAGCAAAAAACAAAACAAAACAAAAACACTGGAGTGCCACCGGTGGAGCAAAAAATCCCCCAAAAAACAGAGTGCCGCTGGCAGAGCTAAAAAACACCACAAAAAAACGGAGTGCCACCAGCGGAGCAAAAAACAAACAAACCCGCAGTGCGAAATATTGGGACAAATTGCGTCCTGACCAAACATTGGTCGGGACACGGGACAAATGCCTAAATATCGAGACAGTCCTGATTTTATCGGGACGTCTGGTCACTCTAATTAAAGACTAGGATAATTGGACAAAAGGATGGTGCAAGGGAATTGTGGTAGGGGGGATATGGGATAATTTGCTATTTCTTATGTCAAAATTTCCAGTTATTTGGAAATATGACTATTTACATTGTATCTTGCATTGTACACAGGTCCCTGATTATTAAAAGTCTGTTGAAAAGCTTAGGGAAAATGTCTGCAGGTTACTTATATATGTACACAATAGATTTTTCTCCATTCCCCACACCCATAGAGAAAGGAGCTAATGAAGACAGCATAACCCCATGCAATCTAGTGATTGATAGGCCTCTCCGATCCATCCTCTGACTAAAGAAAAGGGAAGACAATGAGTGGCCTGGACCAAATCTTCCATCAACAGGCTTCAGAATAATTTTGCATTATTCTCAGTGACCCATAAAATGATGCTATAGTGGTGTTAGTTATTATAAGCATTTTCATATAGCACCATAGATTAAAAACATGGGGGCAGATCTTCAGCTGGTGTAAATCGGCATTGTTTGATTGACATCAGTGGAAGCCAGTTTAAATCAACTGAGCCTGGACTATAGCTTGTGCCCAGACTTTGACTTTATAATCTAAATTAGAAATATGCAGAGAGAGAGATGGCATTATGGAATGATATGAAAAGATTACATAAAATAAGGTGATGAGTATGGCTCTACTTCATTCATGATATTGCGGAAACTGCAGATCCCGCAAAATTAGGCTTCCACTGCAGTTTTGATGGTGGGAGCCCCACTCTCAGCCCCAGGCTGCTGCTGACAACCCTCAGCTCCCGCTCTCAGCACTGGGCTGCCAATCGCTAGAGCCCCTGCTCTCAGACCTGGTTCCTGCTCTCGGTCCCAGGCCCTTGCTCTCAGCCCCAGGCTCCTGCTGTCAACCCTCTTCCAAATGACCACAAATAATAGGGTCCATTATTACTTTTCCATGATTTTACAAGGCTTTTCCGCAAGTCAGCGGCAATATTTTGACAATCATCCTGTAAATCAAGTATGGCCTTTGTCTATTTGATTTCACAAGGAGCATATCTTAGGGAATTTACCTTTTACTTTTCTAAGGCATGTAGGTCCTGGAAAGATGCAAATTTAGACATGAGACTCGCTTACTCATAGACTTCTCTTACAAAGAGTATTTATAGAACCCAGAAAAACAGAAATCTTTTAGAGTCTAATCCCTGTAAATAAAATCTCCAAGACAGTTGTTCATGGTTGAGATGCAATTGATTATACTGTTAAAATACAAATAACATCTACCATACCAGGTCCTAGGAAGTCACTTTGTTGAAAAGTTATGATACAGGATGAGAAAGTAGTAATTCATGAACATTTTGTAAAATATTTATAAGTAAGCTAAAGCCAGAAAAAATTATATTAGCTTTAAATATTTTATTTCTTACTCCTAATGTAGTTTCAATAGCAAGAGGAATGTTCACACTTTGCAACCAGACCTTCTCTGAAAAATAAAAATTATAAAGTTCCATCTGCAGCATCTCAGGGTTACAAAATGGGAAAATATGAAAAGCCGTAACGACATTCAGGCTGGGGAAAAGTATAAACCTTCTTACATTTATCTCTGTCATTTTTTCAGAAATGGCAATTATCCTCTCCAGTTTTGAATTTTTTAATCAGCTACAAACTGTTTAATATCCTTTTGTGTATTTTTATTGCATTTCTTTACAAAATGGGCTTTGCTACTAGCTTTTGAGAGAAGAAAGAAACTAGACACAGTATATATTAAAACACTATGAAAGGTTATACTTTGCTCATTAAATTCATGGGTGAAACATGCAAAGACAGCAGTTCTTAGTTTGACCAAGTGTATTTAATTTTATAATCTGTGAGTTCAAGTTCAGTCATGTCTACGAGTTTGCCATCATGATTGGTAGCTGCATCTAAAACAGACATAGACTCATCAAAATATAGGGCTGGAATTGCTCATAAAGTCCTGAGCGGAAGCAGAAGCAATAGCTATACCTAGACCATCCCTGATAGGTGTTTGTCCAGCCTATTCTTAAAAACCTCCAGTGATGGGGATTCTACAATCTCCCTTAGAAACCCATTTCAGAACTCACCTATCCTTATAGTTAGAAAGCTTTTCCTAATATATAACCTAAAAATCCCTTGCTACAAGTTAAGCCTGTTGCTTCTTAAGAACATAAGAACAGCCACAGTTGTCGAGACCAAGGGTCCATCTAGCGTATCCTGTCTTCTCTCAGCAAGCAGCAAAGAGTCCTGTGGCACCTTATAGACTAACAGACGTTTTGCAGCATGAGCTTTCGTGGGTGAATACCCACTTCTTCAGATGCAAGGGTATTCTTCAGACTTGCATCTGAAGAAGTGGGTATTCACCCACGAAAGCTCATGCTGCAAAACGTCTGTTAGTCTATAAGGTGCCACAGGACTCTTTGCTGCTTCTACAGAACCAGACTAACACGGCTACCCCTCTGATACTTGTCTTCTCTCAGTGGCCAATGCCAGATTCTTCAGAAGGAATGAACAAAACAAATTTTGAGTGATCCATCCCCTATCATCCAGTTCCAGCTTTTGGCAGTCAGGTTTAGGGCCCCCCAGAGCATAGAGTTGCATCCCTGACCATCTTGTCTAATAGCCATTGGTGGACTTACCCTCTAGAAACTTACCTTTTTTCTTTTTTTCACTCATTTATATCTTTGGCCTTCACAACATCCCCTGGCAATGAGTTTCACAGGTTGACTGTGTTGTATGAAATTCTTACTTTTGTTTGTCTTAAACCTGCTGTCTTTTAATTTAATCGGGTGAACCCTGGTTCATGTGTTATGTGAAGGGGTAAATAATACTTCCCCATTCACTTTCTCCATACCATGCATGATTGTTTAGGCCCCTTAATTGTCTCTTTTTTTAAGCTGAACACTCCCAGTCTTTTAATCTTTCATCATATGGAAGCTGTTGCATACCCGTAATCATTTTTGTTGCCATTCTCTGTACCTTTTCCAATTCTAATATATATTTTTGAGATGGGGTGACCAGAACTGCATAGAGTATTTGTGGTATGGGCATACCATCAGTTTATGTAGTGACATTATGACATTTTCAATCTTATTATCTATCCCTTTCCTAATGGTTCCTAACATTCTGATAGCTTTTTTGACTACCATTGCACACTGAGTGGATGTTTTCAGAGAACTTTTCACAATGACTCCATTACTATGCACTTATCAATATTAACGTTCATCTGCCATTTTGTTGCCTAGTCCCCCAGGGCAGTGAGATCCCTCTGCAATTCTTCAGTCATCTTTGGACTTAACTATATTGAATAATTTTGTATTGTCTTCAAATTTTGCCACGTCACTGTTCAGCCCCTTTTGCAGATCATTTATCAACAGCACAGATCCCAGTACAAATGCCTGGGGGACCCCGTTATTTACCTCTCTCCACTGTGAAAACAAACCATTCTTGTCCTATCTTCAGTGGACATGGAGAATAATAGGTCACCGTTCTCTTGATAACATCTCTTTAACATTATTTGAAGACTGCTATCAGATCCCCCATCGGTCTTCTTTTTTCAAGACTAAAGATGTCCAGTTTTTTAACCTTTCCTCATATGTCAGGTTTTCTAAATCTTTTATCATTTTTGTTGCTCTTCTTTGGACTCTCTCCAATTTGTTCACTACTTTTCTAAAGTGTGGTGCCCTTAACTGGACACAGAACTCCAGCCTCACGAGTGCTGAGTACAATTGCCTCCCATGTCTTATTGATGATGATGTTCGTCCATCGTTTTCGAAGAAGGCCTTGACATCTAGCAGGTTGTAAGCTGTCCACAGTGCGTGCGCAGGTGGCTGGCAAGGCCAATACGGGCACGGAATGTTCTGCCACATGTCGGGCAGACATGCGTGGACACCACTGTTACAGCATTTGCAGCTCTGGCTTTACGGAGTGCTCGCTTCTCTTGTGCTATGGTTATCCTTCTGGCTTCAGATGTCTGGCAGCCTTGGTGGATCAGCGTACGCCATGTCGATCGATCTTGTGCCAGGGTTTCCCAGGAGGTGATGTCGATATCCAGGGACTTAAGAGAGGCTTTCAGCGTGTCTTTGTATCGCTTCTTTTGTCCCCCGTGCGATCGCTTTCCTTGAGACAGCTCACCATAGAAGAGCTGTTTGGGGATGTGGTAGTCTGGCATCCTTACAACATGGCCTGCCCAGCGCGTCTGGGCTTTCATGAGCAGAGTAAAAACTGACGGCCGGCCTGCTCTGGAAAGGACTTCTGTATCTGGCACCTTATCCTGCCACCGGATCCTCAGGAGTCTGCGGAGGCAAGTCATATGGAAGTGGTTCAGCTGCCTAGCGTGCCTCCTGTATACAGTCCAGGTCTCACTGGCATACATCAGGGTAGTTAGCACTACTGCTCGGTAGACTTTAAGCTTTGTAGCAAGGCTTATTCCACGGCGGTCCCACACGCTGGTCAGCAGTCCGCCAAATGCAGAACTTGCCTTGGCGATTCTGTAATTGACCTCGATGTCAATTGTCACTGCGCGGGAGAGGGTGCTGCCAAGGTATGTAAATTGGTCCACTGCTTGCAGCTTTTGTCCCTTCACTGTGATGGTGGGCTCTTGGTGTTGGGCTTTCGGAGCTGGCTGGTGCAACACTTCGGTTTTCTTTATGTTGATGAGGAAGCCAAAGTTGTCACATGCTGCTGCGAATTTATCCATGCTAGCTTGCATTTCCTGCTCTGATCCAGCATTCAGGGCACAGTCATCAGCAAAAAGGAGGTCTCGTAGCACAGTCTCCTTTATTTTGGTGACAGCCTGGAGTCTTCGCAGGTTGAACAGTTTCCCATCAGTCCTGTATCTCAGGCTGATTCCCAAGGAACTGTTCTGAATGCGTCTGACAGCATGGCGGAAAACATTATGCTGAACAGGGTCGGTGCCAACACACACCCTTGCTTGACGCCGTTTGTGATGGGAAAGGCCTCTGAAGCTTCTCCGTCGTCCAGAACACGAGCCGTCATGCCGTCGTGGAACTGACGTACCATCAGGATAAATCTGTCAGGGCACCCAAACTTCGACATGATGCACCACAGACCTTCGCGACTGACAGTGTCAAAAGCCTTGGTAAGATCCACGAAGACGGTATACAATTCGCGATTCTGCTCTTGACACTTCTCTTGGAGCTGACGGACTGCGAAGATCATGTCCACAGTGCCACGCTCTTTGCGGAAGCCGCACTGTGTCTCGGGTAGTAGACCCTGTTCCAGGTGGTCAATCAGGCGATTCAGCAACACTCGTGCAAGGATCTTACCTGCGCTAGAAAGCAGTGATATTCCTCTATGATTATCGCAAACTTTTCGATTTCCTTTCCTCTTATAGAGGTGTACGATGGACGCGTCTTTCAATTCCTGAGGAATGGACCCTTGATTCCAGAAAGATTGGAACAGCTGAGTGAGTTTGTCAACAAGCATTGCACCATCATCCTTATAGATTTCCACTGGAATCGCATCAGATCCTGAGGCCTTGCAACCGGACAGCTGGCTGATGGCCTGTAAGGTTTCAGTCTCTGATGGTGGAACGTCCAGGCTGTAGTTGATATCTGCCTGGGGCATTCTGTCAATCGCCTCGTTATTGATGGAAGATGGGCAGTTCGGTACAGATTGGAAATGCTCAGCCCAACGCTGTAGAATCAGAGTCTTCTCAGTAATGAGAGTTACACCATCTAAGTAGAGGGGAACTCCCTGAAGGCCGAGGTCCGTACAAGGATCTAAGGGCTTCGTAGAACCGTTTCTATCAGCAAATGTCTGGATTTCATCTGCTTTGGCACTCAACCAGGACTCCTGCATCTTGCGAAGCTTACTCTGTACGGTCCTGCGAATGTTGTTAAAGGCATTTTTCTTAGCTGTTGACAACGGGTCATTCTGATGAGCACGGTGAAGGCGGTGCTTTTCAGCAAGTAAAGCCTTGATCTCTTCGTCGTTTTCATCAAACCAGTCCTGCTGTTTCCTGTGTGAGGGTCCAAGAACCTTTAGTGCAGAAAAGTGCACAATATTACGAAAGCGTTCCCAGTTCCTCTCAACATTTTCCTCTAATTGCAGCTCTGAGAGTTGGTTGCCAAGATCTTCTACTAGTAAAGCTGCTGTGTTGGGGTTCCTCAGTTTACTGACGTTGATCTTTTTCATCACAGCTTTGTTTCCCTGCGGACGTCTCTTTGGCTTGATGTGAAGGCTTAATTTAGAGATAAGTCTATGATCAGTCCAACAGTCAGCACTCGGCATGGCCTTGGTCACCCTTACATCCTGTGTGTCTTTCCTCCGCACAATGACATAATCAATGAGATGCCAGTGCTTGGAGCGTGGGTGCATCCAGGACGTCTTTTTGCGAGTGGGCAGGCGGAAGATGGTATTGGTGATGATCAGATCATGAGCCGCACATGTCTTCAATAGTAGTAGGCCATTGCTGTTACAGTTGCCGATTCCATTTTTTCCAATGACGCCATCCCAGGCAGAGTGATCGGATCGTACTCTTGCGTTAAAATCGCCAAGTAGAATCAGCCTGTCGGTGTACTTCACAGATGAGAGTAGGGCATCAAGATCTTCATAAAACTTGTCCTTTACTTCATCCGGATTCGTCATTGTGGGTGCGTAAGCGCTGATTAGCATAACTCGCTTTCCTCTCGGTAGTGGGAGATGCAGTGTCATGAGTCGATCATTCACGCCCTTGGGAAAACTGGCAAGTTTGCGGACAAGATGATTCTTAACCGCAAAGCCAACTCCAGATTCACGACGTTCGTCACTGCTGCGTCCACACCAGAAGAATGTGTAACCACCTCCTGTTTCTGTGAGCTGACCTTCGTTGGCTAGACGAGTTTCACACAGGGCCGCAATATCAATGTTAAATCTTGCGAGCTCTCTGGCGACCAGGGCTGTTCTTCTTTCTGGTCGATCTGCTGAGGGGTTGTCTTGAAGCGTACGTACATTCCATGTACCAATAATGAGTGGTGTCACCTTACGTTTTATTATTTGAAATTTTGTTATTCGACCGCATAAGATGGGATCCCCTCCAGCCGCGGTAAGCTGGCCAGGGTTCTATGAAGCAAACAATGTTTAGGGCACCTTTTCTACCCCCTTCCTCTTACTACGGAGGTGAGCAGTGCGGTCCTAAAGAGGACTGCTCAGTCACTCAGGTAGACGCCGAATCCAGCTGTTGCTTCGGTCAGCAGGAAGATGACCATTAGACCTGAGCCGCCTGTGTGCAGGTCCGCGGCTACAGCTCCCAGTGTATCCACACCTGCTGCTTCGTCGCTCGCCCATCGCCACAGGACTTTAAGGTTTACGAAAATTGGAGGGATGTCAAGACTTGCGCGTGGATTGGATTAAAGTGAGGGAGAGGTGCGCATAGTCAGCCTCACTCTCTCTTCCCAGACTCCATCTTGCTCCAATGGCAGGACAAAAGTCGAGACGGTTGGAGATGGGCTGGGCGCAGTGGTTGACCAGGGCGTCTTTCGCGTCTTGCCGTGCTCTTAGCGTACCACGTCGCTTGCAGAAACCGCCTTCATGACCGTTGGTCCTATTCTAAAAGGTCTCATCCGCTCAATCCGCCAGAGTCTGTCTTCACATGCTCGGGATAGACAAGGCCCTATCTCACTGTAGGTCTATGCCCGACGGCTACCCTCAACCTGGTTTAGCCAGCCTGTCGAAGCTGTTGCCCGGGGTGTGGCCGCTGCGCATGCTACAGCTACTGGGAGCCACAGGTGAGAGCTGAGTGACAGGTGGGGACCAAAGGTGGATGAGCTGCCCTAGAAGGACACGACATGCCCCTACACCAGAGGTGCTACCCCTCCCTGAACACCCCATACACCCCCCATGTCTTATGATACTCCTGTTAATATACCCCAGAACATTAACTTTTTTTGCAACTGCATCAGACATTTTATTCACATTCAATTTGTGATCCGCTATAACCCCCCAGATCTGTTTCAGGAGTACTACCACCTAGTCAGTTATTCCCCATTTTGTAGCTGGGTATTTGGTTTTTCCTTCCCCATCGTAGTACTTTGCATTTAACTTTGCATTTTGTGTTTATTTTGCGTGCATTATGAAAGAGATCATTACTGGTAGCTAGTAAAGCCGTGGGATTCCTTGAAATTAAATGGAACTGAAACACAGTATATGCCTCAAGCCGGGAAAAAAAGACCAGACATGGCTGCTAATACATGGATCCTCTATGACATAGTTGTCTGACTTAACCTGTGGAGAGGACCAAATTAATTTTTAATTATGATCTGTGGGATGGATTTAGGAACCCAGTACCATCTAGTCTCCATCATGCACAGTAGCTCTTCCGCTCTTTACAATGGGAGATTGGTAGAATGTGCAGGGTAACTTAAGAACATAGTAACTTATAGGACTCTGTCCTGCAAGCTGTTGTGCTTGGCTTTAGTGGGGCTCCACATTGGCACAGGTGTGCCTATCCATGTTGAGCAATTTGTGAGATCAGGTCCTTAGTAAAGTAACTGTTACATTCAGCGTCTACCTGGAAGGAGCAATTTTAGGGGCACAACTATTTATGCCCTTTGTTTATTTGGCCATTTCTGCATATATTTACCTGCTTTGCACAAACATTTGCAATAGTATCACATGTTAGGCACACAGCCTATACCTACCAAGGTATATGGTGCAATTCACATCTTTGTAGAGCTATTATTTCAGGCTGCCAGCAGGCTCAGGAAAATGTTCTGTTGGTTAATCCCTCTTCATGTTAGGGATGTTTATTCACAACCAAAATAGCTATAAACTTACCTGATTAATTTTTTTTAAAGGAAAGTTGCATTGTACAGAAAGTTAACCTGTCATGGAAGCCAGGAAATGATCTCAGGTGAGTTGGATATGGTCAGTTGTATGTCTCTACTTCTCCACAAAAACAGAGGCTACTTCTCATCCAAAGTTCTTTTCTCAAGTTCTCATCCTTCAGGTTAAGTACTCTTAGCTCTTACAGATAGTGCCAGTGGTGCTTTCCTTTTCTTTCTAAAATAAGCTCAATGTATAATTTTGCTAAACCTTATTACAGCCTTTTATAGAACATTTTCCTT
This sequence comes from Mauremys mutica, assembly GCF_020497125.1. NCBI lineage: Eukaryota > Metazoa > Chordata > Testudines > Geoemydidae > Mauremys > Mauremys mutica. The sequence goes on from NC_059072.1 coordinate 24,004,090, forward strand.
TTTTTGTATTTCTCTTCTTATGATGTTGCTCCTGATTTTTGTATCAGAAGATTTAAATGTAACCCATTTCTGTTAAATGAGTCTCCCTGATTAAAGTCTTAGGGCCCAGTACTGCTCATACTCATGTCACTGAGTGTTCTCCCTTTGACCTCAGTGGGAGCAAGATCAGGCTACTAACAGGCTGCTTGCCAATTTTTTAAAGATATATTAAGCACCAATGGGGAGAAAATTGGTGCACGCCTTTAAAGAACATTGAAATGAATTAGAGTAGCAGAACATTTTAGAGTGATCGAGAGGGGAAAATGTCAAGTGTTTTGCTTAAATAAAAATTCCTTCCAGTAGGAGTATTTGTCATGCATATGAAATGGAATATAGTACAGTTTCAGCCTTCTAAAGTGTAAACGTAATTGTTCTATCATAATTGCAAAATAGCATCATATGTCCAAATGTCAATTAATGCTGGGAACATAATGATTTTTTGATAGGGAAATACTGTGGCTTGTACATATTCTTTTTGTGATTTCTCTGACTGCTCTTTAGATCAGATCTTTAAAACAATTTTTTTCCATGCTACAGTATATAACAATGTGCAGAGTACAATTTTAGTATGTTGCACTTGTGCTTGCAGGTTCTTTTTCTGAACCACAGGGGTCAAGTATTAAGGTTGATCTTAAGTTCAGTTATTGAATCTGTGCATAAGAAGTAGAAGGTTATGGATATCATTTATTGTTAATATATATAGTTACACTTTCATTTGAAATTTACATTTTCACAAAAAGGTGACTTTTTTCATGTAGTGTTGTAAGGATTTGTGGTGCGTATTTTTGACAAAGGTGAAATAAATGGCTGTTTTGAGGAGGTGGATGTAAACCAAGACTGCATTTTTAGGGTCAGGAATTCACGTACACTACTAAATGTAGTTATGTCAGAGCCGTTTCCATAAGGTGACTGATTCTAGCTTATGTCAGTAGGCAGACTACATCTGTTGTTCTATAGCTGGCATTTTCTCAGGCTGCCAGAAAGCATCTGCATCAGTGGGTATGTTCCACGCATTAGAGAGAGCAGGGAGAGCAAGAGCTGCAGGACCTTTACTCTTTACAGCCAATCAGAAAGGATGGTTAATTCCTATCACTAGCAGAGCATTTCTCTGCAGCTTTCCTCCAGCCCTCACTTCTCTGTATTCTTGTAAGAAACTAGCAGGAGTAGACATGGTCTAGTCCTATACATAAAGCCTGTGGTTAGAAACAAGGTTTGGTAGTGCTGAAGTAATGGACTTCAGTAGCTCAGCTTGGACAGCTGCAGAGCAGAGACCTGCATGGAAGTCCTGACCATCCGGGAAACCAGCACATAGGTACTTTTGCGTGTCTTGATGGGATGTTTATTGTAGGAGTCAGTTGCTTTTGATTTTAACTAAAGCTCACAATTTATTTATAAGCTTTTGTGGAATTGGAACAGAAATGTTTTGAAGTTGGTGAAAAACAGTGGGGGTAAAAAGATTATTGACTTGCTATTGACAGGGAAGTAGGAGTAATTGTAAGGAGAAAAGTATTTTGTTTTTATAACCATGGGCTGTTTCCATTGGCATTTGATGTGATGGGGATAATCAGGCTGGGGAGGATATTTGCTCATGGTTGCAGGACAGGCTTTCTGTATACAGAGCTCAGGTACTTTTGTGAAAGGGTTCAGCTACAACTGTCTTTTGTTTTGCATGCTTTGAGGTTGAATGTGTGATGCAACAAGTTAGAAATCAATCCAATTGTGATGCTTCATCTTGGGGAATATCTCTGTGAATGGCATGTCAAGGGTTTTCTATATTATCCCTCCTCCCTCATGTTAAACAGTAAGAAATGTAGCTATTTATAGATTTTTGCCTATAGTAACAAAATGTGGTCCATCAGTTAGTTAATTGAGATAGAGGGGAAATATTTCTGGAAATGTTTATTACATAAATTAGATTTGATTTATGTCTCTGTTTTTAATCATGGAATATGATGCATTCAATAACCAGCAGAGCAGTGCTTCAATGTCCAAGCTGGTTTGCTCTAAAGTAATGGTGAAATTGGAGAGACAGTATGTTCAACCTGCTTCCCGTCATCTACGTGCAAGTTTGTAAAATTTTTTGAGATGCTATCACCTTACTATTGATTTGATTTCAGTGGTGGAAATGAAATAAGCACACTTGATTGCTATTATATGTTTTCCACATGCAAGGATCATTTATAGTGAACATGGCATTGATTCTTTATTATTTTTGTGAACATTCAGGACATTTAAGAGTGCTTTAGTTGCATTGTATTCTAACTGCCTTTGGAGTTAGAGCTTTTCACATGTCATACAGGGACAGTTTGGAGAAGGGAATTAGCTTTTAATAAGCTGATGGGCAATGGCTAAGGAATCATGCAGAGCATAATACATGTTATCTGCCTGTGCAGTAAAATACTTTGACATCTCATTTTGTTTCATAGATGTCTGGTTTTTTAACTTTGTGGATTTTACTACTCAGTTGTCATTAAGTATTTTCATTCTTGAAAATAATTGTTTATCAATAAGAAATTACATTATTATGCTGAGTGCATTTCTGTAGCTAAAAACCATCTTTGTCCTGGCAGTAGCATAAAGGAAAGTGATCTGTACAGTAGCAGAGCCTGCAAGTGACTGATTCTATTGCAAGCAAGGCGATGATTTAATTTTTTTTAAAAAAGAAGTTAAAATCTGTGACTATCTTTGTTTGGTCTTTTATTCAGTGGCCTCTTGTCGGTTTTACAGGAGGCATCGTTGATAAGGACCTTCGTCACTACCTCAATTTACGGTTCCAGAAAGGTTCGGTGGACCACGAGCTCCAGCAGATCATACGAGACAATCTCTACCTCCGCACAGTGCCATGTGAGTATGGGAAAGATTATATGCTCTTTTTCTGATTGAGGTGACCAGTTACCAGAATGAATGTAGATGCCAATTAAAAATCACAAAAGCATCAAAATACTAAGAGGTGGGGGGATTTTTATTGGATAGAGCAGCTTCTTTCTCATTTGTGGCTTGATGTGGACCAAATTATAGTTTAGAGACTACTCGAAATAATTCAGAGGCAATTTCTAGCATTGGAAGCTGCAGCTATGGCAAAGAGGGTATTTCCAAGTACAGTGGCTTCTTCTGTAGTTGGTCTGGTTCTAAAAAAATAAAATAAAAAATGATTTGACCACTTTGCAGGACAGTTAAGCTGGTGTCTGATAGTTGGAATTTTATCTGCACCATATAGAATCCATAGGGTTTTATCATTTATGTATTATATTGGAGGAGATGGAAATATAATAGGAAGAGGAAGAAGGAAATATACAAATTAGGAGACAGCATAGTTTAGTTGCAGCAGGTATGGTCTCAAGTGTTTAACTTGTCTAGCAGCTGCATGAAGTTTTTGGTGGAATACAACTGGCATATTTGTAGATTAGCCATATAAAGAGTAGTAATATAAGAAATGGCAGATTAGCAGCACCAAGTGTCTCAGAATAGAGTTGTTTGGTGACTGACAATATGTCTGTCAAAACTGATACTTCTGGCATAGTGTAATAGCTTGATAAATGTAATCCAAATCCCAGACTGCTGCATTTAAATCAGGAAGTGCGGAGTGTGCACCCTGGAACTTGCAGGTGTGATGGGCCGAGGAAGATGAATTAAAGTAAGTGACTGTACTGTTTACACAGTAACGGGTGAATGCACTTCGAAAGCTGTGATGTTGTCAGTGTTCCTATCTGAGTTTTATCTTTCGTGATTATAAAAGAAAGGAGATATGTAGCACTAAAAAAGAGGCACAATCATTTTTCTATTTTTTGAAGCTGAAGGTAAATAAATATAATATCTTACTTTCAGGTGTACAGCCTGTCCCTGGTAGGACAAAAGGATGCTTATATATTATCTAGATGATCAGAAACATTATTTTTGTATGAGAGTTGTGATCAACTGGGTTTGCTTTAAATGCATTGTGAAGAATAATAGTGGATCCAAGCAGAGGTGAAAATGCAAAGATGTTTTGAGACCAGGGCCTAGCTCAGTATGGCATAGTTAGAAGTTATCTAAACATAGGGGTATATCGAGGGCCATTGACACAATAGGTTGGGTATTTATAACACCCCTCTTCAATTTAGAGTGTCAACCAAAATGGATGGATTGCCACTGATATTTTAAAAGACAGTGTGAAAACATTAGTCCCTGCTACCTGGCATCCTATGGTTAGGTTTGATGGGGGAGAACATCTGAGTAGCAGGAGTTTCAGTAGTCAGCCGTTTCTCATGTAGTGAGTAAGTTAGACTTAGCGCTATATCATGCCATCAATCCATACATGCAAACTCCAGTGACGTCAGTGGAAGCTATGTATGTGCACTGAGGGCATGATATGACCTGAAGATTTTTCTAAATCAAGAAATTAACTAGGCCAGTAAAATACTGCATTGCATACTATAATATATACAAGGAGGTATGTTACCAAGCAGGAGCAAATGTATCAGTGAAAAAAAGATAGGTGCAGTAGGACTATGCAGAAGGATAGTACACTCACTCACAGGTTGGCTTCCAGAGTAGATAGAATTTGAATTGAATTGAAATGAACTAGAGGTAAAGAACAATCACAAGAAACTACTATAGACCCACTTGGATAGGATAAGAAAGCTGACCAGGAAATATTTATACTGATAAGAGAGCCTGAAAAATCCAAGAACATCAATCAGAATAGATTTCAATTACTTTGATAGTGACATGGATGACAATTGTTGAATTACTAAGTAACCAGGCATATTCTTGGAGACAGTGTAAAACCATTTTCCTACTCCATTTGCAGGTGGTAGGAAAAAAAAAACCTTGGTCTGGTAATCATGACATCTTGTTCAAAATGTTCTTAAAACCCTTGGAGAGATAGCATCTCCAAAATATGGGAATTTTAAAATAAAACAATTAAGAGAATACACAGTGAGTTTACCTTTCATTTTTGTTTAAAAGTTTACTTACACCCAAATAATAAATATTTAAAAGGACATCATCATATACAATAGGCCTCACTTTGTCCATTTGTTTCTTAAAACTGTCAGAATTTAGGAGACTACAATATATCTTACATGTGGGTTTATTCTGCTTCCAGTGTTCATGCGTAAGTCCAGTCAATATTAACGACATATACACCTGCACATTTAGAGGAGAATGTACTCTTAAAACTATTTTCTGTTTTTAATATACCTTATTAACTTATTTTTAAAAAATTATCAAGGGCCTGGTTTTTCAGGGAGGCTGAGCAGTGAAAGCTCCCATTGACTTAAATTTGTGCTTCAGGCAGTCAGCACTTCTGAAACTTTATTAGAAGGTAGAAGTCATGGTTGACAATACAAAATGATTTATTTTATAAACAGTAAAGAGACGATTTCACAGGTATAGAGCAAGATTATCAAATAAACTATTCCATTGCCAGTAGATCTAAGAAAGATGATAAATGTAGCTCATGCATATGCTTCCCACAAATCCTGCCACAAGACATAAGAGTAGCCAGGGGTGAAAGTAATATGAAACACTTACTGGTATGGGGGTCCGGCTCCGGGTCCCCGGAAAGGGTGGGGCCTTGGACAAAAGGGGCGGGGTTTGGGGGGTCAGCTTCCCCCAGCCAGCCCATCCACGCTGCCTGGCCTGCGCCGCCCTTTTAAATCGCCGGCCCCGGAGCAGCTGTCCCTTTTGCTTCACCCCCCCGTCTGGCAGGACTGCCGATGCGGGGACAAAAGGGGCAGCGACATGGAAGTGCTGCCGCAGCAGCGCTTTAAGGAAGGTCCTTTGCCACGGCAGCGCTTTAAGGAGAATTACACCCCCACTGTCGTCACAGCAAAAGATCTGTAAACTGAGGGTCAAATTAAGACACAGGCACACAGCTGTTGTTGGAGTGTGTCGGAGCTTTGTGCACAACAAAAAACAGAGGGCCAGATTCTCAGCTGTTATAAATCAGGGTAGGCCTTTAGAAGTCAGTGGAGTTTGGCAAACTTTTACCAGCTGCGAATTTGGCCCACTGAATTATATTTTCCCTTTTGTGGGCAGAGAGACTGAACAGGAAGAAATGTATAAAGATATGCAAAAATAAGGAGAGTGGGTCAAATTCCCTGCTCATAATCCAACGGGTTTTGTGGGTGTGACTCAGATCAGAATTTGGACTCTTGGGGCTTACTTTCCTTGCATTTTTTTCATGTGTTTGGCCTTGCAATGCTGTTTTCACCAAAGGGGAACTGGCTACATGACCCAATAGCCCAAATGCTGCCTTCAGTACGTGTGTCGCAGTAGTCATAGACATATGAAATAGATTTTCACTACATTGTCAATGGAAATTACATGCACATATCAAATGGCAGAATTTGGGACTATATTTGCAAGGCTTTTGCAGTGAAGCAGCAGTTAACTAACTCTATCCCCAGAGCTGTGCTGACAGCATTAATGAAGCTGATGCACAAACAAGGAAATGAAGAAAAAGGCATGTTAATTTGAAGCTGCATAAGAAAAGAGATAAAAGCAGCAAGGGACACAATCAACATGATGATGCTTTTAAATGCTTCAACTATTACAAACAATGGAGAGCAAAATAAAGTCTATTTAAAACAGAGTTGGCCCTTTGAGCAGTGTGAGGGACACTGCTGTATCCGTCACAGCAATGCAAAGGTCCTTCCCGAAGACCAGCAGACAGAGTTAACTCCCTGCATAGATTACCCACAGCTGTTCAGATGAAGCTGGGCTCTGAACAGTCAGATAATCGAAGGAAAGCCAGGGAACTCTGTAAAAAGGTAGTTGGAGGGGAGAGGAGCCTATCGGAGCACAAATCTCAATGTCCAGTTGTTAGTAGTTGAACTGTCCTTTTCTTGTTTGTTTTTTTTATTATAGACAGTTCACCCTTAGTGTAATTGGATGGCAGAGGCTTATTGAGGGGTGAGGAGCAATGGCCACAGAGGTGTTATGCTGCACAATATTCTCGTGAGGAGGTGTGTGGTGAGATATGGCAGTTGCTAAACCATAGAAAAGTTATAGCAAGCATTTACTCTGCTGTAACTGTCCTGGTGCTATCTGGGATGGAGGAGGGGCCATAGACACTCTTCTGAGGCCATAAGTGCTAGAGGCAGCATTTGTCATGCTGTATCTTGTGCTACATAGTGCTTGTAGCCACACTGCAGATGCCATGTGCACAGAGCGTGAGAGAGGAAGTGGTTGTTCATTCTTCCTTATTCTTCATGCAGAGATAGCCCTATCTGAGACCTAACTAGCAAGGATAAAGTGTTGTGGAAAACACTGGCTTAGAGGAAAATCTTTTGTTGTTGGTGGTAAGGACCTAGTCAGTCCCATTGAGAACATATCGGAGGTGAGGTCTTTTGAAAATGCGGTGCTGTGTATACTTTAGCATAATGGGACAATAATGCCTGATTAGACTCTGTGGGTACTAGTAAGATGCACATAATTTATAACAATAATAATACATTTATTGTTGTTTATTATTTATGATCAATAATAAGAGCATATGAAAGTGAAAGGATAGCTAATACTGGACATAAGACAATCTCAGTCACCTACCAAAGCTAGCATCTGGATGGAGGCTGGTTTTATTTTTGAGATAGGACAGGAAGGGTGATCTAAGAATTATAATTGATAAGTAGCAGTTGATTTTCATCCTTCTGTGAAAACAACAAGGAAGAAGATTAATCTGACCAAAGGATTATGTGCATGTGCAGACATCACACTGCATGATGCTGGTAGAAATGGTAAAATATTTGGGATTTATAGTCAGTATGGTGTAAAAATATACCTCCAAAGGTGTTCAAAGGAGAGTGTATAGAGGAGACAGATTTTTCTCACAAATTAGCTCCGTGTCAAAAATATCTTTTGATGAGTGAAAAATGACTGCATGACTGTTCTAAAATAAACAAATTAAAAAGGCCAGATATTGGCAGTTAAGAGTTGCACTTACTCGTCACGTGGCACTATTGTTAGGATAAAATAACCTCTTCTTAGCACCAGAAAAACAGCAAAGAAGAGTCCACATCAGTGAAAATCACAGCTACCAGCTTTAATGAATGTTTTGTTCTTGCACACAGAAGTGTTAGTTATTGCACTGACTTGACTTTGATGGCTCAGAATAAATCAAAGCAGGGCCCTTGGGGAATGTTCTTGTTATTTGTCTAACATGGGCACATGCCAAAGTTGAAAATGAGTGTATTTAAAGTTGAGTCATTGGCAGCTATGTTCAATATTGATGTATCTTGAGCAAAAATAAAACAAATCATGTGGAAGTGTTAGTAAGATTGAGTTTCATTATTATTTTTACTTATATTGCGGTAATGCCTAAAGTCACCACTGAGATTATGGCCCATTGGACGAGGCGCTGGACACATAGTAAGAGATAGTCATTGTCCCAGATAATTGACAATCTAAGCAGATAAGACACAGTAGCTCTCAACCTTTCCAGACTACTGTACCTTTTCAGGAGTCGGATTTGTCTTGTGTAGTCCCAAGTTACACCTCACTACTTGCTTACAAAATCAGACATAAAAATACATACATGCACAGCATACTATTACTGAAAAAATGGCTGACTTTCTCATTTTTACCATCTAATTATGACATAAATCAATTGGATTATTGTACTTACATTTCAGTGTATAGTATAAAAAGTCATTGTCTATATGAAATTTTAGTTTGTACTGACTTCACTAGTGTTTTTTATGTAGCCTGTTGTAAAACTAGGCAAATAGGTAGGTGAGTTGATGTAAACCCCTGGAAGACCTCTCCGTATCCCCCGGGGTACCTGTACCCCCGGTTGAAAACCACTGAGAAGAAAGGCATGGAAATGAAATCAAGGCACAGAGAGGTGAAGTGACTTGCCCAAGTTTATACAGCAGGTCAGTGACTGAGCTGTGAACACAATGCAGGTCTTCTGACTTCTAGTCCAGTGCTTTACCCACTGGGCCATTCTGCCTCTCCCATTAGAGGTAATAGAACATCTGGTTATATTAAATGATACTGGGAAATAGAAATACCCACAATACTAGTTAAAGTTATCCAGTATAAATATGTTAATCAATGTTAAAAGTGATTATGTGCTGGTTTTATGTATCCTTTTTATGGATTTTTCATTATAATTTTATGGATTTGTTTTCTTGTTATGCAAAGATGCATCCTAATCTTTTATTATTGTACAAGGGTCTGGCCCAATGCCCATCAGAGTCCCATTGACTTTATGGGGTATTGGCTCAGGCTCAATGCTTTGGCACAGGAGCTTTTTGATATAGTTGGTTTGAGAAAGTAGATAATGATGAAGAGGAATTTGGAGATTTAATTTTTGAATAAATCAAGATTTTGGCTTAATTAATATCCAGGGTAAACATATGTCAAAATGGAGTCTGCAAATTAGGAAGAGGCATTGTACAGTTGATAGTCTTCAGAAGGTAAAAGAGACAGAATTTCTGTAAACCTTTCTCAGGTAACTTGTAATGAGTATTTCCAGAAGATGTCTAACCTCAGCTACTCAGTCATTTATTCTGCTTTGGCAGCAAAGAGTCCTGTGGCACCTTATAGACTAACAGATGTATTGGACCGTGAGCTTTCATGGGTGAATACCCACTTATTCTGCTTTGTGCATGTGTGTTAAATATTTCTCTTACAATTATAGACGCCAAAGAAAAACAAATGGTATTCAAGGGAAGAAAGTGGTTTGTGATGTGGTATAAGAATTGAAGTGTGATCCTTTGATATAATAAAGGAAGGGGTAGGATTTTATATATTGTATTTCCTTAGGAAGGTAACACGAAAACTTTGTGGTATTTGCACTGCCTCTGCAGCTGCTTTTGCTTATAACAGCCTCTGCTTTCTTGCATTCCTTACCCCAAAAATCAGAACTCTTGAAATCACAAATCACTTTTGAATATCGGGAACCAATTTATTTAACTCGCACACTGGCCAATGTGTACCACTGTCCTCAAAGGACCTGACCCTGCACCCCTGAAACCAGTGGGAGTTTTAACAATGACTTTAACAGGAGCAGGCGCAAGCTCTAAAAGTGGGTAACCCTGTCTTTCTTTAGAACAAGATATATCACATAACTAGCTTAAGTGATGTAGGTTATTGTATCTTTGCAGCCATTTGGAGGTTTTCAGACAATGCAACCTGCATGCTGCTTAGCTTGCTAATGATGCCTGAATGTATGCAGCCAGAAATTTGCTCTTGCATGATACGTTTATGGTCACAATTCAGAATTTTTGAGACAATATTTGTTGCTTAGATGAATTATTTTACACTGATCCATTTTTTTCTGAGATCAACAGCTCCCATTTTTTCTTATGAGCTCTTTCTAATGTATTGTGCTTTTCTGCATAGATCCTTTCATATTTGTGAGCTACTGAGAACAAGTGGTATCTGAGATTTGAGTCTAACTTTGAGGCGTCCATATAGTTTTGCAACATAATACCAAATGGATCAAAGACAGTGATAGTTTTAAATGAATCTTGATGATATCAGTAATTTTGTTGATTACTTGAGATATGTATAGAAACATTTACAGAACAAGAACAGCGGGTAATAAAAGAGGTCACAACTAACTTACATTGCAAGCTGGGCATGAGTAAAGGCTCTGAGGTGGAATTCAGGGTATTGGCTTTAGCCTATTAAGTCCAAAATGGTTTTAGTTATCTGGGAGATTATTTCTCTCTCTCTGACACACAGCCACAGTGAATATTGCCAACCCAAAGCAGCCAAACATCATGTCACACTTCCAAAAATCATGAGATTGGCTTAGAAATCAAGAGATTTTTTTAAAAATAAATTATTGGTCCTTCCTGTTAACCTTCTAGGTTTTTGAACCTTTTGGGTATACTTAGGTCACATTTTCAAGCTTTTATCTGCAACCATGAGGGATAGGAATGCACTTTTTAATGAAAGTTGAGATTCTCATGTAATCATATGACTCCAGGAGCTAGTGTTTTCAGAAAATCACCAAATATTGTGAGACTTCTTATAAAATCACAAGAGCTAGCAATGCAGAACAGAGCTGAGAATGGCAGAGGTGCTCGAACTGAAATTCCCTTGATATAAAGAAGAGGAAAGTGCTAGGAGACTATCTTCTATGAGGGGTCCTTTATTTTGGAAATTGCTCCACCAGAGCCCAGATTTGTTAACCTTCTGGGCATGCTGCAAAACGCATCTATTTTCTCTCTTCTCTTAGCCTGTTGAATGTGGAGTGGGCCGACGTAGATATATTCATGGGCAGTCTTTTGCTTATTTGGTGATTTTACTTGATCAGATAGGTGCTCAAAGCAAATTTTCGACATGCAAAATAATGAGAGAGCGAATGGGAGTGGTTTTAAAATGAACAGTCAATTTTCATGCCTAAAATTAAGCTACTGAATCCATATTTAGGCACCTAAAAATACTCAATATAGATTTAGGCAATGAGATATGAAAACATCTATCAAAGTTTCAGTCTGTAACCACAGCAAACCAAATTTCAGTTGTTGGAATTAGGGAGGCCTGCCATACAGTAAACTGACCATTAGAAACTTGTCAGAATGAATATCATGGAGTTCAGAAATGTGATAAGTATTCAGCTGTTCATATGCCTCTCTAAATCCTAGCCAAACCATTGACCTCATCTTCAATTCTGCCAGACTCCCCGCTTGTTCACATTTCCCTCTGAAAATAACAGCGAGGAGTCCGGTGGGACTTAAAGACTAACAGATTTATTTGGGCATAAGATTTCATAGGTAAAAAACCCCTTCTTCAGATGCATGGAGTGAAAATTACAGATACAAGCATAAATATACTGGCACATGAAGAGAAGGGAGTTGCCTTACAAGTGGAGAACCAGTATTGACAAGGCCAATTCAATCAGGGTGGATGTGGTCCACTCCCAGTAATTGATGAGGAGGTGTCAATACCAAGGGAGAGAAAATTGCTTTTGTAGTGAGCCAGCCACTCCCAGTCTCTATTTAAGACCAAATTAATGGTGTTAAGTTTGCAAATGAATTGCAAATCGGCAGTTTCTCTTTGAAGTCTGCTTTTGAGGTTTTATGTTGCAGGATGGCTACTTTTAAATCTGTTATTGAATGCCAAGGGAGATTGAAGTGTTCTCCTACTAGCTTTTGTATGTTACCATTCCTGATGTCTGATTTATGTCCATTTATTCTTTTACGTAGAGACTGTCCAGTTTGGCCAATGTACATGGCAGAGGGGCATTGCTGGCACATGATGGCATATATCACATTAGTAGATGTGCAGGTGAATGAGCCCCTGAGGGTGTGTCTGTTGTGGTTGGATTCTATGATGGTATCACTAGAGAATATTTGGGGACAGAGTAGGCAACAGGGTTTGTTACAAGGATTGGTTCCTGCGATAGTGTTAGAGGTACAGTAACCCCTGATATGGAGAACATAGAAATGTCAGGGTAAATTAAGTTGTTTTTTAATGAAGGCTGTATGATCCATAGCTCCTTTCTTGCAAAGATAGCCTTGAGAATGGAAAGTGAGTGCAGAGAATGAATGTTTGATGCTGATAATTCCTCAGCACAAGCACTTGGGTTCCACTTCTCCAACAGCAAGAGAACCATGGAGGCCATTCTCTCAAACGCTTGACCCTTTATGTGTTAGAGGCCACATGCTAGAACACCATTCTGCCAAGCTTTAATAGCTTCAGATAAGATCTTCAGGGATCTTTAGATAAGCACATACATATCATAGCCCTTCTTGGAAGGTTTCTTGGGATCCAAAGAATTTTGTATTCCATATTGACCTATAATACTTACAGAAGTCTTATCTATACTGATCTTGAATGTAGTTGAAAACTATGCTACCATACCCCTCAACTATGTGGTGTTCTTAATTGTTGGTCCTCAATACTGGGCCCTGTTGCATGTCAATCTGGCTGTGCAATTCATTTCTAAACCTGTATCCAGCCCCTGGGGGTTCTGCCATGCATAAGGCAAGTCCTACGCAATGTAGAGGTTTCCATACCATTGTCCTACATGGAGGAAAGAGCTGATATCTGGTTGGTCAAACAGTCTCTTAGGCTTATTGACAACCAGCATAGGTTAGAATAGCTTGGCCCAAAGCACCCCGGTTTTGACTTGTTGCAAATAGAAATGGGACACCAAACATTCCCCAATTGCAGCTGATAAGTTTGTCCATGATTCCCAACCCTTATCTGGCTTTACATCTTTTGTGACTGTGATCTATTCAGATCTATTCAGACATAAAAAAAATGAAAAAAAAATTAAAGAAAAGGATGGCAAAAGGGCTCCACATGCAAGCGTGGCTGATAGTTTAAAACATTATGTAAAGATTTTGACTCTTCCAATTTATTTTAAGGCTTTGGCAAAGGAATAAAATTGCACTAATTGGACTGTAGTTTGTCGTACAAGAGTGTGGAATGAATGTTTTATCATTCCTCATTAAATCCACGTACCTACATATTACCAACCTCGGTACCTAATCATTCTTATTTTCACGTTATGAATAGCTTCAAATAATTTTAAGAGTGTTCAACAGAAGATTATCCTTTGTTTATTAATTTCAGTTCACAGTTATCTTATCAGAAAGCACGAATGTGGTAACATAGACTGTGGCTTGCAATTATAGTTTTTTCACAAGAAAATAAAATGTAGAAACTGCTTTCCAAAAATATTTTTTGAACTAGGGACTACAAATGGAATCTTAATTAAAAGAACTGGTGTGAATATATTATTAAAGCTGGGGAGCTAACACAGTAAATTAATAACAGCTTGAAAACCTTCAGATGCCTTAAGTTTGAATTGGCACATCATATTAGATTAGTGGCCAACACTGGCAAGCTACCATTGTGAAGAAACTGGCAGTATTGTTGTAATTATAATATCATCTTGGTTGTATCTGCAGTCTTAAACAGAAGTATCAAGTATTCATGTGTTTGCAGTAAATGACTGTAAGCTTGTTTGGGCAGGGACCATCTTTTTGTTATGTTTGTACAGTGCCTAGCACAGTGGGCTCCTAGACACTTTAAGAATACAAATAATTAATAATAAGAAGTGGCTTTAAAGCGTTATTGTATTGCAATAGCCTGATGAGGTAAGTCAATATTCTCATACCTCTTTTATGGCACAGAAAGGTTAAATGACTTAGAGGGCACGCAGTGAGTTGCTGCCAGAACTATGGATTCCAGACTCCCATTCCTCTGCTCTGTGAGGCAACACTTCCTCTTTTCAGTTACTTTACCAAAACTTCCTCAAGATTTGCTCCTGATCTTTCCGGTCCATTACTGTAATTTTGAGGCTCCCTTCTGACTTTCATCACTGAGGATATATCCAATAGAATCTTGCACAGATGTTTATTTTTCAGCCTCCTCCTGTGCAGATTTCTGTGGCCCAGTTGTGTATGGTTCAGTGCAGATGTTCAAGGGACAAGGATCTGGTACAGGACTATTCTGGGTTTGTGCTGTTGGCAGATCTAGCCAGTCTCAAAAGCGGTTGGGAGGTGGGAGGGCCCTTGTACTGCCCCATTCTCCCTTGGCAGCTGAGCCGGTGGCCTACAGAAGGGTTCAACAGTGGGCTTATAACCGGTACAGCCTATTTGCTCTGTGAGGTATTGTAGCTTCCTCTTGCACAATACTTTCTTGAGCGCTAATTGTCCAGTGCTTTAAAGACATATCTGTACCCTTTGTTTGTAAAGAATATGTTTCTATTAGGTAGTTTATTTTATAAAAGTTCTTTTTAAAAAAATTTTAAAAAATCAATAAAGCCTAAAAAGATAAGGTTCCTGTAAGATGTGAGTATATTGTCTCTCTCTTCTCCTTTTGCTGGATGTGAAAGACTAGAGCAAGAATAATAAACAGAAGAAAATGTTAGTTGCTCTGTACCTTCATTAGCATTGTAAAAAAGTATTCAGAATAAATATTAAAGGCTTCTTTTTAAAAAGGTTACAGATTTACATGCTTTCCTCTACAAAAGAGGGAACCTTAAAAGGAGAAAAGATATAGTTGAAGGATTTGTTACAAGAGCTTCATCTTCTTTGCCTTTTGGGACAGTGGACTGGCTTGAAATGCAGATAGATTGTGAGTGAAACCCGTGTTCAGCTTTATCCTTTTTCGGTGGCCCATTGTGAACCCTGGCTGTGACAATGACATTTTTCAGTTAGGTTAAGTTATCGTAGTGGTGATGTGAAAATTAAAAGGTTGCACCTGAAATTGTGGAAATGAGGTGGTAATATTTTGTGCTAAAGCAATATGAAGTAGAAATCCTTCTGCTTCATACAAAAAGCTCATAAAAAGGGTGTACAATATAGCTCACTTTTATTTTTAAAAATAAAACTTGCCTTGTGTTGCCTTCCTTTAAAACAAAAACAAACAAAACCAGCAGCCTAACACCTTATTAGTCACTGCAAACTTCTTATGTTGTTTCTCACTGAATTTAAAAACATGGAGAAATAGCTGAGGGCACTTGACTAAATGCATTTTGGGTAAAGGCCTGATCCAGAGCTCACTGAAGTCAACAGCAAAACTCTTATTGACTTCAGTGAGGGCTAGACCAGGCTCAGAGTTTTGAAATTATCATTAAGAATTGATTGGTGTGGCATGGGCTGGAGTGCAAAACAGAGTATGTCTACCCTTGGAGATGGGGGTGTGATTTGCCGCTCAACGAGACATACTCGCCCTAGGCATCACGGAACTAGCGTACTAAAAACAGAACATAGTTGTGGCAGCGTGAGCTGGGCTACGTGCCTGAGGTATGTGTCCATCAGAGACCCTAGGCATGTACTCGGGGTGGCCAGCCTGTCCTGCCGCTTGTGCTGGCACAGCTACATTCTGTTTTTTTGCACTCTAGCTTAATGAGAGCTAGCATGAGTATGTCTCCTCCAGCTGGGAATCACACATCCATAGAAACAAATTCATTCTGCTTCCGAGCTGTTCACATGAGAGTCAACTAACAAAGAGAGTCTTTGTCCTATCATCTGACAGTGTTCTACAAAATCTAAGTTAAGGCAGAAGCACATTCAAGCAGGTTTAAATTAGGTTTTTTAATAAGATGAAGAGTGATTTGGAAGTTGAACACTGCACTCCAATCTGCAAAAACCTTCCTGACTTCATATTTCCTCTGTACACACATTATCTCTTGTATCCAGAATTGTAGGTGTAAGCTTTCAGTTTGACTAGGACTATGTAATTTATTAGAATACTTCCAAAAAGACAGCATCTTAGTGTTCTCGATACTCATCTGTCAATGGAAATTTTGTGCTGGAGTTAGGACTTAGGCACTAGGCTTGAGATGCATTTCAGCCATGACCAACGTGTAGAAAGCTTGGGGCTTCAGAAGAAACAACACTAAATCCTGGCCCAAATAACATCAGTAGCAAAACTTCCACTGACCCCTGTGAGGCCAGAATCTTATCTTTTCTCCCCCACCCCTAAATATTCATATGACCATTAAAGACTTTTGTTACTAGAAACCTTTGGGTGCTAATCATGCAAACACCCATGCCTGCATATAACTTCACACACCTAAGTAAACCTATAGAAATCAGTGGGACTACTCACAGACTACTCATATGCATAAACTTAAGCATGTGCATATGTGTTTGCAGGATTGGGGTGTAGGTTTGGCAGAAATGTTATCATATACTTGAGATTGTGAAGAGGAAAATAAATTGGTAAAGGTGTTTTGTATCTTAGAGCAGGTTCAAAAGTGGCAGATGGGAGACTTGATTTTTGTGTCTCTTTAGAGAGTTTGTGAGCTTTGTTTGAGGGATGGGCATGATTTTAAAGTGAATGGCAGAGTATGTGTTTTGTGTTTCATTTCATAAAGCTTTAGCTGGGCTTTTCACTGTTGCCCTTCTTCCCCTCCAATGAGCTTTTTCAGGTTGAGGAAAATCACAGCCACCCTGGTCTGGGTTAGACATAACAATATTGCTTGAGCAGTAATATTCGCAGATCACACAGTAATATTAGCAAGTTGCTTCGGAGACACACAAAGGAATAATCATAATTCAAGGAGTGCAATATTTACTTCCCCTGTAAAATATCATCAGCTTTCATTGAATACAACTAAATGGCTTCAGTAAGTTCCGTAGAGCTGAAATAGGAATTAATTTGGTCTTGTATGTCTCTGGGTGTATTCTGTTAAAATATTACATACGTTTCTATGTCCTGTAAAATAGTACACCATTCCCCTGGACAATATTGTAATGTTTACAGCAGCCTACTTTCCTTTCATTATATAATTCCTTGTAGTGCCACAAAAGCAGCAATTTTTCAAAGTTAAAACTCTAACAGATCAATGTAATCAGGTCCACTAAGCTAGGAACACAGGGCACTTCATGCTGCTGGCCAGGTGGATTAATAAAATTACAAAAGTTGTACAGAAGCAAGAAAAATATGAATAATTCTTGTAAGTAGACTCCTAGTCGTCTTATTTCAGGGGAAATTTACAGAAATAGCCAGCTGCCTTAGATGTCACCATGTCCTGATCTTTTTGGCCCTGATTCTGAAAAAAAGTCTGTGTAGGGAGACCCAATAATGTCAGTGACTCTGATTCAGGCCTTTGCTTGTAACCTCATCAGGGCAGAGACTGACCTTTATTTGGGTCTTGTACAACAATGAGCATGTTGTTGGTCCTTAGTGATTAAGAGAATTTTTAGTACATTCATTAGTGGCTGTTGCATATTCCTTTGTAGATGGTCCCCTTGGCTGCGGGTCATAGACCAGGCAAATACAGTTTCCATCAGGGTCACTGAGGGGTGCACATTTCAATCAGGCCTGGGGAACCCCCCCACCCCCCAACTGATTGGCTGCTTTCCCAGCTTCCTGCAGTGAAAGCAGCCAATCAGGGATGCTTCAGAAAACAATTAGAATTCTCTTGCCCTCCTCTCAAGAGCTGAAGCCCTTCTCACAGGAGTGAGGAAGGAAACTCAGCAGCTCAAGCAGCCCTTCTCTCCAGCCCCACCGCCCCATCCTCTGAGCAAGGAAGTGGGGAAAGCAGCTCCTTGACAGCTGTCTGCTCTCCCCTCTGCAACACCCACCTTGGGAAGGGGGAGGGAGGACCCTGTAGAGCCCCTCCTTCCTGGCCTGGAAGAAGGGGATGGAGATGCCCTAGGAGCTACAGGATGAGCAGAGGTGAGGTGGGTGAAGGGAGGAGCACAATTGATAGAGGAGCTGGGGGCAGATTAATTCCACAGCTGGGGAGCGGAGCAGATGTGATGTTACTTTTATTTCTATAGAAAATGATGGATTCTCCCACATTTTTCAGACTTCTTTAAGCTGTGGTTGAGATGATCAGTAGACTCCTTCCTTGTCCCCTCCCATGCCTCAGTCTCTATCCCTTTATCTCCACATTAAAATAAACTAAATGGTTAAAATCTTCTTCTTAGCTTTGCTTCTATCACTCTATGCATCTTTCTTAAAGGCACACTTTTAAGCTGTTTCCCAGATATGTGTACTGTCAGGCCTCTGAGGAGCTAAATCATTGGGAAGAATATAGCTTCATTTTCATTTTAAGATTTTGCCTTTATAAACTGTGGAAGATCACACCATTCTAGCAAATATTAAATATTTATTTGCACCTATTACAACATAATACAATAAAATGACACCGGCCGTAGTTCTAAAATAACAATTATTAGAGCTTGGCAGGAAACATTTTTCCCAATCCGCAAAAAATATTTCTGTTTTGAAATCAGGTCAAAAAGTCCAAAATCTTGAGGGTGGGGGAATTTTTTGCAAACCAAAAATCTGAAAAAATTCACTGTGGGTCAATCAAAACTTTTTGTGTAGATTTAGAACATGTTTATTCTTTAATTGTTTTGGTATAATTAGCTCAACTTTCAAAATGTAAAGTAGTTTTGAACCTGAAAACCAGATTTTTTTTTTTATTTTGAAAATGTTGAATGGGAGCCACCTGTTCGAATGTCCTGACTTTCCATACAGTCTCACCCAAATTATGTTTTCCATTATATTATTAAAATTAAGATTCCAAATCACACCATGCAGTAATTCCATGGCTTTCTTAAAATTTTATATTTTATATTTTAATATGTATACGTATTACATGAGTTGCCATATTTCCTTATGACTGTCCATCTACACTGTGGCTTTGACCCTTCTAATGCATCCACCTACATGTGGATACCCGGTTGGAGCCCCCTCCATGCAGGTTCAGGGATCCAACAATGCAAATGCCTTTGCAGGATTTGGGCCTAAGTCCCAGCATTCTGAGGCCTGGTCTACACTGGGGGGGGAGTCGAACTAAGGTACGCAACTTCAGCTACGCGAATAACGTAGCTGAAGTCTAACTACCTTAGTTCGAACTACTTACCCATCCTCACGGCGCGGGATCAACGTCCGCGGCTCCCCCGTCGACTCCGCCACCGCCGTTCGCGGTGGTGGAGTTCCAGAGTCGACAGGAGCGCGTTTGGAGTTCGATATATCGCGTCTACATGAGATGCGATTTATCGAACTCCGAGAAGTCGATTGCTACCCGCCGATCCGGGCGGGTAGTATGGACGTACCCTAAGAGACTGTGATTCAGCACATGCCTTCAGGCAAATGCATTATTTGAAAGCCTGGCTAAATCAGATCCAGAATTACTATTTCTTACCCTTTTCAGCTGTTCTGTAGACTTACACTTTTAAAAAAATATATATATATATAATTATCAGTCATTCTAAGAATACACTATGAGCCAGATTCTCAGCTGGTGTAAATCAGCATAATTCCATTGACTTCAGTGGAGCTATGCTGACTGACACCAGTTCAGGATCTGGCCCTGTAATCGTAACCCAGGAAACATAAAATTCCATTTCTAAAGCATTATATAGTGCTATAAACTCTGATTTTACAGATAAGAACTGAAATATATCAGCTTTGATCACTGCAGAGCTAAATATGTTGTTGAAATATCAAATTAAATACGTATCTGCAGCTTTGCTGAATTCTATGTAGACATTTGTAAACTGCTTTATACTCCACAGTTACAAAAAGGAAAAGAAAAGGACATGCAAAAGCATTGTTGATAGCAAGGTTGTAAAGTGCTGTGAATGTAAAAAGCTGGAGCCTTTATTGGTGTCTTCAGATAAATAAATTGTTGTTGGCATTTCCATAGTAACAGAAACCCAACCAAGTCAGAGTTAAGGACATTGGGTTTTTGCTTGTTTGTTTTTAATTTTAAAAGAATTTGCTTTTGCAAGCTAAATTTGCAGCATGGAAGCTCAACTAAGTGGTTACTGCTATAATTGCTGTTTGGGCAGGAATACCTTTCCCAAGGTCATTTATGTCACACTATTTTTTTTAATCTTACACTAGAAATGGAAGCCATGTTGTAGCTAAAACCCTATAATGAGTATTACTTTGATGGTTTAGTGGCACAAATGAATGCCACTGTAATTAAGGTTCTGTTAATATTTCCATTATGTACCTCTTATGGAGAGGTTAAAACAAAACCCCTTTTTACAAAATGGTTCTAGGCATACATTTGGCTGCTATGCCTAGCTATAGAAGTTGAAGATAGAGTGAGAGATTGCAGCTCTGTATTTCCTTGCTTTTATAAATGTAATTGTGACTGTGAATATTTCAAGGCCAAATCCTATGGAGAGGCAGAGTAACAAATATGCCTATTTTGATTCACGAGGGTTTAGAAGAGGGAAAGGAATGTCTCATAACAAAGCTGATCCGTTTCTGTAAGAAACTGTACTTGTAACCACCTAAACTCCGAAAGGTATGAACTCCCACATTCATTTCAGCGAGGTACTAACTCAGATACCCTGTAATGTTGTCATGAATTATTTTCATTCCTCTGGTAAGGAAAGAGTGGCAGAAGCATAGATCTTCACAATTTTCTGTGGCCATTTTGGTGCCACAAGTGGGTGTCATTTTGGGAGAGTATCACCTGTGTCTCTCACCCCCACCCCTATCAAGAACAAACACCAAGCCCATGAGTATATTGAAGCCCCACTTTGGGGAATCCAAGCTGAAGCAGTCCAGTGGAACTCAGATTACACACAGTCATATTTTGAACATCTGCACAATTTACTGAGAATGGTGTTTCGTACTGGTGACTCACATGGGAAGCACTTCTGCCTCCCCCCCACACTTAATTCAACCCCAATGAGCCAGTAATAATGATAAATACCTATCTCTTATGTAGCTCTTTTTATCAGTAGACCTCAAAGCACTTCACAATCTTTAATGTATCTATCCACACACCACCATAGGGAAGTGCTGGGAGAAAGGGAAGTGCTGTTATCCCCATTTTACGGGTGGGAAATTGAAGCACAGAAGGGCTAAATGACTTCCCCAAGGTGACACAGGAAGTCTGTGGCATAGTAGGAACTTGAACCCAGGTCTCCCAAATCCTAGGCTAGTGCCCTAAACATTTAAACATTTGAGAAAATTGTGACTAACAAGTGGTAAGCAGAAAAGGAGGCTGAAATAATTGAATACAGTTTTCACTAAACTGAATGAGGAGGTTGTCCAGAGCAAACAAAATGATGTGATAAGTAAAGACTGTGCCATAATGCAAAAATAATAGGGAGCAGAATTAAGGCAACCTTTATTCTGGTGTTTCCTAACTTTTGCGTGATCCAGTTTGCAACCTTTATAATGTTCTTTTAACATAATTTGTGCAGTAGAGATGGTCCAAACCTTTTTCCCCTACAGAAAATATATATTAAAAAAAGCAAAAACCTGATTTTTTGTTTGTTTGTTTGTTTTCAGTAATTTTCAGCACTGACAACCAAAAATGTTTGGCCAACAGCTGCCAAAAATTGAAGAGAACCCCCCCCAACCCGGTTTTAGGTTTTCAAGTTACAGTTAAATATCGAAATTCTCAAGGAATGCAGACATTTTTCTGTTTAAAAAAAATTGTTTAATTGAAAACCCAATTTTCTATTGGAAAAAAATGTTGACAGCCTTAGTAGGCAGTTTACCTCTGCACAGGTGCCTTTTTCCAAGATCTGGGAAATCATGGATTTTCTGGGGTCACTCTCAGGCCTTGTCTATACTACAAGACTATTTCGAATCAACTTAGTTCGAATTTGTGGATTCGACCTTATGAAGTCGAATTTGTGTATCCATACTAAATACACTAATTCGAATTTCTGAGTCCACATTCACACTCACATTCTGAGTCCACATTCACGCGTCGACTTTGGAAGCGGTGCACTGTGGGAAGCTATCCCACAGTTCCCGCAGTCCCCGCTGCCCATTGGAATGCTGGGTAGAGCCCCCAATGCCTGCTGGGGGGAGAAATGTGTCGAGGGTGGTTTTGGGTAAGTGTCGTCATTGAACCGTCAATCACAACCTCCCTCCCTCCCTCCTTGAAAGCGCCTGCGGGCAATCTGTTCGTGCACTTTTCTGGTCAGTGACAGCGCGGATGCCACAGCACTGCAAGCATGGAGCCCGCTGTGATCATTGCCGTTTTCTCCTCCTCGCACTTTATCGTCCACCTCTTCCACAGTCAGCTGCTGAGAAATTGGGCTACTTTTCAATGGTGCTGCAAGCACTGGGGGACCATAGGGGACGCTTTACAAACATCAACGTCGGGTGGCCGGGCAAGGTTCATGATGCGTGTGTTTTCAGGAACTGTGGGCTGCTCAGACGCCTGCAGGAAGGTAGTTTCTTCCCAGACCACGAAATAACTGTTGTGGATGTGCAGATGCCTATAGTCATCCTCGGGGACCCAGCCTGCCCGCTAATGCACTTGCTCATGAAGTCTATACAGGCACCTGGGACAGCGACAAGGAACTCTTCAAATACCAGCGAGCAGCGTGACCTGTGACTGTTCAGTTTCTTTACAGAGAAGCTGAACCTGCCGCTGTTTCTTTACCCAGTTACTGTTGACTCTCCTCTTCGGTTACATACCCCGTTCACCCCGTTACCCCCACTTCCAGCACACGTGTAAAAATAAAATACATGTCCCATTATTACTTAACAAAGGTTTCTTTATTCATGACTTTTCGTGAAAGGGTTGAAACTGGGACGCAGGCTGTGCTGGGTAGGGTGTGCGGTGATGTAAAGACCGCCTCTAAACTCAAGGAATGACAGGCTCCTGCTCCTAGAGCGGTCCGCAGTGCTGGAATGCTTCTTTCAACGGAGCCTGCCATCCCTCTTTATGGAATTCTGTGAGCGGGCGGATATGTGACCTTGTGGTGGAGGAGGACGGATACAGATTCCTCAGCTGCGTGACTCAGCGGTCCAGGACAAGGACCGCTGTATAAGATCTGTAACCGCCCTCCCCCGCTGCAAAGTCACATCTCCCCCGCCCACACAGATCCTGGAAACCACCTCCAAAAACCGACCAGGGTGCCTACTGACTGCACTGTGTGTGTGACCCGCTGCTGATCCTGCCCCCGTGTCTGTACCCTGGGAAAGGTGACTGTCCTATGCAATTAACCACCCCCTTCCCCACGCCCCCCATTCAAACACAGTCTTCTTTGAAAAAACATAACGGAAACAGTAATTAACAGCAAAGCATTTTTATTAATTAAGTAGACAGTTAGGGGATGGGACTGGGATTGGGACTACTGTGAGTCTGGAAGTGAAGGACTTCGGCAAATGTAGGGTATGAGAGCTTTTGGGTACTTGAGCACTGTGCTGTGGTGCAGTGACAGTATTCACGTCCCCGGCCGCCCCTCCTCCTGATTATTTTCGGTGAGGGGGGTATGGGACTTTGTGGTGGGGGAGTGCGGTTGCAGATATACTGCAGGGTGTCTCTGTCCTCCTGCGGTCCTGCAGAACATCCACAAGGCGCCTGAGCGTGTCCGTTTGCTCCCTCACTAGTCCAAGCATTGTTTCAGTCGCCTGCTTGTCTTCCTCACGCCACCTCTCCTCCCATTCGCTGTGTGAGCGCTGGCACAGAGAGACGGTCTCCCTCCACTGGCTCTGCTGGTCCGCCTCTGCTAGGTAGCAGCCCATACGTTCCTCGAACATCTTGTCCCTTGTCTTTTTCTTTCGCCGCCTAATCTTTGCCAGCCTCTGCGAGGGGGATGCTGTGGCAGGTCTGGAGACAGTGGAAGCTGTGAGATGGGAAACAGGGAGTGAATTCCTTGCAAAGATACATTTTTGCGAACAATTAACTGAGTCTAGGCTGTCTCTGTGAATTCTGGGTTGAGACCCCTGTGCCTGCTGGGGCAGAAATCATTTTTGCGGTGGATTCTGGGTAAATGTCGCCAGTCATTCCTTCCTCCGGGAAAGCAACGGCAGACAATCATTTCAAGCCCGTTTTCCCAGATTTGCCCTGGCATACGCCATAGCGTGGCAACCATGGACACTGTTTTGCCTTTTGTGTATGTCACCGTATGTGTACTAGATGCCGCTGACAGAGGCGGGCCAGCAGCGCTACACAGCAGCATGCTTTTGCTTTTGCATGACAGCAGAGATGGTTACCAGCCATATTGTACCATCTACCATACCATAAATTGGTAATAAGATGGTAATAAGATGGGCATGGTTACCTGTCCTTTTGCACTGCCCCATTTGGTGCTGTCATAAGTGCCCCTGGCCGAGCAGCCAGGGGCGCAAAAGCAAAAATTGGGAATGACTCCCTGAGTCAATCCCTCCTTTTTGGTATCTAAAAATAGAATCAGTCCTGCCTAGATTATGGGCAAGTGTACTAGAGAACCACTGTATCATAGAACCAGAGAGCACAGCTGCTCTGTGTCCGATCCTGCATAAATTTTGAGCTGTATGCTATTCACAGGGGGTGCTCCTGCAACAACACCACCTGTTCATTCCGTTCTTGCCCCAGCCTTCCTGGGCTACCATACCATTGTCCCCCCATTTGTGTGATGAAGTAATAAAGAATGCAGGAATAAGACACAGTGACTTGTTTGTGAGAAATGAGTGGAAGGAAGCCTCCAGCTGCAATGATAGTCCAGGCAGGACATTAAGGAGTGTGGATGAAGGAGCCCATCATCCCTCTGCTAGTCCAGGGGCAATTGAATCTTTTATTTACAATGAAGGGTGGGGGCTGATGGAGCTCAGCCCCCTGTTGCAATGATGAGGACGGTTACCAGCCATATTGCACCATCTGCCATCAAAAATTAGGGACAGGCGCCCTTGATCGACCTTACTGATGCTAGTCGGCATGGTTACCAGCCCTTTTGCACTGCCCCATGTGCCAATAGGCTGATGATGAGGACGGATTTCCATCTTTCTGTACCATCAGCCATCCATAGCGTGGGGGGAGCAAGGATGTTGGTGTTGAGTGCTGCACCATCGCGTCTATCTGCAGCATTCAGTAAAGATAGGGTGACATGTAAAAGAGTCAACAGAGGATTGTTTTCACTTCTGGTGGTGGGTGGGGTGTGTGCGCAAATTGCCGAACTATGCCCTGACCCACCGCAGACACTGTGTTTGACCCTAGAAGCATTTGGAGCTCATCCAAGAATGCAAATACTTTTCGGAGACAGCAGGAACTGTGGGATACCTTGCGTCCTCATTCCCCCTCCCTCCATGAGCGTCCATTATATTCTTTGGCTTTCCGTTACGCTCGTCACGCAGCTGCGTGCTGAGTCTGTGCTATGCCGTCTGTCCGTAGATTTTTTAAAAATACTTTGGACCAGGCGTAAAATTACAGTAATTCCCCTAATTAGATGCAGGAGTCTCCGAGCGAGATCACCCTGAGGAGGGTCTCTGAAGGAGATAGAGAGCGCATGCTGCGTGAAAGCTAGCACGAACCAGGGCCCGATGCAGCCGTGCTCGGGGAGGCAGTGCTCCCTGAGTACCTCATGAAAGCCTTGCGCGGAAAACTGTGCTACCACGGAGCACCCAATAAGGCAGCTCTCCCCAGGAACCTCCTGCTGATGCTTTTCGATTAACGCAAGGAGAGCTTCGTGGAGATCTCCAAGGATGATTTCTGTTCTATCCCCATATCTAGAGAGACCTCCTTTTCACACAGTTAAGATTCCTGTTATATTAAGAATAAAAGTTAACATGGTTAAAGCACTTACCGACTGCTCCTTCCCCTGATTCAGGGTCCGGGTTAATGGCCGGGGAGGGTTGTTGGGGGATCTCCGTGACGGTGATGAATAGATCCTGGCTGTCGAGGAAACCAGCGTTGTAAGCGCTCTCGCCTGCCTCGTCCTCCACAAACCCTTCCTCATCTTCCCCGTCCGCGAACATCACCGAGGAACTGGCCGTCGACACTGTCCCATCGTCAGAGTCCACGGTCACTGGTGGGGCAGTGGTGGCAGGCTCCGTAGCGTCCGTTTGCCGCTTTGATTTTTTGGTAGCCTTGTCTGGGGTCCTTGATTTTCACGTGGCGCTGCGTTGCATCCCGCCTGTATCCTCTGTCTCTCATGGCTTTGGAGACCTTCTCGTAGGTCTTCGCATTCCCTGTTTTGGAGCGCAGCTCCGAAAGCACAGACTCCTCGCCCCACACACCGATCAGATCGAAGAGTTCCCAGTCAGTCTATGCTGGGTCCCTCTTTCTATTCACAGACAACATGAACTCCTCTGCTGGAGAGCTCTGCATCGTTGCAGGTGCTGCGGAGCTCGCCCCGATGTCCAGCCAGGACGTCAGATTCAAAGTGCCCAGACAGGAAAATGAATTCAAATTTTCCCGGGTCATTTCCTGTGTGGCTGGTCAGAGAATCCAAGCTCAGACTGCTGTCCAGAGCGTCAACAGAGTGGTGCACTGTGGGATAGCTCCCGGAGCTACTAAGTTCGATTTGCATCCACACCTAGCCTAATTCGAGCTAGCCATGTCGAATTTAGCGTTACTCCACCTGTCGGGGTGGAGTACCAAATTCGAACTAAAGAGCCCTCTAGTTCGAATTAAATGGCTTCCTGGTGTGGACGGTTGAGCGGTTAGTTCGAATTAACGCTGCTAAATTCGAATTAAAGTCCTAGTGTAGACCAGGCCTCACATAGGTGGAAAGAGGGGCAATAGTAATATGTGCTTAGCTATTTGGAACAGAGATCTCTGCAGTGGTCCAAAATGTGGAAATAAAGGAAGATTCTGAAGTGAAAAACTTCACTTGCTAAGGGCAGACTCAGCCCATGGTCTTAAAATTTAGATTTATTAGTTACAGTAATATAACAATGAGGTTTTAATTAGTAGATCTCAAAGCACTTTACAAAGGAGGTCAGTATCATTATCCCCACTTTTCAAATGGGGAAACTGAGGCACAGAAGTGACATGACTTGCCCGAGGTGACCCAGGCCAGTGGCAGAGATATTACCTTAGTCTCTTGAATTGTAGTCCAGTGTTCTATCCATTAGGCCATGCTGTCTGTAGCTGTTTAGACTTTGTTTAGCCATGGAATATGAGAGGATTAGTCACCAGTCTTGGTACCAAATACGTATTCATATCTTGGCTGGTTGAGGAAAGGACTAATAATTATCATATTTGTTATTTATATTGTGCCCTTTTCATCTGAAAGGAACCCAAGACTCCTTGCAAAAATATATACAGAGAAAGCACTTCTTGCACCACTCTAGACATGCACAGTGGACAATGGAAATGCTTAACAACACACAGCAATGCTATACAAGTTTAGAACAAGAAAAAGTGCTCTTATCCATTTGAAACTATAGTGAGAATTGAGACTACAGCTTCCTAAAATGGAATTTTCTCAGAATCGGAGTATAACTTAATATCACTATTTTTTTCCTGAAACTATCATGGAATCCCTAATGACTACAAGTGCTCAGAACATGAAACAGTCCAGTCCGCTCCTAATAATAAATCAGTAATGACTCAGAGGCCAGAGTATCAACTAGTAAATCACTTCTTCCTGTAGCACCTGGGTATTCCTTAGTGATATCCCATCCAAATACAGACCTGTGCAGACACTACTCTTCTAAGATCAAACACAAGGTAGCATGGCTATAGGTAGGAAACAGAGAACAAATAATGACCTGGTAGAACGAATTGTTTGGCATTGTAATTTA
The DNA here is from genome assembly GCF_020497125.1 of Mauremys mutica. Classification (NCBI taxonomy): domain Eukaryota; kingdom Metazoa; phylum Chordata; order Testudines; family Geoemydidae; genus Mauremys; species Mauremys mutica. The sequence continues at coordinate 24,031,987 of NC_059072.1, forward strand.
GGTTCTTGAGGAAAAAGTGAAGATACCACTAAAGTGGAGCTGAAAATGAAGATTAAGAAGAAAGACAACCCACACATATGTCAAAATTAGTTTTCAGAAGTTGTTAACAAGTGACGTTGCTTAAGATATCAGGATAAGTCGGAAAAGGGAGGATACTGACTAGAAAGCTGACTTACCTAAATAGAAAAGCAGAAAGAGAGAAGCCTTCGTGTTTATGTGAAATTGCTTTAAAAAGTTTGAGAACTGAGGTGATGAAAGCATTTGACTGTCATTTATGCTGTCTGGGGAAATGAGATGCATCCATATTGAATTCCGAGAGCACTATACCCACTCCACAGAAAAAGGAGAAGGAATAAAAAAGCCAACAAAATACTAAGTCTCCAGATGAAGATGTGGATGAGCAAGTGTTTGTGTTACATAGCTCCAAAAGAGAATGCAGGCAAGGCACCTTGAGGGGAGATTGAAAGGGAAATTAATGCGGATTCAGGAAAGGGCATAGAGTTTCTGACCAGATAACTCTCACTAAGGGACACAAATACACAGTGCTAGTATATAGAAAAGATCTGTTTGGTTTATTTTATCTTTGGGAAGTTGGGGCCTTTGGCGCCGCTGAATCTTTATGCTAAGCCATCGTTGAAACGTCAGCTCTGTTTGTAATTCTACATTCAGCTTTCCATTTTTTTTTCAATTTTAACATTTAAGTAGAATAAATAAGACTCTGCGGAACACTATTTGCCTATTGATTCTTGAGTTCCTAGAGAACTTTTCTTTTTATTAAGCTATCACAAGTGAACTAGAACATTATTTCCCATTGGTGAGAAGTCAAAACTTCTTAAGCGTCAACATCAGCGAGGAAGCGTTTCATGTTGTAACAGGATCGTTTGGTCTGTCACTTATGGGCTAGGGCCTAAGGTTAGCCAACCCTGATTTCCAAGGAGGCACACCTGAACAAGGATCACCGGTTTCCTCTGTAAAGGGCAGCAGGAAGCTGCAGAGAGGAGGGGATGCTCACAGAGAGATAATCACTGCTGGGAGCAAGTAGTCTCCAGCAGGGGACCCTGCATTTTCAGGGAAGAAGCTCCAGTCAAGGAAGCAAGGCCCCCAGCAGGAATACTTGAGGCAGAAACTTGATAGTTGATCACTTTTATTTTGAATTTTTGTTATGTTAAGAAATCCAGCCCCAGGGATGGGTGTTGCTGAACGAAGAAGAGTTAGTGTGTGGAGCATTTAAGAAGCCCCTTTAAGGGGGAAACTAATGCCCGCCAAGTGACTTCAGGACATGAGGGGACAATGGGGAGGTAGCTGGCCCATTGGCACGCATGCATTAACAAGCACTGAATAATCCTTGCATACGAAGGAATAGAGCAAATGGCTAATGAAAGAGTGTATAGTCAAAAACATTTAAAGCACAAAATAATCAATGATCAGTGAAGTTTTCTGATGTGGAAAAGATGAAAAAATTAATGTTCTTGTAAAAATGGGAGGAACTAAGTCTTATGTAAACTCAGATCATATATTTGCTGACCAAAATCCCCCAAGTATGAACTAGGGGCCTGATCCAACTCCCACTGATTTCAATGGACTTTGGATCACACTCTGTATCCATCGAGAAACAAATGTAATTTAGTGATTAGAGGAAGGGAATATTAATGAAAAAAATCCTGTGTTGTATTCTAGACTCTGCCTCTTACTTGCTATATGACCTTGGGCAAGTGACTTAATTTTGTTGTGTGTTCAGGTGACTCATCCATTAAATGGGAGAAATACCTGTGTGAGGAGAGTTTAATTATGATTTGTGAATTGGTTTCAAATCCTCCAATGAAATACCAATTGCTGTTATGTTGTTTTAGATACAAATCAGTATTGTTAACCCTAACCATTCAAAAATCATGAATCAGGTGCCCCAAATTCATGAGATTGACACAAAAATAACAGAAGAAAAGAAAACACATGGGGTTTTTGCCTTCTATTTTTTGAGCATTTTCAATGCACAGGGGTGACTGTTTCAAACTTTTCTCTGCAACCATGGGGGCGAGAAACTTCCTCTCTTCTATGAAAGCTGAGAGATGCATTCACCTGATTGCAGGAGCTGGTGCGTTAAGCAATGCATTGAATATTGTGAGACTCGCAAGAAAACTGTGAAAGTTGGCAACTCTGTTTTATGGTTTTTTGCCTGAAGAGGTCATCATAGTCTTATGTGTTTGAGTTAGTGACACTGCTTCTTTCGTGCCTTCAAACCAATTTTCTCTACATATGACACATCTGAATGGACCATTCCAGCAGAAAAATCCAAAAGTAGACTTTACTCACATGTGTATTCATTAATTTGCATCAATCAGAGTTAATCTCCTGGGTAAGGGTTTCCAGGATTCTGTCCAGTTGTTGTTTCTGATCTTTTCATAAACTAAGAGGAAAAAAAAGCAAGGTTTAGGCCAAAATTTACAGAGCGGATGTCCAAAGATCGGTTATTCAGGTGCTTAAATAAGTGCCGAACTATGGTTTAAATAAGAGTTTCGGCTAACCAAGGTTCTATTAAATGGATATTCTGCAGTAATTGTGACTGAGCTTCTGTAATCTGGTAACTCATTTTTCTTCTCAATTACAGTTAGAGATTCACTGCAAGTCTTTCCCTGCCATTTGGTGTCTTATCTGTTTCTGCGGCAGCTGAGAGGATTTTTCCTTATTTATTTCATTTGTTGTTTGTGATTTTATTTATTTCCATAAATGTGTTGAAAAGAAATGCATATAGAAAGTGTAATGTTTATTGTGTTAATAAGTCCGGTGGGGCCATTAAGGCCCTTTAAGTCAATAAAACATTTACTGTTGAATGTCCATTTAAGCACCAAGTCTAGAGACTGGAGACATTCTAGTCATGTTTAATCCATAAATTGAAGAATCTACAACTGTGTTATGGCTCAATAGCCATTGTAGATAACATAGTAATAAGACAGATATCAAGATGCCTTCAATTACACATTTATGCAGTGGACATGGATGCAGTAGAAAGTAGCTACTAAGAAAAATGTTCTGATGTATCATTTCAGTGATGTAGGGAATGTATGAAGTAATCCTCAAACATTCCTTGACAGGTAGTGTCTCACATCCTTCCATTCAGTAATAATAGCCCCTTTGGAATAGTTATGAATGCAGTGGTAAAACAAATACAATACATTCCTACAAAGAGATTGTGCCTTTGACTTTTTTTTATTTTATCTTTTGTAAAGATTGCAACCAAACAGAGACAAGTATGCAAACAAGGATGTATTGACAGAATAAGCCCAAGAATCAGCATTAATGCCAAGGAAGTATGTATTCCACAGGACATTAAAATTTCTGGAGAATATCACTACACTTTTCCACTGAAACTCTGTTTTCATCCTGTATTATCATTTACAATATTTTCATTGTCATCAATGCAGACCAGACAGTGAGACATCAATGGTTATAAATCCCATGATTATAAGGTTTTCATTATGAGATCAGAGATATAGGTTGCTCGAGGTCAGCTGTTCCTGACCAAGGTTTTATATATAATGAAATGAGTGAGGTGGATGGATGGATAGACATAATATATAGAATGTATTGGTGGTCTGTGCTAATAAAATAAGATAATCATTTATAATGTAAGTAGAGGAGGATATGATTTTATTCATGTTGAATTTTAAGGAATGCAAGGAAGAAAATGGCAATAGTTCTACTCAGTAGTAACAAACATCTGATTTAGTTTATGTAATTTCTAAACGTTTTAAATATCAGGCCCTGTGCCATTAGGGAAACAGATATGATCTGGGGGTTAGAGGAAGGAACTAGGAGTGAGGGAAAAAATCCTGTGTTGTAGTCTAGGTGAAATTTAAAATTAAACAGTAATAGTCGTGATCCAAAATAATAGTAACTAATTAAGCAATAAAATGGAAGATGAAAATACTATTCTACTATTTTTCTTATTTTTTATTTTATTTTATTTTTTGTTGCAGCACCAAAGGGCCCTAACCAGGGATCGTGGTCCCTTTGCACTAAGCATTGTTCTTGGAAAAAAAACAGTCTCTGTCCCAAAGAGCTCCCAGTGTAGGCTGCAACAGGTGGAAACAAAACAAATCAGTAAGGAGGGTGGGAGGAGATAGGTGCAGGATGAGAAGGTGGTCAGACAATGATAGCCTGACATAAACTCGATGAAAACCTGTTTTACCATCGTCCCTAGTTAACAGAGCAGCTTCGGTGAGGTGATGAGAGGTAATGAAAGACCTTAAAGTGAAGAAAAGAAGGTGTTTTGACCCCAGTTTGTGTGGCACTAGGCATGGGGGAGCGATCTGATTATCCATGAAAGTTAGTGGTAGAGCGAACTTTCTCCATGCCTGTAGGTATGCACACACTCATGGATTTATGGATTCTCCAACACAACTTTCTCCAGTACATCTCCCTCCCCCAAAACATGAAGTGAATCCAAACCTTGGCAGTATACTTTACTTAAAAGACTGGAGAAAAACAGTATTTACAAGAGCTTAACTCCATGCAGTAGAAGAGAACTATTACCTCAATTGTAAAATGAAGCAAAGTCTTATTAAATGATGGCACAGATGGTGATCCAAACAATGTCAGCTCTTCCAGAAGAAAAGGCATTTTACTGTGTGCTAGGTGGCTTCAAATGTATATATTGTATAACAGTAAACTTCAGACAGTACAAATTAGATGTAGCTGCAATCACTACATTAACAACATGAATATGCCAAGATCCCAAAAAGCATCATCTACACAAAAATTATGTCCCTGGCAAAACAGGTTTTATGGTATTTGAGCAAAACAGAAGCAGGAAAACACATGGTCACCCTGAAAATGGAAAACAAACCAACCAACCCCACATTTAACTGAAATATACAAAGGGATAGTTTTGCCCTGAGAGTAATGAACATATGGCTTTTACTGCCCCAGAAGGTATCAAAAGAACCCACTCTACCCAGGATTCAAGAAAAATATGGAGCTGGGATAGAAGGACTATCTGTGTGCAAGTAAAATTAGATGCTTAACCATGGTGATTCATACTCAGATGCACAAGTTTGGAATGATCACAAACTTTTTGAGGCTCAGAAGATGTTTTCCCTCATCCGTTATTGGTAAGAGCTATAGAGTTTTTAAGTTTCTCTGGAGCAGTGATCACCCATTAAGTAGGTGATTGTGTGAGTCCCACACAGTCGTTTTCCTGTGACTTCAGGGAATGATCATTGCTGCAACTTGCTCATTTCCTTGCTCATTATATGTATCTGGTTCTGGTTAGTGGCAATCAAATATTTATTTTATTTTGTTTATGAAACAATCGTGTCTGTGTATAGCATACTTTGGGCCACATTTACATCAGCTTCTGCCACCAAATACAGTGGTTCAGTTTACTGGTAGAAAGTCCATTAGGGGAAGAGTTTGCAGTGGCACATGGTACCACCCTCCTGCCAGTGGGGATGGCCATTGTTGTCCAAAATTTGAGCAGACGTGGCCAGAAAGGGCGCATGGCCAGAGAAGTTAAGGCACTAATTCAACACCACTTCTCTGTGGAGCTGCATGGAGGCCCCTGTGGAACGTTAAGCTCATCAGAGGAAAACCTGAGGGACAATACGAGCACTGGCTGTAAATTTCATTTGAAGAATTTAAAACAAACTGTAATTAAACCATAAAAGAAATCAAGAGATTGTCTCACTGATGTTACTAGAGACAGTCTAGAAAATGGGTGATATTGCATAGACTTATGCTGTTATCCTCATTTGTACTTTAATGTTGATTGGCTTTTTATACATGCTGTGTTTGTCTGGCTTCAAACAGAGTCCCTAAAGAATTACAGAATGTTCTCTGTTTTTTTAATTGATTTATGAATGCCTTTTATAGGAAAGGATTCTAAAATGCTATACAGGGATCACTTTAAGAAGCACTAGAATGCAGCTGCCTCTTAGATAGAATGTGACAGTTATTTAATAACATACAACAATATTCCTCAATGCTTTAGGCAGAAAAATAAAGATTATTGTATGTAACTGTCACTGCATGAGGAACATAAGTAGGCAGAAAGTATTACAATGATTCAGATTGAATTTGGCCAGGGCTAAGACCAGTATTCTTCTACAATCATAGAATATCAGAGTTGGAAGGCATCTAGTCCAACCCCCAGACAGATTTTTACCCTAGTTCCCTAAATGGCCCCCTCAAGGATTGAACTCACAACCCTAGATTTAGCAGGCCAATACTCAACCCACTGAGCTATCTCTCCCTATCATGTACCATTGGGCTTTAAGTACAACAAGTGGTCAAGGCATGTGTTTTACCTTTTAGCCAAAAGTTGCTCTCTAGCAGTAGTGTCCCCACTTACGGTCTGAGCTGTTGATTCCATTCAGACTCAGAAAGATGAGCTGCTTACTGAATCACCAATACCACTTTGCTCAGCATCAGGACTTTTATTTGTCCATGTCCCATCAAAGCAGTGACCAGCTTTCTCAGTGACATGGCTGTCCTGTTACTGTGGTGTCTGTGCTCAAATAGTAGAAATTATTTTTAAATTTCTCTGGGCAGTTTTCCATAAATTGGTTCAGTGTGGGTGTAAACTTGTCATTTTCACATTAGACTAAATTCTAAGTGGTGCTGAACACCTGCATCTCCTTCTGAAGTCCATGTGATTTGCAGGGGATCAGCACCTATCAGGGCATGGCCAGCTGCAGATGTCTTTGGGCAGATGTGGGTGTATTAAGCGATTCCCTTATTTCAGTACTATATGTCCAGCCTACTACCTGGTCGTAACTCCAGCAAAAACATTTTAAATTGCTTTGCTGTCCAGAGTGTCATGAAATGCCCTTGACAAGGAGGTTCAGTTCCTCCTCATTGCATCAAGTTATCAGGGTAGCTTAATCCATTTTGAAGTAAGTAGGAATAAAAACAGTACTGAAAAAAGGTGTTCATTGAGAATCTGTACCGCTTTCCCTTTAAAATAAGTTTGGACAGATCAAGGATCAAACTGTGGTCTGCTGATTTCTACATTAATGAAATCCTAGTGGTGCCTTCAAATTGGTAGTGACCCTTACACTGAAGGTATTGTGGAATTATGGTTGAAGTTGTGTCTTGTTTAAATTATCTCCAAATGGGATTTAATTAATCCTTACTGGCTCCAACTGGAATTCTCTAAGAAATAAATGTATACCACTTAATGCAGTGACAGTAGCAGAATGAGCTACTCTACAGGTGATTCATTACTATATGGAGCCACGGACCATTGCCCCCTTAAGAACGGAGCTGTAGGAATTATGGCAAATTCTTTAGCCCTGAGATAGCAGCAACATCTGTGGAATAATTATTTTGATCCTATTTGAGCTGCAGTGGGAAGATATCTTTCCCCTCATCCTCTGAAGAGATCCCCCAGTACACAGCCCAGCTGCTTAGAAAAGATTTGGGGTTAAATTCACAGCGAAACCTACCCTGGCATGCCTTTCTTTACATGAAAATAATATCCGCATGCATGAGACAGAAATGGGCTGAAGTAGTCTCCATGGAGTAGCTCTGCAGCCGATAATGAAGATTCCTCACCCTCACATCTGTCCTGCTCCCAAACACGCATGGAGCTGTGAATTTTACCCTATAGATGTGGGACCCTAGAATGTCAGTAAGACTTCCATCCAAGTAAGGCTAGCAGAATATCAGATTTGAGGTCGTCTTTGTCGGTATGAAATGGAAACATTTCCCTAAGTCATTACAGTACTTTCATTCATAGAAGTCAAGGTCAGAAGGAACCACTGTGATCATGTCTTCTGACCACTGTGATCATGTCTATGGGCCATAGAACTTAACAAAAAAAAGTTTTCTTTGAATTAGAGCGTATCTTTTAGAAAAAATCCAATCTTGATTTAAAAATTGAGAACATTAGGGATTTATTATCATGAATGAAGGCTCGGAATGTAGTCTTTATTATTTTAATATGGATATCCATTAGCAGTGGATAGCTTATGATTACTCTAATGTTTAAGCATGATAATGCACTTTGTTCCAATATAATTATAGAAAGAGAACCTTTATTTCTGCCAGAATGCTTGTACACTGTTCTCTGTGGGAAGAAAAAATATTCTTAGTACCTTATTAAAAAATAAATTAAATTGAATTGCAGAAGTCAGCTTTGAATGAAAATATTTGTATTCTTAAAGAGAGAAAACTGTATTTAATTAGTTGAATTTACATTTTGGTAATAAAGAGGGACAAATAGTTTTAAAAATCATTTCTTTCATTCAGAGTAGTGTTAGCATTATATATATGTATGTGTATGTATGCAGATTTCTTTCAGATATTTAGAATCTAATCTCATGCCTACTGAAGTCAGTGGCACAATCCTATTGGCTTCATTTGAGCAGGATCTGGGTCTATGGTATTGTATCTTATATGGCCTGAAATTGGGAACTTTTCAATGAGACAGAAACAATAGATTTTTCTTGTGCTAGTTAAACAGTAAAATGCAGATAACATATGTGGAATGTGCACCTTTATGTAGGATGGAGAGTAGGAAAATATGATGGGTATGGGGACACGGGACCTGTTGATAGAAAAAGCAGTAAGTCTGTTCTGTGCTCTCTCGTTGATATCAGACATGGTGGAAGCTCCTCTGTTTTAACAGCATGCAATCAGGGCACCTTTTGTCTGAGAGAATAGAACTGGAAAACAGGTGTGTTCCACAGCATGCTGCCCTTGGGTCCAGGCAGATGAAGCAGCAGTAATCCATCCAACCACCCTGTGCCTTACTAACCCCATACAAGGGGTTTTGCTGTTGGTAAGAATTGAATAGGGACCTAGGCACGTTCTCTGTTGTCCTTGGCCTCTAGGGCTGTCTCAACATCCACATGCTCAAAGTATCAAACTTGGTGCCTGTTCCACAATGTAAGCAGGTGAAGTGCCCACCTTGCTCTGAACAGAATGTACATATACTCTAGTTATAATACATACTTACCTACTAATTTGGTAACTTAAAAAACAGCAAAAAAAAATTAAACGTCCCTAAGCTTGGCCTTTCCTGGAAGTTCCCGGCAGAGACACTTTACCCTGGATCCCAGTTCCCCAAAGCACTCTCCACTCTCTGATATCTAGGGTAGAGTAGACCAGCCCCATCTGCCAGGAGTCATTAGGTATGTCATCTAGATACACCTGCCACCATGATACACGCGCCCTTGTGACAGAGTGTTGAAGAAATACTAAAAGATGAATGTACAAATGACCCAAGTTTGATGATATAAAAGTATCCCAACTTAAATACTTTATTTTATAACTGAGATGTTTTAAAGGGATATCATTTAGGAGGAAAGAAATCAAGCATATGTACACTCTCTTGGGTAGGGATGGTCTCTTTATCTGAGATTGTACAGCTCCCAGAATACAGGGCATTAATCCTTATTGGAGCTCCATGAGTGCTATTGTAATATAAATTATTGTTAATAATAATATGTACTGAGGGGCAAGAAGCAAAGTAATTTTAATGTAGTCTGGATGCATTGTGTGACTTAACACTATAGCTTAATAGTTAAAATAAAAGTAAAATGCTTGATATAACCTGAACTAGTCATTTACATTTGATTTTTTTAGGGAGGAGGGCTTGCCAGCCTGAATAATGATATGCCTTATTTGACATGTCATAATAATACTGTCATAGAACGTATACACTATGATTATATGAGTTAGTAACCAAGGAAACAAAATTGGTATTGTACTGGTATCCTCCAGGACATCTGTAATTAAGGTTCTGTCAGCTTTTCTGTAAAAGATCTTCACTTATTTCAGGGCTTGCAATTTGTCTGTAAAACTTTTGCTGTATAGACAGAAACTTAACATACAGTACAAGATGAGAGAGAACAAATGGATCAAGTTTGATGTACATTTCTTTGGCTGTGGAAGTGCAGTGCAGCAAAGTAGATGTGGTGTCTGATGCTCGTTGATGCTCCTATTAATATGGCATTTTGATGTGTGCTTGCCTGTCCATAATGAGAAATAATAGCTTTGGAAAATAACATCAGCATTTCAAATTCTGCTGTTAGTTGTGCTGAAGACATTGAGTATGAAGGGAGCTCAGCATTTTACAGGTTTGGAACCCTTTTAGGTACGTCTGTAGGGAAATTGTTGACCTGTGCATGATCTTCCTGACTACTAGAATCAAAATTTATTACTCAGATTTTTTAAATTGAATGTGAGCAAAACTGTGTATGTAATTTGCACATAATTTTGCATGTGCTCTTACCATGATCATATGTGTGATAGCAGTGATTATATATGTGAAATGTGTGGTGTTTCTTCATTCGTGCACAGTCTAAATATTGGTGCCTTAGTTTTATGGCCTATTTTAGGCCGTGACAGTCTGTTTTTCTGCAGTGTGCAACATGAGCAACCACACACTGACATTACAGTTTAAAATAATGATTTAACTCCTTCAGATCAAGTCTCCAGCACTTGACAACTTTATGGTGTTACTGTTAATTTTAAAAAAAAGCCCATATTGTAAGTTAGAATTAGTTTCCTGGGATCCATAAATAAAATATCGTATTAAAAAGTCTTGGAACACCATTTTTTCCTTGGTGGTCAGACATAAAGATATTTGTTAATTAGTTAAGTTAGAATTAGTTTCCTGGGATCCATAAATAAAATATCAATTAAATGTACTCGTATTAAAAAGTCTTGGAACACCATTTTTTCCTTGGTGGTCAGACATAAAGGATATTTGTTAATTTACAGCAGTCGGTAGGGTCAGTGGTAAGAAATTTCAAGTGCACGCAAAGCATTTCTCAGGCCTTTCAGTATAATGCTTGACATCTGAGCCATTCCATTGATCAAATGTGATAGTTGCAGAGAAGGCTTCACAAAGGTAGAAAATAAAATGCAGCATTTTGTGAAGGTATTCACTTGGGTTTAGGGAAGAAATGGTTTCTTCTCTGATGTTTCCAATGAGTGAAAATGATACCTAGTTAGCGGAAACCTAAAAATCCAAAAGGCCTGAACACCCTCAGCTATGATTTAAGTAGGAAATGGTTACAATACTTTATTTTCCCAGTATTTAGAATTATGGGATCACAGTTCCTGAGACATGTGTAAGTAGAATATGTTATACAGCCAAGGAAAACAAAATAGTCTGTCATGATCAGGATCCTCTAATTATCAACATAAGGAAATAATTTGGACTTGTCATACATAAAACTTTCCTGAGTCTTTGATCAACTTGTTCTTAAACCTACACATGTTGTAACAGAACCCTTTTTTAAAATAGCATTTAAACAGTTGTAACCTGTTGCTAGCTTTCCTCTCTAATGACTGGCTGTATTTGATTGGATACAAGTTATGCATCCAGAACCAAAGGCTAGGGTATGGAACAGAATCAAGGTCAATTGTTGCAGGCAGCACAGACCAGCAAAAAAAGATGATTGTTATTGCAGCACATGACAAAATAAAGGTGTTGTGACTTTCATTTTTTCTTTGTTACACACTTGCAGAAAATGTGGTAAACATAAAAATTGTTCTGGGGGAAAAAAATCCTGCATGTTGTCATCATCGCAAACGAATCTGTGCTTTTAATACAATAATGTTTTAGTGGGCTTTAAAAACATGAGTTGGACCCTACTAGAAATCGTTCATTGAGTGAGTTACAGGTGCCTCCGTGTTTCTGACTTGTCTCTGTATTCCAATATATTTTAGATTTTGTTCTTCATGGTAACATCCCTACTAGCAACCTGGAGGACTATGATCTTCCTTCTTTGGACATCTGTCAGAGAAAATTGCTCAACAAGTTGTCTTGTAATAACAGTGAGGAAGAAATCACTCCACTGTTACCCCCAGCCCTCATTTAATACACAGAAAATGTCACCATTCATGAAGACCTGTTCTTTAGATTTCTGAACTTGAAACCTGCCTAATTGGCCCCATTTGGAAACTTTATAGTGCAACTGGAGCAATCTCAAATTATGTACGGTAATTATTTCAATTTAGGAGTAATTTGAAAATCACCTCTTTGGAAAAACCTAACAATAGCATTTATATTTCTCTACATATTTCACTGTTTCCAAGGAAGAAAATAAAAGACAAGTGGTCACTGTTTAGCTTGGCAGCTAGACTCTCGGCTCCATTCAGAGGTGTTTAGGGAACCGGTTTATTATGTGAGCTTTTCTAAAGCAAGTGATGACACTAATTAGTTTTCTCCGTTGTACTGAAAGTAACCAAGTAACACGTTTTCGGTGTCTGAAAAAGTCAATTCAAGATCCAGTGGCTGGAAGCTGAAATTAGAGAAATTCAGCTTGGAAATAAGATGTTACTGTTTAACAGTGAGAGCAATTAACCATTGGAACAACTTACCGGGAAAGTGATAAATTTGTCTTTACTTGGAGTCCTTAAATCAAGATTGGGTGCCTTTTGAAAGGAAACAGTCTAGTTCAGTTACAAGTTATTGCCTTTCTAGGGCTATGTTACAGAGGAGGGAGAATAATTTCCTCCTCTGCAGGTGAAATTCAATAGCCTGTTTTACGTAGAAGGTCAGATAAGATAATTGTACTGGTTCCTTGTGGCATTAAAATCTCTGGGCTAATTTTCAAAAGTGACAAATAATTTTGGGTGCCTTCCTGTTTGGGTTCCCACTGTGAAAGGACCTGATTTTCAGAAAATGCTGAGCACCCACCCTCTAAATATTGGGTCCCATTATAGTATATGAAGCACCCCAAATCACAAGCTACTTTTGAAAAACTGAACCTGTGATTTTGATTTAACTTTTAACAGTAAGATTTTTGGGGGAGAACCAAAGTCAACCCAGCTTGTAAATATTGCAACACTGTGGTGGCAGATGACCCCCATATACACCAGTAAGGGTTAAGGAACTTCTGTGGTCACAGTCAGTCCCAACTTGCTACCCCGTGAGGTTCAGTGCATAATAGAGAGGCACTCAGAAGCAAGTAGACCTCGGTCTCAGAGTTCACAGACTGGGGGCCCTATGGCACTAACTTACCCATGACTTGCACAAACCCTCACCCAAACCTTCTGAAGAAGGTAGGCTGGGGAGATTTTCTTTGTTGAAATTCCCCCAGGATTAAGCCTTGACCTTTTACTCACAGTGAGGAATGGGAACTGAGGCTGCCTACAGGGCCTGAGAGACTGCTTCCCTTTTCCTTACAGTAGGAACTTGTTTAGGGAAGTATTTTTCTTTTGTATATCTCCCAAAAGGGGGGGGACTGACTAAACAGCACAGCCAGAGGGCTGCCACCCATACTCCTGAACCACACCACAGATTTGTGACTGCCCAGAGAATGACATAAGAGGTAAGTGAAATGCCTGCTGTCACCCTCAGGGGGTGACCTTGAGAAGTTAACCTTCAACAATGGCAAAAATGTTTACAGAGTACACAACAGTCAAGGCAGTTCAATGTATAGATGGTCTAAATTAGTTCTCACTGACTAAATAATATCTTTTAATCAATGTTAACCCCCTTTATTTTTCTTTCTTTTTGTTCTTTTAATGTCAGCTCTGATTTATGATATTTATCCATCAGGCAGAAAAGAAAATATTTGTTACTGTCATTTTCTTTTCAGGACTCTTGAAAGAGTGGTACGTAAACAAAGCTTCTTACTGTGAAAGCAACTGTTGGTGATTTCCATGTAGCAAGCACTAGCCAACTATTTTGTAATAAAAAGGCAAAAAATTAGAATAGTTAAAACAAGAAATGGACAAAACTACTCCAGATAGTGTTTATCAGCACCCACTGCATATGTAGGTAGTTCCTAGAAATGTAAGTTGTATTTTCATAAGTTTACAATTTTACCTAATCCAAAGTGGAAGCAGACTGCTCACATAGTAAATTGACAGGGTTGTCGGGGCTTATTTAAGTTAGGAGCAGGAGAAAACTGACAGGTGCTAGGGAACAGTCTGGTCAGACAAAGACATCTGCTAGAGATGTCAGTAATACAAAGATAACTGTGTCTCCAGCAAAAGAGAGGGCAGAAATTACAACTAAACTGGAAGTGGGATAGATTGACACTACAGAGGTATGTTCTAGGAAAGTAACAAGGTGTCAGATAAAGGAGTTGGGGAAGAAAGACAGACATACAAAAATAAAAACAGTATGCGACTATAGTAACAGTGCAAGAAACTTAGAAGTCTAAGGCCTTGTGTACACTAAACATGTTACGCAGTTCTCCAACTTTTGGTGCTGCACTGGTACATCTCCATTTGGACTGGCAAAAGTGGTAGCATTTTTACCACTATGTCATCTAGAACTCGCCCGGGCAAACACAGGTGAAGTAAAATGCCTGACAATAGAAGAGGATCTTGATTAAAATAAGCATTCCTGAAAATATAGTGGAATAACAAAAATCCATGAGCTGCTTAATACCTGGCTATAAACGACACAGGAGGGACAGATTAGATTTTAGAGGTAGAGGAGTAGCATTGTACTTAAGAGTTTCCATCAATTTCTAATGACACAACATTTCTGAGTGGAGAAGACCATGTAGTAGTACCTGAGTGGAGAAGAAAACCTAAGTCATCAGAATACACATATTCTGGCCAGGGAAAGGATCTTGGGTATGTCTACAGTTCGAGCTGGAGGTATAATTTCCAGCTCAAGGAGACTTACTCATGTTAAAGCAGCAAAGAATCCTATGGCACCTTATAGACTAACAGAAAGCATGATCTTTCGTGGGTGAACACCCACTTCTTCGGATGCAAACAGTGGGTGTTCACCCACGAAAGCTCATGCTGCAAAACATCTGTTAGTCTATAAGGTGCCATAGGATTCTTTGCTGCTTTTACAGAACCAGACTAACACGGCTACCCCTCTGATACTTTACTCATGTTAGTTTTGACAAAGCAAAAACTAAAAACAGAATGTAGCTGTGGCAGCACAAGCAATTGGAAAGTCTAGCCACCTTGAGTATGTACTCATCCAAGATGCTAGGTTCATACTCAGACCAGCTAGCCCCTATTCTATTCTTAGCACAGGAGCTCAATCAGAGCTAGCATGGGTATGTCTCCTTGAGCTGAGAATTACACAGCAAGTAACTGTAGCCAAACAACTAAGGCATAGTGACCATAGTGGAATGAAGCAGGAGAATGCATCCATTACATTTGATATTATGGATGGAATAGAAAGTTTGTCATCTGTAACAAAGGATGTGAGGCAGTGTCTGCTAAAATGAAACATTTTCAAATCAACAGGCCTGGGTAAATCTCACCCAAAAATCATAAAGCTTCAGAGCTATATGAACTATCAATGTTAACTTTCAACAAATCTTGGAAAACTGGAGAAATTCCAAAGAGTTGGAGGACTGCCAATGTAGTTTCAATATTTTACAAGTGTAAAATGGATGATCAAATGAGCTATAGACCAAGTAGCCTGATGTTGATCCTGGGTAAAACAATGGAACAATTAATTTTGGACTCTATCATATAAGCATGTTGTCTTTTTTGACAGATCTGGCTGATAAAGGCAACTGTGCTGATATATAGTATTCTTGGATTTCTCCAAAGCTTTTTCCTTAGCACCATATGACATTTTGATTTTAAAAAAGCCCAAAAACACTTTTACTGCATGGAACGTACAGGGCACACATTAGATAGACTAAAAGCTGGCTCACTGACAAATCTCAAAATGTAGCAATTAATGGGGAAGTATCAATGAGTGGAACGGTTTCTAGCAGGTCCTCCTTGGATCGGTTTTTAATATTTTTAGCAAGTATTTAAATGATGTAAAATCATGCTGGCAAAGATTGCAGTGACACAGAGATTGGTGGGATAGCAAATAATGAGGAGGACAGGTTACTGTTAGACTAAACTGAATCACCTAATTAAATTATTACCATCCAACAAAGTTTGTTTGAGTGCCACTAAATCCATGGTTATAGTTTTGGGAACCAAGAATGCAGATTATACCTACAAGATTGGGGATACTGCCTTGGAAAGCAGTGATTCAGAGAAGGACTTAGGGTCATCGTAGTTAATCACCTCAGCTGAACCCTCAATTGAATGTGTCAAGAAGAGGCTTATGTGACCTCAAATGTATAAAAAAGACAATATCAAGTCAAAGTAGAAAAGCAATTTTGCCTCGGTACGCAGCACTGATAAGACCACTACTAGAATGGTATGTCCAGTTCTGGTGATCACACTTCAAAAAAGGATGTGAAAAATATCTGAGAGAGTCCAAAGTAGAACCATAAAAATGATCCAGGGGCTGAAGACAACCCTTACGATGGGAAGCTTAATGAACTCAACTAATTCAGCTCATTGACGTGAAGATTGAGAGGTGATTTGCTCACTATGTTTAGGTACTTACACATGGAGAAGAGATTTGATAATGGGGCTCTTCAACCTTGCTGACAAGGCATATCAAGGTCCAATGGCTGGAAGCTGAAGTTAGATAAATTCAACCTTGAAATAAGACATAATTTCCTAGTTGTAAGGGTAATTAAACACTGGAACAGCTTTTCAGGGGAGATAGTGGACTCAACATTGCTTGAGTCTTTCCGGTGAAATTAGGTATATTTTTAAAAGACATGCATTAATCTAGTTTCTAAGATAAATTCTATAGCCTGTGGGGAGAGGGGGGTAAGGAGTCATGCTAGATGGTCACAGAGGTCCTTTCTAACTTTGGAATCTGCGACTCTGACTCCCACTGTTCAGGGGCTATGGGGAGAATGGAATTGCCTGCAGTGCCCTCAACATGCACATAACGCTTGGAGATCTGTAGTCAGATGTTGGCTATAATCAAGTCTTCAAAGTTTCAGGATTTCAGACAATTGTCTGCAGGATTCCTCCCCACCCCGCATAATTAGCCAGATACATGATGTTTGTTTTTTTCTCTTTCCTGTGAAACAACAGAGATTGGCCACAGCTGGAGATGGGACACCAGCCAGTTAAAAACCTGCGGCTGGCCTATGCTAGCTCACTCAAGCTCACTCAAGCTCACAGGGCTCTGGCTAAGAGACTGTTTAATTGTGGTGCAGACATTGAAGCTCGGGCTGGATCCCAGGCTCTAGGACTCTGTACGGTGAGAGGGTCCCAGAGGGTCACGCCTGAACATCTATATACACTGCAATTACGCAGCCTGGGATAGACCACACTGAGAGTGCCACCTTCAGGGCAGACTGCAAGAAATAGGGCAGAAAATCCCTAACGCTGGTGGTTTACTCTATAATTAGATTCACCAAGCTAGTAACAACAGGGCTTCTGCAGTACCACACTGGTTAACCAGAAGCCAAACACAGTCCCCTTTAGGCTTTCCAGCCCTTGGCTCCCATCCAGGCAACCCAGTCGAATACAGTGAAAGGTTATTGAAAGCCCATTTCACCATATGTGAGGTTCTTTCTAATCCCAAAGGGTCAGACACTTACCCTAGGTCAATATGAATCTCCGATCTTACCCAAATATCACGCTGCCGGCCAATCCTTAGTAAACTAACTAAAGATTTATTACTAAAAGAAACGAGAGTTAAAATGGTTAATAGATCATATACGTACAAATGAGGGCAATGTCCTTAAACCAGGTTTGTCACAGTGATGGAAGAGACTGCTGGCTTCTCTCTGGTAACTTCCAAAGGATTGGAAGGTCCTCAGTGCATAGTTCACGATGCTCCTTTTAGTTGCAGATCCACCGTTCAGAGAATGGAAGCAGGAAAGAGGCAAAACAGAGGTGTTCCAACTGCAATTTATATCCTCTGCCATGTGCGCGGAAATGTACTGTCCCAAACAAAGCCCACAGCCCCTGTATGTGGAGAGTTACTGGCCCAAGATCGAGTCCAGGGTCACATGAGCATATCACATGCTCCTACATGGTTTGCTGAATCACAGGGGGAAGCCATTGGCTCTTTGATGTCTGAGGCAGCCTCAG
Source organism: Mauremys mutica (assembly GCF_020497125.1). Lineage (NCBI taxonomy): Eukaryota > Metazoa > Chordata > Testudines > Geoemydidae > Mauremys > Mauremys mutica. Next base: position 24,049,834 of record NC_059072.1, read on the forward strand.
GAAGAGCTATCTGGATGGGATGAGTTTCTTCAATGGCCCGTTGTGACAGTGGAGCATCCTTGATGGATCATCAACACATAGCTGTCTAGCCCTAATGCAAATCTATCTGAGGGTTGTCACCATACAACACGTTTTACATACATGTATATAGCCAATATTCATAACTTTAGATACAAAGATGATACACGAATTTAATCAGGATAATCGTATGTAGAAAATCATAACTTTTCCATTGATACATTACATGGCATACTTTGTACAAGACTTATGGAAACTGTGCAACTGCGGTAACAGCAGTGATATAAAGGGTCATCTTTAATCATACAGCATCACACCTGCTTAGTCCAAGTCTGGTGAGCCTGAGTCAGCTGGCACAGGCCAGCTACAGGTTTTTAATTGCATACCTTCAATCCCCTCCTCTCCAAGATGCTCAGTGGTTTGAGCATTAGCCTGCTAAACCCAGGGTTGTGAGTTCAATCCTTGAGGGGGCCGTTTGGGGATTGGTCCTGCTTCAAGCAGGGGGTTGGACTAGATGATCTCTTGAGGTCCCTTCCAACCCTAATAATCTATGATTCTATGAGAGCAGCATGATCACTGAACCTCTATGCTACAAGAGGGGAAGGATTTGTATGGAGCAATAGACATGGATGCCCTATGAATTTTTGGGCCAGGCTGTTTTATGGGTCCTTAGTCTCCTCATTCATACAAGGGCACTCCTTTCAATCTGCCACTAATCCCACCCCACCAAGAGGGAAGATTGTAGTGGGTTTCTGCCTGTGTAGGTGCATGCTGTATTTGAAGTAGTTTGAACCTTCCCATGATGTTTCGTTCAGAAGTGGATGGTATGGTTTTTTAAAAGATTTTGCCTTTGCTCCTTAATTGTATGACTAATAGATTGCTAGGTAGACTTTAATGGGCCAAATTCTGCCCTCAGCTACCATTGTGCAGCCCCATTCAGAGATGTTATTGCATGGGTATTGTTCTGGAAGTTTCTTCAATGGCCCATTCCTCTTTGCTTGTTATCACTTTAACATAAAAATTCAAAACCAAAAGCAACCCATATGCATGGTGTAATGTTGCACTCCATATGTTTTATGGAAATATGCTTATGAGTGTGAATATGATGTAACTGGAATATGCTTTATGCAAAAGGTCTCTTGTAAGGTATCATAACAAAGGTTATAACCTACTGAATATATTCTTCCTATTTGCATGCATATATCATTCTTGCATCTGAAGCTAGAAATATGAAGTATAACTCTGAGGTCCTATTGTAATTATGCAAAGTGTGGGCCATTAATGGTGGTTTAGAATTTTGATGGTTCCCATTGACTAGGATAATTGGTTGTAAATTGTTTGTTTACCTGCAAGCCTCCCTGTGTACTTGTGGGCCAACCCAGGAAGAATGGAGACTAGGGGTCTTACAGTGACATGTGACCATCTCACATGATACTGGAATCCATCTTGATCTTGTACTTTTCCATTGATGAGGCGGGGGTGGGGACAAGCACAGACAAAAGATTTTCTCCTTGTGCCAAAGCTATAAAAGGGTGTGGAACAGGACAAAAGTTGCTGCCAGTCATGAGAAAACCCCTGCTTACCACTTGAAATGTCTGCTGGATCTAACAAAGACTGTACCATGAGAAAGGATTGGGCCCAGACTAGGAAGGAGTCTACTCTATGAAAGCAGCTTATTGGAACATCTCTGAGGGTGAGATATTACATGTAATCAGTTTCTTAATGTATTAGGCTTAGACTTGCATGTTTCTGCTTTATTTTGCTTGTGGACTTACTTTATTCTGTCTGTTATTACTTGAAACCACTTAAATCCTACTTTTTATACTTAATAAAATCACTTTTGTTTATTAATAAACCCAGAGTAAGTGACTAATACCTGGAGGAGTAAACAGCTGTGCATATCTCTGTATCAGTATTATAGAGGACGGACAATTTATTAATTGGATTTATTTGGGGTTCAGACTCCCAGAAAGGCTGAACACTGGGTGCTGGGAAATTCCCTGTTGACAGAGAAGCCCCTGTGCTGATTAAATCTCAGTTTCAGTGAACTGAAGAGAGGTGTGGCCCAACCTCTGGGTCTGTGCTGGAGCTGACTGGTTTTCTCATGACTGGCAGCGACTTTTGTCCTGTTCCACACCTTTTTATAGCTTTGGCACAAGGAGAAAATCTTTTGTCTGTGCTTGTCCCCACCCCCATCTCATCAATGGAAAAGTACGAGATCAAGATGGATTCCAGTATCATGTGAGATGGTCACATGTCACTGTAAGACCCCTAGTCTCCATTCTTGCTGGAGCTGACTGGAATGTCTAACTCAGCAAGACAGGAGTGGAGGAGCGCCTGTTCTGTCGGGAGGGTTGTTCTCAGTGGTATCCCAGCTCATCGAGTGACTGAACCAGTGACACATGCTATGGCTAGCTAACACCATTTTTAGGATAATTGTAGTATCTGAAGCAATTCTTCACGCAAGTAGTTGTTTTCTAGACACCTCTAGAAAGCAGAATTGCACATTTGCATATCCCTTTTTTAAGGCCTCTGAAATGTCAAGTGTTTTCAGTTGCAAAAATGTTCCCTTGGTTAACCTGAAGTCAGACCTAGCTAGAAAGTACAAGATGAATAATTCTCTTGTAGCTAAACCTGGTACCATTGTCTTGCCTTTTTTTTTTCTTGATTGGAAATAAGAGTATCTAACCAATGGCCAATTTGCAGCTTTTGGCTTTTTTCTTTCATTTGTAAAGTAACTTAAAGAATGCAGACCAATGTCTAATGTTCTTAATGGAACTTGAGGAAATCTAGGACAGAACATCACCAAGATTATTGTACAGAAAGGAGTGCAGTAGGAAGAAGCTCTGCATGGAGTGACTGAGGAGAAAAATCCCAATTTTGAATAAACAGTAAATATATTAGATATTGGATCGAATGAGAACCTTAGTGTAACTCTATTGACGTGAATGGGGTAACCCCAGGGGAGAATATGACTATTGTTGCTGTTGAACATTTATTTTTTTATGTCTGTAAAATATACAATATTAAAGTAAAGGTCACAAACTTATCCGTGTTCATTTTATTTGTTTTTAATCTGTCAAATCCTGCTGATTCTTAGTAGCCACAAATAGAACATAAAATGAGCTATTTCGCAAAAATGCTATCTTTCAAAATGTTCACTTTGGGGTTAGACGGCAATCTGTTAAAAAGGGAAACCCTTCCAAAACTGTCAGAACAGATCATGCGGACATTTGACAGATGCAGAATATTTACTTAAGAGGAAATGGCCTGAGGACTTGATGTTAATTTTGATTAATTTTTTGCTCACCCAAATGGTTTGCCAGTGCTAGAGAACCTTTGAAACTATTTGTTTTCTATGTTGTAAATAGCTTCTTGTCTTTTACTGTAGCTCCTGGTAACTGATGCACAAAGTCTGCTTGTACATTTATGCTTTAAAAATGCAATTTAAAAAGATTAAGATATAGCAAAATGTTTGGGGACAGCAAAGAATGTCTGTTGGGTGAGAAAATGAGGAAATTTTCTTTGGAACATTGTACATGAAGTGATTTAATAATATTTAAGGACGGTGATCCATGTTCACTATGATGATTTTTCCTGTAGTGATCATTACTCTTTTCTCCTTTCATTATATAGGGTAAATGGTATCAAATGCAACTTCCTTAAAAAATCTTCATTTGTTGCCTGTATGTTTTTCCTGTTTATGTACAAGATGATGTGAACCAAATATGTGCTGATTTACCTACACAATGTCATGGAAGTCAGTTATTTCCATAGGATTGCATGAGACATAAGCTGGTTCAGAATTTGCATGATAGTTATAACAGTGAATTTAACATAGCTTTTAATGTGGTCTGGTTAAAAATTCTGGGCCTGATTTTTCTTTTTTTCTTCTGCATGACACCAATTTAACTCCATTACCATCAGTGGAGTTACCGGTGTGCTTGATTTACACTAAGGTAACCAAGGACAATAAGATCCATTTTGTCTGTCCTTTGAGAATTGGCATGCTTGCATTTAAAATATACAGAAACTTCATGTTAAACATTTCATTCTCAAAATGTTCTTGATAGTGTGAATAAGACCTTGTACTCTCCCCGCTCCAACATCAACTGTTCCTGTATCCCACCCAGACACAACTTCTCTACTGGCTTCACCCCTCTTATGTTTCCTAAAGCCTGCAGATGAGGCTCCCTGCTTTGATAGGCTTCAGTGCTCATTCAAAAAAATGGAAAATTCATGAAAAAAACCAGACTTAATTATAAAGGATATGTTTGAAAGCTGTTTCAGTGGAATCCAGCTGACATCCAGACATAATATTATTACACTTCCTTTCAAAAAGTCTACTCCTTTAACAAATGTCAGATATTGAAATGCCAGGAAATGGACAGACAAAAGATCCAACGTGATCCTCACATCCCATTAATCCTACATGTCTTACCATTGCTCACCAAAATTTAACTCTGATCTTAGTGATATGCAGAAGTGTACACAAAGGTCAAAATAACAAATTGGTCAAGGGTGGGAGAATGGCAGCATTTCAGTGGTATAATTCAGCAGCTGATTGTATAGGTGGTTTTCTTAATTAGGTTCCCATCAGACAAAAGGTACCTAAATGATCCATACAGGATTTCTAATCACTGTCAGTTTGGTGAGAACTTGGCTTTCTGACATTACCAGTCCCCTCTCATTACCAGTCCCCCCCACATTTCCTATCCAGACAGCCATTTTGTTGCATGTTCGCTACCTGCTGAGATGAGACAGTGAACTGTGGATTGAAAGATCCTTAAAAGTCCAGCAGCCATAAATAAATCCACCTGTTGCAGATATTCCACATCTGTAAGCCAGTTTACAGTATTGCCAGTCACTTTGTAGGCTATAAGGAGATTACTGCCTTGACAATTACCAGTTCTTTCTCCTAGGGAGATGCTATTTCATTATACTTTGGTCTCAGCATGAAGTGAAGGACACTTCAGTGAGACAAGAGACTGTTATGTATGCATATGGTACATTTTCCCTTTGATTTTTCTACTCTCCCCTCTTCTCCACCATCTCAGCTGGGCAAACTACTTCAGCCTCCAAGAGACTTTTCACCTGCATCTCCAAAGCTCCTTCACTTCAAATTTGTGATTTTTGGCATGTGGTTCTGTTTGATTAATCAGTCTTGTGTGACTTTTCTGCATAAGAAAAGGCCAAGTGGTATGTGAATGTTTGCACAGAGAAGATGATGCTGAGGATTTTTATGCAACAAATTTTCCAATCTTTGTATCAGTGACTAATGATATAGCCCTTGTTTGTTTTTTCTGGATTTATTCATATATGCCAGAAAGTCATTTAATAGACACATCTGCACTTGACTGAGTAACTAGGATCAGAAATGCCAGATTTCAAAGGAAGGTCTGAAAGTTTGGTAGGACAGCTGTGGCTCTTGGCAACAAACAAACAAACAAAAAAACATGAACCTGCTCACCCCAGGAAAATTAGCTCAGTGAAGGAATACCATCTCATAAAAATCATCCTTTCCATGCAATGTTTTTAACAAGACATACAACCATTCTAAACCCGTCAGTAATGTGACAAATCAGCACTAAGAACAAGGATTTGGCAACTGATGCCAAAAAAAAGTGCCTTCATAGCTAGAACAGCCTTTTCAGCAACAGCAGCTTCTCATCTTGCAAAAAAAAACTAAACATAGCAGGAGGTCTCAGCAGGAGGTATTTTCATCTTGAGAAGCAGTAGTTTCACTAATGGGTATTTTTTGAACACTATGCAAAGGCTGGGTGACACCGGCAATGACCTGATCACATTTAAAGACATCCCAAAGCTAATAGCCTTTCTAGCAGAAGTAAATGCAGAAGCAGTACAAATAGGGAGGTATGCTCAATAGATTTGACTCCATTCATCTCATGGTTGTGATACTGCTTGGAAATTCACAAGCCTGTAGTACAATGGGACGAAATAGCTAGTATTAGCAAGCTTAGTGTTTTTGAAGTCTCCTAAACCACTTCAGCTATTCAGCCCCTTAAAAAATGAACAAGACAACTTCTTTGCACCTCTTGTTTACTTAGAAAGTTGGTTAAATATTTGTTTAAGGACAAATCCTGATCCATATTATACGGCATTAAGAAATATGGTAGTTTTCACTGTGCAAGCTCACCTGTAGTCCAGCCAGGTGTGATAGGGGCTTTCAGACGCTCTCCATCTCCACCCTAGTCATGAAGCTGCATGGGAGGTGCAAGGTGGATTGTCACCCTCTCTTTGCCCCCTCCCCTCATTTCCCTCTACCCCTTCCCAGTTCACAGCCGCAGGGAGGAAGAGAGGGTTGAAGATCAAGACCCAGCAATTTCAAGGTGGGTGGGGTTGGGAGAGATCACGATTGCTGTCTTTTTCCTCTTATTCTCATTCACCAGGACAGACCTTTTGTTTGCAGATGACTCAATTCCCCTGTCTGACCTCAGCTGGCTACCTCCACTGAATCGATCTTATGACTGCTATATAAGGTGTTTGTGGAGGAGTGGGTGCAGTCCATGACTCCTGCCTGCCCTGTGGAGATGGCAGTTGGTTAGATGTGCTCTAAAGAAGGTCCTCCCCGAGATCAGTTCGAATATCCATGACCATGGAGCCCAAGCAGCCTTCACAGCTCCTGGAGTTGCCATGATTTGATCCTTAATGTTCAGTTGTAAGCCTGTCTATACACTACCTGGCTCCTTATGCCCGCTTACCACCCTGCGCAGATTAGCTGCATGCTGCCAGAGCCAGCGCAGGCAGAGAACAGCCACTATTCATCTGCTACGTCCTGTCCCACATATGTGAGTGGAGAGTGGGCAAGTAGAGGTGAGGAGCTGGCTGGCAGAGGACAGCAAGAGATTTCTTCTCCCTCGAAAAAAGGGGCAAGAAGTGACCAGGCTGATTTTCCCAGCCACAGTCTTGTTCCTGCCCAGATCCTGGAGTTGCACAGCTGTATGTTGCCCCTTACACAAACTAGTTGTGTGGTGGTAATCCAGCCATAATTCCTGATTCTTCATGATCTGATTCTAAATACTGAAGGACTCAAAGCCTTTGAGAAAAAGGTTAGGTCACCTGAAAGCTCAGTTTTCTGTCATTATTTCTAGATTGTGTGGACCCTTAAGCCAAGCATCTGGCTTGATATGAGAGAGCTCAGCACAACTAAAATTAGCATCTGAAAAATGTATTCATGTTTTCAAAGCAGCTATGGGTCAAGTTGCCATTTCTTTGCCTTGACACCTGGGTTGAAAAATGCCAGCACCTATCAAAGAGGTGAAGTCAGCAGCCTCTGAGGGAGAAAAATGGCTGTGAATTGTATGAATACTTTCCTCTCAGACAATGACTGTCAATTATAGGCAGCCGAGAGTTGTTGACATCCATCATACACACAGTAAGAGCATCCATCATTAAAAAGAGTAAAAAAAAAAAAACACCCACAAAATATAGAGGTAATTTTTTCCCCCTCCAAACAGATTTTCAGTTTAATTTAGTATGTTATTCAATTTGTTGGGTTTTTTTTCCCAGAGAGGAATCAATTCAAGCTCTTCATTCCAGATAAAGGAGCAGGGAAAGCAGGTTTTAGCCTAAGATAATTAATCATTATCACAGTCTTCACAAGAACCTCCTTAGATGGACATGAATGTACCTGGGGATCTCCAATCAGCTTGTATGGATATTCTCTTCTTGCTAATTAAGGTTAGGCATCTTAGTGTGAAACAAATTAACAAAACCTGGTTATTCTGTTAAATGATAAGACAATTCTTTATTAACACATCTTTATCTAATTGAAACCCAATATATCATTTGTTAGGATGGTACTCCAGAAATTCCTATTTAAAAATAACAGCTTTGTAAGGACTCTATAATATTAAATTTAGAAGGTGGAATGTATCTGTTAATTATACTGTAGAAAGTCATAAATCCCTGCGTGTTTGAGAGACAGATTTTAAAATGAATCAAGTTCCATACAGTACTTAAAAATGCCATTTAAAATATGTTTGTTCTGTGCTAGTATAACAAGGTTTTCCTCATAATTTCAAATAAGTTTTCTTACTTGATATATTTGTTACATACACTTAACACATTGCCAGTGTTCACACTAGTTAAATGTTCAGAGTAATATTAAAAAACCATATGCTTGTTTTTTCCCCTCTGATTCTTTTTTGCTGTTTTCACCTACTGCACCCATTAGCCTTAGGCTGTCATTCCTTTTGGCAAACCCAAGCACCCGGATGAATTAGGCAATAAGGCATTTTGGTTTTAGCCTACAGTGAATGTTTGCTTGAAGTAAGGAGCCCTGTGAACTTGAATGTGCTTGCAAGTGTGGTCATTGCTGAACAAAATACATTCAGATAAGATTAGCATTATGTTTAATTCGTTTCATACCAACTTGATATTATGGTCAGATGAGGACAGCCTTCTGATATCTTGTCAGTGTTATCTTAACAAAGCCTTCTTGGCACTTAGTTTCTTTTTCATTGAAATCCCTTGGCATTCTATCACACTCTGTAATCCTAGGGTATGGACCACTCTTCTGTTTTGACCACTGTAATGTTACTAGATGTCCAGGTCAGCAGCTTCACAACAAAGACAGCTATTCTATGCTGTCATCTGGCTGGGTTTCTTTTCCCTTATTCTGTTTGCTTAGCTGAAATCTTGCATTTCTTACATCTGCAGTTGACAAGGAGCATGAGACTGAGGCTCCAAGAACATTTTTCCTGGAGAGAGTGTGTTGACCTGATAAGAGAGACAATTCAGCATCTTCTATAAAATTTCAAGCCCATTTAGGGGACTTTCTGAAATACTAATACGTTTTAAGAGGTGGGAAAGGGCAGGTTTTTTGCCACTGTGTTTTTTTTTATTTTAAAATTGCTAGAAGATCTTACTGATTTCTGTTTTCTAGGGAAGAACAGAATTAATTTTAGCTAAGGTGTAGGTCATTCTAGCCTCTTGGACTCTTCGCTTCCAGCACCGATCAGTTGGAGCATCCTGTGTAGTGGTCTGAATAACAGAAGGCTAATCTGTGCAGTGAATGCTTTCTTAAAGTCTTTGCTAAATTGGTCCCTATTCTCTGTTCTTCCCCCTGCCTAATATTTTCCTTTCACTGTATGCTTTCCTCCTGCCATTCCATAATGGTATCTTCTAAATACCCCAGCTCTCCACTCCTTCTGTCATCTCAATTCATGTAGGAATAGGTTTCCATGGCACAAGCCAAACAGCTTATTTTGTTTAGTAAGGCTAACAGTCTGTTAACAAGCTGTTTCTACTTTAAAAAGGTAAAATATGTGAAATCCTTATGTCAATTTTTATAAACAATTTTGGTGCTTATGAAAGTCATTGTATTGACACTACTGGAAAAGATCATACCTTTATGTACCCAAGAAGGCCTTCATCCAGTAAAGCACTTGAGCTGTTGCTTAACTTTAAGCCTGTGACTAGTCCCATTAAGTTGTAACACGTGGATGTGAAAGCTGGAAATCCACTAAGGTACAGGCAAGCATATAAATTCCCTTAAAAGCAAAATACTAAATGGATTGAATTGATAACAAATGTCAAGATTCGTCAGAGAGCTCAACAGCCCTATATCTCTAAAGTTATCCAGAAAACAAGATGGAAATACTTAGGTCATACATTAAGAATGAAACCAGGAGAAGTACACCATTGGGCAGCTAGAGGGAACACACAAAAGGACCAACTAAAAGAATCCCACTATAAAACACTAACGAGGAAAGGAAAAATTATGGTATATAGCAAAAGACATACAAAGAGCGGCCCAGGATAGACAGATGGCAGAGCCTTATTCTTAAGCAATGTCTGATGGTGTGGGAAGGATAGTGATTAGTGAGTTACTGGATTAAGGCCTAAGTGTTCTATCATGATTACTGATATCTAGACACCTAAAGAGCCACCATGATCATCAACAAGAATTGAACCTGGGACTTTAGGAGCACAAGACACTGCCACCTGAGCTAAAGGAGTATCTATGTTAGCTGACATTAAGTTACAGGCTCTCATCCTTGATCTAGCCAGCTAGTTGAGAATGGAATGATTACAAGTGCTAAACCAGTGTATTGCATTTGTGGTGTTTGTACACCTAAAACTCACATGAGTATGCAAGTCTTTGGTATGTAAGTAGAGTGAAATTCACCCCAGTGCAGTTGGTCTGTGAGAGCTCCTATGCATGACTTAATCCTGAAAAGCACCCTTAATGTAGAGTCTATGCAATGGAGGTGAGTTTCATCACTCCCTGATGGGAGCCATCAGAAATTCAAAGTGCAGGTCCTGGGGGTGAGTTTCATTTAAAAGGGAGGCCAGGGAAAAGCAAATGGGTCTGCTCCTATGTAGATCTTCCCCTTCTTCCTTATTAAGGCAATGGGAAATATTATAGCCTCAAGATTGCAAATAATGGCTGTGGAGCAGTTTCCCAGCAGCTCTATAGTTTGCCAGTTTCTAATAATTAATATGCAAAAGAGGGTATTTTCTTTGTCACCATTCAACAGATAGATTTTTTTGCTGCTGGGCTGGTGACAGGCCTCATCTGCATTTTAGAATTATAAGTATGTTCATGTAATTCCTCTCTCTAAAGATTCAGACATCAGATGAAATTTGGAGTATTTTTAACCCCACATAGAGGTATAACAATTGTTATTCATTATAGGATGATTTCCTGTAAAACGTGGGAATAGCATTTAACTCATTCTTTGGAGCTTATTTTGAAATATAAGTAATCACCATGATAGAATGTAAAGAATATAGCTAGTTGCCACTGTAGATAAATTAAATGAATTACAACAGGAGAACTGAAAATATAATCTATATCTGCAAATTAGTATGGCCAAGTATTACTACTGCTGTGATAATTCCAGTGTGATCTTGGCAAGCACACAGCTAATGACATTTGTATTGTTCTCTGAGGAAGTCAAAACTTTTAAGAATTGGGTGAAGCTCTAGAACTCGGTGAAGCTCACTGGATTCTCCTGCAGTGAGTAGAAATAATCCAATACTTTGCTAACCTGCTGATTAATAACATGTTCCTCTGTATGTATAAATTTAGGTACCTATTTTAAAATTATTAACATTTCCATTTGGAAGTCCACATACATATTTTAGACTTTCAGGTTAATTGATCCTCCTAGAGTACTACTGTTGAATGAATACATTTTCAGATGCATCACAGACTGTTTGTATGGTGCACTGCATTCGATTTACACATCATAATGAATGCAACAATATTTACAAGGTCCCTTTCCAGAATCCTGCATCTTTGGTAGTCTCCTGCTGGCACACACACGTGCTGGTTTATTGGCTAAATTCAACATCCAGAGAAGGCTTCCGGATTTGAACTTCAGAACTTCAGCTTCATCAGCAGAATTAGTCTTCACAAAGAACAGTTCCTCTAGCTCAGCCAGTAGAGGGAACTGTAATACAATAAATGGCAGAAGGTCTGTGATTCCAGGATAGGGCAGTAGCACAAGTGCATGAAAGCAAGTACAAAGTACAATAATACATCTTTATTTATAGTTTGTACAGTGATATTTAACCAGTGCCTCCTGTCTTTTGATTTAGTGCATACGGGTAAGCTGCTCTGTCTGCTAACAGTCTCTAGGTTTTTTTTTTTAATTTTTGTCTGTGTGCTTTATTTAAAGGGTGGAAATTGTGTTGTGAATGATATAATAATGATTCAATGAAATCATAAATATTACATCTCACATTCCAACTGGCCATTCATTTGCAATATGACCACATTTAAATATTTGATTTTTTTCACCATTTTCTGAACTCCAGGTGGTGTCACAGGTATGTGAAGTAACCATAAAAACATGGTGGGATAGCAACCCATGTTGAGAATGATTGGCACATATCCTTTGGAAGCCAGTGGCACTCCTTACAGGGGGGACACACTGCTAATTCTAGCTAAGGAATACTGTCCACAAAATAAGGACTCGTGAAGACAGTTTTATTCTCAGGGTAAAGGTTACAAAAACACAGAGCATGAGAGAGACAGTCTTTTTTAACCCATTGGTTGCCCCAAGACACTCTTCCTTTGCGTACCAATGCCTTTGCTCCTCAAAAGGTCCCTGCTTCCTCCTGTTTCAAAATCCTACGTGCTCATCAACTCACTCATTGTTCTGGCCTTAATCTGAGACTTTAAATTAAATACTGGGATTTGGACAACTGACGTCCTTAGGATCCTTTTGAAAATTACAGACTTAATCTCTGTTGTTTAGCTTCCAATTTGGAGAGTGTGCTCTGTTTGTCCTATCTGTCTTATATGTTTAGATTGTAGGCACTTTGAGGTAAGGGGTTCTCTCTTCCTATGTGAATAAGACAACAGTCTTGGTTGGGGACTGTAGGTGTTACTGATATACAAACCATAAATAATGTCTGAACAATTAGTATTGTCTTATGTGTCTGGATTGCATGGTCTGTACAACAGAGGAGCAATGATTGTGTTCCTTCATGTGCTATACAGTACAGAAATCAACGATGTCAACAAAATAGTAAATATTAACAATTACATCATTTTAAGGCTAGTTCATAAGAGCTTTGTGTACATGGCTATCCTGTCCTTTCTGCGTAGATGATGAACAAGGTTACAAAGTTACTGTGTATCAAGATATGTCAGCTACCAGAGGTTTCTACTCTATTTAGGGAAGAGGTATAAGTGGAAGGGAACATTATAGGACTATTTGTTGCTAAATTTTGCCTGAAAGAACCCTGTCTAAGGTAGACTGCCTTAATCCACCTATGAAGCCTGAATCTTAGTATAAAAGTCAAGGAAGATCAGTGTAATCACCATTCTCAGACATTTTATGTATCATTAGGCTTCATGGTGCAGCTTTGCCAGGTGTGAAAGGTAGCCTAGACACCTGGCAGCAGACCTGTGACTTGGTGAGTCAGTTTGGTGATACCCTGGTCTAAAACATGCTCACTAAGTTCACTGTCATTTACCTGAGAGTTTGGGGAAGGAGCACAAGTTCACTGAGGCTGTGTCGGTATTGTATCAGTCAGGGCCGGCTCCAGGGGTTTTGCCGCCTCAAGCAGCCCCCCACCCCCACCCCCCCAAGCCGCGATCGCAATCTGCGGCAATTCAGCGGGAGGTCCTTTGCTCCGAGTGGGAGTGAGAGACCCTCCGCCGAATTGCTGCCGAATACCTGAAAGTGCTGCCCCGCTCTGGAGTTGCTGCCCCAAGCACCTGCTTGATAAGCTGGTGCCTGGAGCTGGCCCTGGTATCAGTAAGGAGACATAAAAGTAAACACCTTTGTTCTTGTTTAAATTCCGAATCTCAAAAATGTTGATCAAGATACCAGGCTCTTGTTACTATGAAAAGGGGATCCCACTGGCAGGAAATTATGGTCCTGTATTGTTCCCTTTTTTTTTTATTTGCCAGTTTTGCCAACAAGAGACCGGTGTCTAGAGGCACTTAATAGGTGTGAAAGACACTCAATGCACCTTTTGAGCAAACTAATGTAGACTATAAGCTCTTTGGGTTGGGGGCTGTCTTTTTGTTCTGTATTTGTTCAGCACCTCGCACAACAGGGTCCTGGTCCATGACTGGGATCCAAGGCACTATTATAACACAGATAATAATACCAAGATCCAGAGAAGGATTGTTCTGCATGAGCAATGCCATAATAAAGGGCTTGATCTACAAAATGCTGAGCACCATTGACTTAGATTGGCTTCCACAAGAGATGAGGAGGAGAAGAATGATCAATTTAAAGGACTAGGCCCTAACACAGTAGAAAAGGTGTAAGGACTTATTTTCATGAAGTATTCGCCACTGACCTGCTTTCTGTGGAAGTACTGGTGGAATGAGGTAACACTGCTTGCATGGCCCACTGAATTTTCTGCACAGCCAGCAACTTTAACCTTCTATTCACTTTTCCACCATTACCAGAATAGGCCTCTTTCGTGTGTGGTAAATAATTCCTTGTTGGCAGTGCAAAGTGTGAGAACTAAACTGTGCAGCAGAGTGTCCTGCTTTTGTGTTCTGATGATGACATCTAAAGTGTTTGTCATTCAGCATATTAGCATTTGGTTTATGAATTATACTGTATCACTGTATGTCATGGAATGTGTGATAATTAACTGTTAGCTAAAGTAAACCGCAAAGCACATCATGCAGTATTAAAGAAAATGTGTAAAGCACCACATGCACAAAACATGAAGTGGTAATGTTGATGTGTGTTAAATTATTTACAGCACATTTCCATTTAAGCAAAATTAATGATAAGCAGCCAGAATGAGTCTTTGTGAATTTGATTTATGGTTTTGTATTAATGACTTCACATGGGTACTTACCGTTGAGCATGCTTGAGGGTTTTCCACTGATTTATGGATTGAGTACCTTATACTTACATTTTGTGTGCTGAAATCAGGAATAATACTGTTTGCTTGTACAGTTAATGTGACTATATACAAATGGAGTGACAGGACAGATGCTGAAATAATGGATTTCTTTTTTGTTTGTTATATCCCCAGTATACTGTGTTATCATTGGATTTCAGAAACGAAGCACCTCTCTAATGAATTTATTTTCTGCAGTATGTCAATCCAGCTTTTTTGAAGGAAAAGGTCATGTTTTGTTAAAATTATTACTTGGTTTATTCTTTTGGACATTTAGCAATAAGCAGTTCCCTTTTAACTGGTATTATACTAAATATGGAGTTGGTCTGAGCCATATAGATTGCTGGGTGGCTGATCCTGATTTACTGAGAGAGGCAAAATGAAACAAAAATTCAGCCATTCTAAAATTTGGTTATTCTTTAACAATACAATCTTTAATGAGAGTGTTGATTTGGTATCAGCTGAAACAGACTAAATCTAATGTATTAATTAATACTATGTTTTTATATTGAAATATGGTTATGAATTTAAAGGTTATAACAACAAAATGTAATGTAGGATATTGAAAGACCTTGGAAACGAATGCATCTTGCAGTTTTTTAGATGTCACAGTTTTTTAATCCATTGTTTATAGGATGTTTTGTTGCTATACTATGACATGTTGGACAAAGACGAAGTGTAGAAGTCATGCCTTTTCTGAAGTCCACAATGAAACAAGAGCTGTGAGCATGTCTGGCATGGCATATTACTAGTAACCATTACTATACATGAATGTGGTTCATTTATTAGAATTAAGTGTAAGTGTGTCTTGTCTGTGGCTTGTTGACCTCATGTAGGGAATTTAGAGTGGATACTTAAACTAGCATTTCAGAGTAACTCTTAGCCATTGACATTCATTCCTTGGCATTCTTCATTTCTCTCACTGTACCCTCTCTTAATCACAATTTGAGCCCACAACATGTACTGAAAACTGTAATGTAATTTTTTAGGGCTTATGGTACCCAGAGCTATGTTACCTATTCAAATGGAAAATTCAGAATGGATGTCTCTTCCCTCCAAGCACTTAAATAAACAAAATTTGGTACAGTCACCTTAGCCCTGTGAATAAGTGGATCCAGAGCTCTTGCAGGTCACACTAATGTAAAAAATATTAGCATGATGTTTCAAAGTCCAAACTAATGTTGTTCAGTATAGCTCCTGAACCTTCTGTGTAACCAAACAAAAAAATTTACTGTTCTGCCATATGGAATGAGATTACTTTTGACATTTATTTTAAATTAAAAACAGCAAAGAGAATTCTGTAACCCCTGCACACCACTAATTGGTTCAGTCCAGCTGCATGAACAGATGAGCAAAAACAAGTGAAATAGCAGAGGGAGAACTTCATCTTATAATCAAGGAATAATAGAGGTCAGAAATGAAAGAAAGAAAGAAAGAAACAGTTATATCTTTCTGCCAACACCGGATCGATCCCTGCTGAACATTAGTCTGTCAAATATTTGTGTTTGTGGTGTATAGAGTATGTGGTATAATATGTATATGTAGGTGAATATGTATTGTGCACACACATGTTCTCTGCTGGGAACAATCCTGGTTTGATAGAGAGAACTAAATGAAATAGAAGGGCTTTTTTAAACATTTCTGATCTTTATTTTTTAAAGAGAAAGAGAGAGAGAGCGTGTAAAAATATAAAGGTATTTATTACGATAAATTGAGAAAGAACATGATGCTGTGGTGAAGTGTAAGGGCTTTATTTCACTCAATGTTTAGGTCACTCAGAACCTTACAAGTTTATATCCATGCTATGTTGTCAAAGGTGATAACTATCTATCTAAGGTACTTATATGGCTTCCATTACCAGAGTATCTGAGCACCTCACATTCCTTGAGAAATGTACGTATGTTCACAAAACACCTGTCGGGTAGAGATGAGTTGTGATTCCCATTTGTAAAACTAAGGCACAGAGAAGCTGAGTAACTTGTCCAGGTCACACAGGAAGTCTGCAGAAGAGCAGTGAATTGAACCAAGATCTCCCAAGTTAACACACTAACCATTAAACCACCCTTCATCCCGATTGTTGCAAGGTGTTTTATTTTATTTCATTTTAGTTTGTTACTCATTTACGTAGTGCTGTTGTTATACATGATGCCTTACAAACATATAAAGATACCCGATATATACTAGCCTCAACCCAGATGTATTGGAATCTGCTTGCAAGGTATTGAACACACAACTTCTAATCTCAACACCCTGTCAGAATAAGGCCCTAAATTAGACAGACAGTAATTATGGGAAAGACTGGTGATGGCTAGAGTGTGAGAACTGCAGCAGCAACACCACAAGTGGAGACAGCAAAGATGGAAGGAATCACTGCCTTTTCTCCAAACCCTCTACCATACCATGTAGTACATGCAGAAGCAGAGACAGCAGCACAGCCTAGGAAATTTTAAGTGGTTTTGAATTTGGTAATTACCCCAAAGTGGACTATGTTGGTTGGAATCTCTGTAAACAAAAAGGAAAAATATTGAGTTTAGAACTTAAATCAAGATGATGAGATATGAGACCCATAATGAGTAATGAAGTTGCTGCATCATTTCTATAAATCTCTCTACCACTCTGAGGAAGAGAACAGAGACAGTTCCATTGCCACCCATTACTATGGGATTACTCATGGCATTCTCTCCTGTAGAGACAGAAAACCTTAATGCTACTATTCTTCTTGAAGAGGTAAAACATGTAGTTACAAATATGGCCAATGGAAAGTCTGCAGACCAGATATTCTGTCAGTGGAATTTTGACTCATTGATATATCGCTTAACTCCTCTGCTCTGTAGAGCTTTTGAGGTGACTCTTGCCTCAGAACATTTCCCAGGCAATATGTGTTGTGTGATTATCACTCTATGCCCAAAGGATGGCTGGTTACTAGAGCTTTATGCTAGTGACTGTTGGCTGTGTAAATCTCATGATCCTAACTAAAATACTCTAATTGATAGGAAAGGCTGGTACACAAACTAATTGATTGTGATCAGGTGGTGTTTTTCAGTGGCAGGCACAATGCTAAGTGGTAAAGGTTCTCCACTCTGCCTGTTTGAATTCTGTTTCCCAATACAGAAAATGACTTTGACTGGGTTGAGTGGTCAGCTCTTTTTTGTAACCATGAAGGGAATAGGGATTTGAAAGGGATTTTATCATCATAAGCTATTCTTCTGATAAATGGTTCCTACTCTGACACTTCTCAGTTCAAATGGGCCACCAGACAGGATTGGCTTGTCACCACTTCTCTTCAGAAGAGGTTCTTTGTTTGATTTGGCCACATTCTTTAGCCATAGGATAAGAGCTAGCATCAGGGAGCATAAGCTTGGCTATATATGCTGATAATATGCTACTCTTCCTTAGCAGCCTCACAGTATATATTGCAAATCTATTAAACCTCACAGTGTAATATGGTTCTTCATGTACAAGGTAACTATGTCCAAATATCAGCCATGTTCCATAGTCCTTATGATAAACGTTGGCTCAAAATAGATAGGGTCCTGTGTACTCTGTGGCAAGGCTGACCTAATATCTGCCCGGATTCTGCAGTATCAGTGGTGTTTTCTGCTCTCCATAAAAAGGGAAGGGATTTTATTTCTGTTTGAAGGAGGAAGTGATCTGATCAAGATAGGTAAGTGGATCTTTTGTTTTTTATGTCTGCATCCAGCCAAAGGATCCATCCATTGCTGAGTGTGTGTATGATTCTGCAGCTGACCTATAAGATCTGAGACAGGAGGTTTTGCTGTATTTTATGAGGTCATTATCTGCATGGATGTTTAAGACTACTAAGATGATGAGTCTCATAAACTACCTCAATATATCAGCCGCATCCCTGGTAAGTTTCTGGTATGTGGAGGTTTATAGACTTAGGTAGATTTTGTGTCTTGACTCACAGATTAAGTGGATACACTCAAGGGATTTTGATTCAAGTGCTCTCTTCCTGCATTTGAGACCAGAAGGAAATAGAATGGTTTCTTAGCTTCCTGATTTGTCATCCCTGGATCTGGTGTAACCTTGGTGTATGCTAGACATGCTGCTGTTTGCATCTGTAAAGAACCTAAGAAAGCATTTGTAAAATAATAAGAAATGGAGTCAGGAAGATGTGATAGAAAAAAAACCCTGGAAATGTTAAACAAAGGACTGATTCTTCAACCTGTGATAAGTAGTAGTTACTAATGCAAGTAGTCCCATTGAGGTCAATGGCATTACTCACTTGAGTAACTACTACTCAATATAAGTTCTGCAGGATTGGTCTCAAATTTTCATTATACAGCAGATAATATAATGAGAAGCAACAATATCAGTAAATGTCACAAAAATCAGAGGATATCAGCACAAGGAAAATACAGAAAAACTGAAGGAGTGAATACTGTGTCATTAAGCTAAGTAAAAATAAGAAAAGAGTTAACTTTGAAATACATGTCATAAAGAATGTTGCTGCATTTGCACATTTTGGAAATGAGCATAATAATATAAGTAGAAAAATAGCAATTATATGAATATCAAACAAATTATGAATTTGCTGAATACACAGTTTTTCTCACCTTCCTCCCCCCCCAAAAAAAAACCACCACCAAAAACCTCTTTTCTTTTGTGTACATTTTTCCGTTGACAGCATCAGCTGATGTATTCTCCAGTGCTTCTGTTAACAAGATGCTAATGGTCATAACAGCAAAATAACTGTACATATTTCTTTTTTGCATTCTTTGTGATACAGGATGTACATTTGTTCTTATATTTAAAAAAAAAAAGAGTAGGCCAGGCAGGATATTGCTTTAATGATACAGTCATTTATTAAATTATTTGTCTTAAATAAACACTGACATTCTTTATCCAGGAAAGAGAATTGGCAGGGCATATATAGTTCAAATGTATGATATTTTAAAAATATTTTAATGTAATTATCAATCTCAGGGATCTGAACCAGGACCCCTAATCACTTCAGTAGTCCCAATGAAGTCACTCACAGGAGTATTTCAGGATTAGACAACTAAGTTGTGGAGGAGTTAAAATATCCACCACCAAAAGGGAAGGTCCTTTCATGGACTGAGAACTGGTTAAAAGACAGGGAACAAAGGGTAGGAATTAATGGTAAATTCTCAGAATGGAGAGGGGTAACTAGTGGTGTTCCCCAAGGGTCAGTCCTAGGACCAATCCTATTCAATTTATTCATAAATAATCTGGAGAAAGGGGTAAACAGTGAGGTGGCAAAGTTTGCAGATGATACTAAACTACTCAAGATAGTTAAGACCAAAGCAGATTGTGAAGAACTTCAAAAAGATTTCACAAAACTAAGTGATTGGGCAACAAAATGGCAAATGAAATTTAATGTGGATAAATATAAAGTAATGCACATTGGAAAAAATAACCCCAACTATACATACAATATGATGGGGGCTAATTTAGCTACAACGAGTCAGGAAAAAGATCTTGGAGTCATCGTAGACAGTTCTCTGAAGATGTCCATGCAGTGTGCAGAGGTGGTCAAAAAAGCAAACAGGATGTTAGGAATCATTAAAAAGGGGATAGAGAATAAGACTGAGAATATCTTATTGCCCTTATATAATTCCATGGTACGCCCACATCTTGAATACTGCGTACAGATGTGGTCTCCTCACCTCAAAAAAGATATTCTAGCACTAGAAAAGGTTCAGAAAAGGGCAACTAAAATGATTAGGGGTTTAGAGAGGGTCCCATACGAGGAAAGATTAAAGAGGCTAGGACTCTTCAGTTTGGAAAAGAGAAGACTAAGGGGGGATATGATAGAGGTATATAAAATCATGAATGATGTTGAGAAAGTGGATAAGGAAAAGTTATTTACTTATTCCCATAATACAAGAATTAGGGGTCACTAAATGAAATTAATAGGCAGCAGGTTTAAAACAAATAAAAGGAAGCTCTTCTTCACGCAGCGCACAGTCAATTTGTGGAACTCCTTACCTGAGGAGGTTGTGAAGGCTAGGACTATAACAGTGTTTAAAAGGGAACTGGATAAATTCATGGTGGCTAAATCCATAAATGGCTATTAGCCAGGATGGGTAAGAATGGTGTCCCTAGCCTCTTTTTGTCAGAGGATGGAGATGGATAGCAGGAGAGAGAACACTTGATCATTGCCTGTTAGGTTCACTCCCTCTGGGGCACCTGGCATTGGCCACTGTCGGTAGACAGATACTGGGCTAGATGGACCTTTGGTCTGACCCGGTACGGCCGTTCTTATGTTCAAATACCCCAGATGCACTCATCTCATCATTAATGACACAAGGTAACATTTTTAGCACTGTAAAATCATTTTTCTAATTACAATCTTCCAAACATGCTATCGTCAAAACCTGATAACCTCACTTAAATTGGATAGCACTTTTCTTGATTTCAGTGCAGCTACCTATGGTATAACATTGTCTTCACTTCACTCATTAAATAATCTGACCTTTTGGCCCTGATCCTGTCATGTGTTGCATGTGAACATAGTGAGCCCTGTATCAGAGGGGTAGCCGTGTTTGTCTGGTTCTGTAGAAGCAGCAAAGAATCCTGTGGCACCTTATAGACTAACAGACATTTTGCAGCATGAGCTTTCGTGGGTGAATACCCACTTCTTCGGATGCAACTGAAGAAGTGGGTATTCACCCACGAAAGCTCATGCTGCAAAACGTCTGTTAGTCTATAAGGTGCCACAGGATTCTTTGCTGCTTCATAGCGAGCCCTGTTGACTTCAGTGAGGTTTTGTACACTAGATCAAAGCCTTAATCAGTAACATGCCAGGATTGCTGAATATCTCCAGTCTTCACTAGGATAGCTGCAGGATTTCTAATTCACACCCAAAGAAAAAGATAAGTCCTAATAATTGGTTAATGTAAATAATGAAATTCTTCATTTTTCCTTTTTTGCCTATTAAATTAATTAAGAAAAAACTTCACTCTGATTAAATAAAGCACATTCAGTTGCATATGGATGGGAAAGGGGAAGAAGAAAAATGAACCACACTGCAAAATTATTGTACCTTTCATTTAATTCAGGTACTAGTTAATATGATCCATTGTGTAATTTGATCAAAAACCAACTGAGTTTTATTTTAACTTTATTCTTCCCACAAATTCTATTCTTTATTGTGCTCAATTTTGATCTCTTTAGATAGGTATAATTGGATAATTTAATCATGAGGCTATAGGAAATTGTCTGAGAAAACACTGAGGACAGTGAGGATGGCAACAGTTTTGAACGAAGAGCGCAAAGACCCACCAGGATAATGAAATGTGACTTACAGCTGACATTGTTACTGGTATAACCATGTGAGACATAAGATGGGATTTACTTACCAGTGGTCATAGGGATAACAAGTTCAGCTTCGTATTGCAATTAAATGTATAAGAATTAGACTTGGTTTAAATAAGCATAAGGTTCTTGTATTCCTAAAGCTAAGAAATCTAGTTGATGATAAATTAAGATACTATATAGGACCCTGATGCTTTTCTTAATGAAATCCATAGCAAACTTCCCCTGACTTCAGTGGGAGCAGAAGCAGTCCCAGGTTGTCATTGTTACTATGGTAACAAACTCCCATTTTGTTTGAGACAGAGGAAATGCCTTATAATATATAGAATAGAGGGCTGACTATTTAAACAATTTTACATTGAGTAGGTAGGCATCAAAAGGATCTAGGCAAGATAAACAGATAAACTTACTGCTTCAAGAACGGCATTAAACAAAAGCCGTTCTGTTTACTTTGCTGATTAAATGATGGAGAAAAAGAGAAATATCAACTCCTGCTTTACATAAGGTGAAGAAAGAGCATTTCAGAGGTTCCTAAATTGTGTCCTGCCTCTCACACAAAATTGCCACATATGAACATTGAAAAGTATTGTTTTACTTCCAAATAAATGCACTTTAATAGTTTCTAGACACCAAAAAAAGTGGGTAGCTAGGATAATTCCTCACACGGGATATAGTGTCGAATATATCTCTTATTTATCCAAGTCACTCTGATTCTATACAAATTTCCAGTGTTCTTACCCTTTTAGGTAAGAGAGAGTCCTGGTAGGAGGCTTTCAATGAGCAGCTTTGAAACCTGTCTCTTACGTATATGGGGGTTTATCAATCTCTCTAGCCATCTTTATTTTAACACAATACCTGCTATGTTTTCAAAACAAGGTCAATGGCTTTAGTGAGTTAATTTCTTGACTCCTCTTGAATATGAGGACCAAAATCTGACCTCTCCTACACCTTTTTGATTCAGTAACAACAGTAGGTTTGGATAAGCATAAATGAGGGGTCAATATGTCTAAGGGTAAATAGCCAAACTAAGAAAAATATAGCAAGTGTGAAAATTCTAAAGAAAACATTTGGCCATTAGGAAATTCTTCAGAAAGCAAGAACGCAAACAATCAAATGAGTACATTATCATTGTTCTGCTGTTGTCACACACTTATGGATTACTAGTGGTTCTACAAGAGGAGTAAATGCAGCAGCACCACCACAATATAAATTCTAAGACAATACCATTGTACTGTGCCTGTTGTGATACCACTGTATTCAGAGACAGGAGAGTGGTGGGTAATTAAGAAGGTGATCCTTATGGCCTAGTCCTGCACATTGTTCCAGGAGGTGTACCACTGTGCCCCCGAAGAGCAAATTGCAGGTGAGGGCCATATGACTTGCTGTTGTGTCTAGGCTTTGGTTTGCTTTGGTAGGTTTACTTTTTTGAGCCACAAAAGGATGGAAGACTAGATAGTGATATAACATTTTAATATGAATGTGATGACATCCTTTAATCACTGCTACAAAATTCTGAAAGATAAAATATCTTTGTGTTAACATTGGGCCACTAACTAGTAACAATGTGGTAAAAATTGACTGCTTCTGATGTTGCCATTGGTTCACGTTTCACAAGACATGGCCTAATGCATACTGTTCCGAATTAGATTTTATGGTGTTGAGGGAGAGGCAGGATCTAAGTACAGTATTGTGTTGGACCAAATCATAAGGTCATGTGTGTCACATAATTCCCAATTAATGTAAGACCATTCTGAATTCCAGTGTAGGTCCTAACGAGGTTACTTATAGCTTTACTCATATAATTAAAGAAGCAACCCTGATAATCTATATAAGGCTGTTTTCCAGAAGCATTAAACACACACTTCTTTTGAAATCAGTGAGAACTGTGTTTGATAAAATTTCTGAAAAAGTGTAATGTATTTTAGAAGAGAATCAGCTACAATAAACGCTAAATGCTCACCACACCCAGTTCCAACACCATTAGTTATTCTGTAAGGACTCAATAATTAGATTTCATTTTCCAGAATGGACTGTCTTATCTGACACATGAAAGATATTTCCTGTAAATATTACTGACTTCATTCCTTATTATAGACTTAAAATACTGCGAGAAGAGACTGACCATTTTTATAGATAATTCTGCAGATTATTTTGCAAATTTATGTGACTTGAGAGACATGAAATAAAAGAAGAACCTGTGCTAGGTAGGATTTATCTAGTCAACTTCCCTGATCAGGAAAAACAAAATTTCTGCAATGGAAAGAAAGGAAATGAAGATTTCAAAAGGGCAGAAAGTTTTTTCAACTGCTCCTGATCAGTAAATGGAAATAGTTTTCCCATCCCACAAGAGCTGTTAAGATTTCAATAAAATGTTTCTGTGTGGAACTGGTACAAAAAGCCAAAATCTCCACACACACACACAAAAATCAGAAACCAAAAATCAAATCAATAAATATATAAATTGGATCAGGTAAACTGAAATATTTCATTTTGAATTTGACCTTTTTAAAAAAAAATAAAAATCTCTTTTAGCATAAGTTAACTAAAATGTTCAAATTGTCATTTCAAACCAGAAAATTGAACTTTACATTTCAAATATGTAAAAATTTCAAAACATTTTTTCAAAACATTTTTAATCATAAGTTTTTTTGAAACTTGTCTTTTTCCTGAAAATGGCTTCTGTTTCATTGAATTGAAAAAATATTTAATCGAGAATTTCATGACCAGCTCTAGGTATTATTTCAAGAGGCATGATTTCTTGTAAATTGTTTTTGTGTGCTTTTTAGAGCTTCCATTTAAAAGGACTGAGTATGCCACATAGTAGGAGCGCTAATAAACAAACAATTTACAAGAAACAGTGCCTTTTGAAATGGATTTTCATTGGAAAATTCTAGTTCAAATAAGCTGAAAGGCCCTAAACTGGATCAAAGATCCATTGTGCTAGCTTTTGTACAAATGCATACGGTAAGTTGGTCCTTGACCCAAAGAGTATGCAATATAAAATGATTGCTTTAGCCTTAAAGCACCCCCTTGTACATCTACCCACCCACTCACCCATTTCCATTGCATATTAAGATCTTGATTCCATTATTTATTTTTGAGCCCATAGATATATCAACTGCTCTGCTGACTTCTGCGCTGCAATCACTTTGAATTTTCTGGTGACTTGGCATTCATTGGAATGATTGAATTTTTCTTTATTATATTATTATTATTATTATTATTTTTTAAATTTCTCCATCCTAAGTTAATCGGTCAACCCGGTACATTCAGAATCATTCATGAGTGAGCTCGGATGGGTTTATTTTCTACAGTTTGACCCTTAGGGGAACACGTTGCAGTGTTTGGTCAGACTTCATGTGTGACTCTAACATAAAATGGGGGATGGTCAAGAATCCAAAAGAATGAAGTTTACATTAACACTGAGGTTTTTGTTATGTGACTCACTCATTCAAAGGCATTTGAAAGAATTTCTCATGACAGTTCTTTTTCTGACTAGTTTCCTAAGGAATCCCAAAGGCAATGGCATTTTTGTTAAGAGTCAAGTACAGTGTTATTACTCTCCTTTCTAACCAGCTGACATTTTGTTACTTAAATGGAAGAAGCCTATAATCTTTTATTGTTCTGGAATCATGCCATTTTAAGAAAGCAAGATTAGATTTTGGTCTTAGTCAAAGAATTAGTTAATACTTCTACACATCACATTTTTATTCCTCTCAGCCTTCCACTTCAGCAGACATCTCTTCCTGATGCATGGTGAATTCCCATTTGAAAACAAAATGGGGATTCGTTTACTGTAGTGACAGAGAGATGTATTAATAGTGACTGTTTGTACAAAAGGCAAAAGACTTCATACTGGAAGAAGAAAAAATAAACAACCATAAGACAAAGTATGCTGTTGTCTAGCTGCCTTGAAATTTCATTGTTACTTGCTGCTGTGTATTATCCATTGTCAATACATCCTCTGATTGTTTGTATTTCTTGTTGTTTTTTTTAAATATAAAATAAATATGTAACCCAGGGATAGCTGATTTTTCTTGCAGGCTTGAAAAATATATTGTTTGGATTGCTAAATTTTAGTCTCACCTCCAGGGAGGTCCATAAATTTCAAACACGTTTTATAGGTGAAAGTGAGGGTGGAATTCAGCCATCAACATTCTAATTTATTTAGTAAATTACATTCAGAATGATACATGGAGTTTCCCTTCCCTTCGTGATGATTCTACATTCTGGATTGTTGCTTACTGTTGCTTTGACATTTGTAAAGTTTTAACAAGTGTTTCAGCAAAAGGTCACTTTCTGGTGACATTTTTTTTTTTCCAGAAAATTGTGGGGAGGCCATTGAATACAGGTTTGCAGGATAACCCATTGTGGATTTTACAGATAAGCCTTTTTCAGGTGGATTTTTGAACACCTTTGTTTCACAATTTTGTTTTTAATGTGCCGTCATAACTTTCTGCTTCAAAGGATTATTAAAACTGTCTACTCATTTAACTCACGGTGAATGTCTTTTCCAGGGTTAACTTGGCAAGAACATCTCCAGTTAGATGGATGGATTTATTTATTCTGTGCCTGAATATTGTGCTCAAGAAAGCATAGTAATTGTAATATCACTGACTTAGATCCAAGCACAATAAGATCGTTATCATTAAAGCTTCCCCATGCAGCTCTGTAGTTGTACGGTACTTCACTCCTGATCTCCCACACTACAGATATTTCTGTAAAGAGTCCTTCTTACACACAGACTGCTACTGGGTCTTTTACATCTCTGATTTCTGTTCTGTGATTCTGAGAGTTATGACAAATTGAGTGATGGGGTTTCCAAAGACTAATAATTGATTTGTTACTTTTGGTGCTTCTGTGAACTGTGCTATGGAATGATGATTTTGTTATGGGGACAAAAGTCCATTTAAGAATACAAAGATGTCACTAAGCTTATTTTCACGTTTGACCTAAATTAGGGGAAGTCTAGTGTATTCTCCCTCTGACATAGCTAGCACAGAAATGTCTTTTAGTAAACTCTTTGAATAGAAAGTAAACTGTTAGGAATGTTGCTCTTGTTAAATGTATACAGTACTTACTGTAATAAGGTAAGAAAATCATAAAAGGGTGTGCTGGTATTAATAGGGTGAGTGTATGCCTTGCGTATCTGTGAGCTTCTTACCTTTTACCACCCAGGATATGCAGTGATAGCCTGGTAACAATAAGTTGTACAATCATCAAAGTATGGCTTATTAACTTGAAATTTAAGGCAGAGATTCTCAAACTGCTCTGCGAGCTTCATTCAGGTGGTCCGCGCATAGTTCCCTCTAAGGTGCATGCCTGGGTGACTGCACACAAGAGAATGAAGGGCCACCCACCTAATGAGTGGAGCTGCGCAGGCATGGCTCCACTAATTAGGTGCCTGGACCCTGGAGAAATTACACATGTAAGGTAAGATGGTGTCCTTGTGGGGGAATAGGGGGTAGGTGGGAGGGGACAGTGGGGTGAGAAGAGGGGTTGGGGGAAGTTGGGATGTGCAGGGCTGCAGCGGCCAGAGAAAGAGGCAACTTTCCCCAGCTCCAGGGCTGCAGCTGCCAGGGAGAGACGGCCTCTTTCCCAGCCTCAGCTCTGTGGCTGCTGTGGCGGGAAGAGACCCCCCCACTCCTTCCCAGCCCCAGCTTGGGGGCTGCTGTGGCAGGGGAGAGAGGGCACATCCATCACATTAGAAAGGTAAAACTACTGATATTAAAATATGAGTTGTGTGGTTTTATTTGAAGAACAAAAAAAGTTCATTAGTAAGGGTTTTTTTTAATATATATAGCACTTTTATCCAAAGCACTTTACAGTAGTTAGCTAATGGTACAAACAACATTTGGAAAGATCATTAAGTGGTCCTTCAAGACCCTCAGCAATTTTCAAGTGGTCCATGAAAAAAAAAGTTTGAGAACCACTGATTTAAGGTATTTTAGAGGGGAAAAAATTAGCTAATTGTTTGCCATTTTTGAGCAATGTATCCTTCCACTAAGTAATTCCCAGTACAAGGATAAAAGAAAATAATATGGAAATAGTCATAAACTTATTTTCCACAGTACAATAAAAGTTTTGCGTGTCTAAGAAACAAAGGATCTGGCCCTTAATCCATGACAGAGTATACCTCTCTTAAATAGTAGAGTAACAGAGTGCTTAAACTGACCTTTTCCTTGCATGCTTTGAAATGGCAGTATTTGAATTTTCAGTACTCTATATAACTCATTAAGAGCTGTCAAATTACTTGTGCTCACTGATCTCATAGGATAATATGATAGTAGTACTGTATGTTTATGTGGCTGGATGATAAAGTCCCATGAGCAAAATGTGAAAATGGCTCAGCTGAACTTGGAAGAAAGGACTAGCCAGGACATTTCAATGACAATATTTAGTCATACATTATATAGTCACTATGCCATCAGAAAGCAGAGATATCTGATTAGACATACTTGGTGAATTTGACGGATGAGGATGATAAAAATGCCTAAAGCAAAATTCTTCATTTCTTGAAAGCCGGCAGACATTCATTTGAATGTTCAGTTTTTCCTCAGCTTTCTTGCCCTGTTCTAGTGAATACCATGCATTTTGGTAATGATTTCTGCACTCTCATCTTAAAATGTCCTTATTTCCATAGCTCTTTTGATATTTTAAGGGGAAACAAATATTTTTTAAAATGTTTATTTCAGTTTTTCTTGACGTACTTTAGCTGACAAGGCCATCACCAAATACAATATAAGATATATTTGTGGTAATACAGAATCACACGATTATTGATGAGTTACATTATAAGGAGGCTGGTGGGAATGCACTCATAAACTATTTATGAATTATAATGCTGAGTGGTGGTGGCCTGCAGTTTTTGGTGCCTTGAACTGTTTGCCGACTATACCCTCACTCCTGTATAAGAATATTATAGACATTCAATATTTCTTTCATTAATGGATACTTTGATAATGTAGCAAATTTGTATAACATTAATCTACATAATAAAACTTGTTTGCATTTTGGTCCCTTCTACCTTTCACGTTTGAAAACCTTAGCTCCACTACTGAAAGAAAGAAGAAATGCAGCTGACATGCAGCCCAGGATCGGGGCCTGAATATTTATTACCAATATTCAATTTTGCAGAGCGTCTGCTAACATATTATTTAACCAATCAACATAAACAAGCTTAAAAGGCATAATTTATTAAATCTGTAGTGTTGACCTAACTTGATTCAATATTGTTTCATGGATTTCTCTTGCTAACCTCTTCAACTATTATAATTTATTACCTTTACCTTTGTGTTTGAACCAAAATGAACAGTTTGCAAGAAGTATTATTGCTCCATACTAACAGAATACTTCAAATAAATATGGTTCCTTTTTTCCTTCTTCAGCCTAGAACAGTGAAAACATCCCAAACTTTTACCATTTAAGACAAATCATAGAATATCAGGGTTGGAAGGGACCTCAGGAGGTCATCTAGTCTAACCCCCTGCTCAAAGCAGGACCAATTCCCAAATAAATCATCCCAGCCAGGGCTTTGTCAAGCTGGGCCTTAAAAACCTCTAAGGAAGGAGATTCCACCACCTCCCTAGGTAACCCATTCCAGTGCTTCACCACTCTCCTAGTGAAAAAGTGTTTCCTAATATCCAACCTACAGGGCCGGCGCTAGCTTTTCTGCCGCCCCAGGCAGAAAAGAAGAGCGCCGCCCCCCCCCCAGCGGCGCCAACCGCAGCCCGAGCCCCCCGAGCAGCGCAGCGCCGCCCTAGCCCCCCCCACCCGGGAGGCGGCCCGCAGCTGGCTACCGGTTTGTCTGGAGGGTGGGGGGTGGCCGCTACCCGCAGGAGAGCAGCGCGAACAAGCTGAGGAGCGGCCCCTCCTCTGCAGCCAGGGCAGGGCCGCGCTACCAGCTCCGCCTGGGGGGGAGGGGGGTTGCTTACCTTGGAAAGGCAGGAGCCGGTAGCGCAGCCCGGCCCGGGCTGCAGAGGAGGGGCTGCTTCTCGGAGTGCACCGGCGGGGACAAGCGGAGGAGAAGCGGCCCCTCCTCTGCAGCCTGGGCAGGGCTGCGCTACCGGCTCCCGCCTTTTCGCGGTAAGCAACCCCCTCTCCTCTCCTCCCCTCCCCAGGCGGAGCTGGTAGCGCGGCCCTTCCCCGGCTGCAGAGGAGGGGCCGCTTCTTGGTGTGCACCCGCGGGGACAAGCCGAGGAGCGGCCTGTCCTCTGCAGCCGGGGAAGAGCTCCCGCCGCTCTTCCGGTAAGCGGGCACATACACGCCCGTCATTTCGCCGCCCCCTAAATTTCGCCGCCCTAGGCACCTGCTTGTTTAGCTGGTGCCTAGAGCCGCCCCTGCCAACCTAAACCTCCCCAACTGCAACTTGAGACCATTACTGCTTGTTCTGTCAACTGGTACCACTGAGAACAGTCTAGATCCATCCTCTTTGGAACCCCCTTTCGGGTAGTTGAAAGCAGCTATCAAATGCCCTCTCACTCTTCTCTTCTGTAGACTAAATAATCCCAGTTCCCTCAACCTCTCGTCATAAGTCATGTGCGCCAGCCTCCTAATCATTTTTGTTGCCCTCCGCTGGACTGTTCCAATTTTTCCACATCCTTCTTGTAGGACTCCGGATGAGGCCTCACCAATGCCAAATGGAGGGGAATGATCACGTCCCTCGAACTGCTGGCAATGCTCCTATTTATACAGCCCAAAATGCTGTTAGCCTTCTTGGCAACAAGGGCACACTGACTCATATCCAACTTCTCATCCACTGTAATCCCCAGGTCCTTTTCTGCAGAACTGCTGCCCAGCCATTCGTCTGTAGCAGTGCATGGGATTCTTCCATCCTAAATGCAGGACTCTGCACTTGTCGTTGTTGAACTTCATCAGAGTTAATTTGTCTAGGTCCCTCTGTATGCTATCCCTACACTCCAGTGTATCTACCGCTCCTCCCAATTTAGTGACATCTGCAAACTTGATGAGGGTGCAATCCACGCCATCCTCCAGATCATTAATGAAGATATTGAACAAAACTGGCCCAAGGTCCGACCCGTTGGGCACTCCGCTTGATACAGCTGCCAACTAGACATGGAGCCGTTGATCACTACCCATTGATCCCGATGATCTAGACAGCTTTCTATCCACCTTCTAGTCCATTCATCCAGCCCATACTTCTTTAACTTGCTGGCAAGAATACTGTGGGAGACGGTATCAAAAGCTTTGCTAAAGTCAAGGAATAACATGCCATTAAAGGTCTCTCTCTTTTTTTGTTCTGTTCTGTACCCCATGAAGACTCAGTAGCCTTAATAACATATAAATTGCCAGCAGTCCAGTACTAATCTACTATAGTCCATCCAAACAGAGCAGTGATCTACCTGGAATGGACCAGTGATCATCTATGGCTCTTCTTTGAGGGCTTGTACATGTGCATACCACTCTTGGTGTGCGCACGCTCTGCGCACAGTCACCAGAATTTTTCACCTCAATGGTACCCATTTGGGTGGCTTGAGTGCTCTCTTCTGCTGCATGCCACTAGCACCAGTATAAAGCATCCAGATGACTGTGCACCCCCTCATTTCCTTCGTACTGCCCATCATGGTTGCTGGAACTGCTCTTCTTGCATTTGCAAATTCTCTCAGTGGACTTTGTCCTTTATATATATATTGTAAATAGTGTTATTAAAATTACTAATGTTTAATTAGTTAGCTTTTCTGTGTTTTTCTGAAATTCCTTGTGCCAAGGAATGCCTCAGTCATTTCGCTTCAAGCCCTGCTCTTCCTGTAATAGCGCTGTGCCCTGAAGCAACCCATACTCAAGTTGCTTGAAGGGCCTTGGGAAAGCTTGAAGCCACTCTTGTTACTCCTAAAGACATTTCCACCCTTCAGTGGATCCTGATTCTGGTATTGAGCCTAGTACTGGACTTAGAAGCAGGATCAAGAGGATCCCATAAAACAAGAAGGGAACGAAGAGCATCTACAACTAGTGTTGTCCTCCTCCCCTGACAAGACAGTCTCAATAAGGGGGCATGTTGCCTTCCTCAGATGACTTTAAGGCTTACCAAGAGTTGCTAAAGAGGGTGTCCTATCTGTGCATACAGATGGAAGTAGTAAGAGTCCTACCACAGCATGCTCAATATTTTATCTGCTGCAGATCCTTCTTAAGTAGCTCTGCCTCTAAGGGTATGTCTACACTACAAGACTATTTCGAATCAACTTAATTCGAATTTGTGGAATCGACCTTATGAAGTCGAAGTTGTGTATCCACACTAAATACACTAGTTCGACTGTGCGAGTCCACAGTAACGGGGCCAGCGTCGACTTTGGAAGCGGTGCACTGTGGGAAGCTATCCCACAGTTCCCGCACTCCCCGCTGCCCATTGGAATTCTGGGATTTCCCCCCAATGCATGCTGGGGGAAAAATGTGTCGAGGGTGGTTTTGGGTAACTGTCATCATTGAACCGTCAATCACGCTCTCCCTCCCTCCCTCCCTCCCTGAAAGCGCCTGCGGGCAATCTGTTCGTGCACTTTTCTGCTCAGTGACAGCGCGGGCGCCACAGCACTTTGAGCACGGATCCCGCTGCAGTTATGGCCGTTGTCAACTCCTCGCACCTTATCGTCCACCTCTTCCACAGTCAGCTGCTGAGAAATAGGGCTACTTTTCAATGGTGCTGCGAGCACTGGTAGACCATGGGGGACATTTTACCAACATCAACATCGGGTGGCCAGGCAAAGTTCATGACGTGCGTGTTTTCAGGAACTGTGGTCTGTTTAGACGTCTGCAGGAAGGTAGTTTCTTCCCGGACCACAAAATAAGTCTTGGGGATGTGCAGCTGCCTATAGTGATCGTCGGGGACCCAGCCTACCCGCTAATGCCCTGGCTCGTGAAGCTCTGTGCAGGCGCCTTACACAGCGACAAGGAACTCTTCAAGTAGCAGCGAGCAGCGTGACCTGTGACTGTTCAGTTTCTTTACAGAGAAGCTGAACCTGCCCCTGTTTCTTTACCAAGTGACTGTTGACTAGCATCTGCAGTTACATACTCCGCCCACCCCGCTTCCCCAACTTCCAACACACGTTTAAAAATAAAATACATGTTCCACTGTAACTTTACAAAGGTTACTTTATTGATGACTTTGCGTTACAGGGTTGAAACTGGGACACGGACTGTGCTGGGTAGGGTGTGCGGTGATGTAAAGACCGCCTGTAAACTCGAGGAATGACAGGCTCCTGCTCCCAGAGCGGTCTGCAGTGCCGGACTGGATGTTTCAACGGAGCCTGCCATCCCTCCTTTTTGGGACTCTGTGTGCGGGGGCTATGTGGCCTTTTGGCGGGGGAGGACGGATACAGATTCCTCTGCTGCGTGGCTCTGTGGTCCAGGACAGGGACCGTTGCATGAGATCTGTAACCCCTCTCCCCCGCTACAAAGTCACGTACCCCCCCACCCACACAGAACCTGCAAACCACCTCCCATACCGACCAGGGTGCGTACTGACAGCAGTGTGTGCGTGACCTGCTGCTGATCCTGCCCCCATGTCTGTACCCGGGTAACGGTGATTGTCCTGTCAAATTACCAACCCCCTTCCCCCCCTTCAAACACAGTCT
Source organism: Mauremys mutica (assembly GCF_020497125.1). Lineage (NCBI taxonomy): Eukaryota > Metazoa > Chordata > Testudines > Geoemydidae > Mauremys > Mauremys mutica. The sequence continues at coordinate 24,083,094 of NC_059072.1, forward strand.
CCTCTAAAAGAACATGACGGAAACAGTAATTAACAGAGAAGTATTTTTTATTATCAACTAGACAGTTAGGGGATGAAACTGGGATGGGGGCTTGGGTGAGGCGGGAAGGAAAGGACTTCTCAAAATTTAGGGTATGAGAGCTTTTGGGTACTTGAGCACTCTGCTGGGGTGCAGTGACAGTTTACACGGCCTCTGGTGCCCCTCCTTCTGGTTATTTTGGGTGAGGGGGGTATGGGACTTTGTGGCGGGGGAGGGCGGTTGCAGATACAGTGCAGGGGGGCTCTGTCCTCCTGCCTGAGGTCCTGCAGAACATGCACAAGGCGCAGGAGCATGTCCGTTTGCTCCCTCATTAGTCCAAGCAGCGTTTGAGTCGCCTGCTTGTCTTCCTCACGCCACCTCTCCTCCCCTTCGCTGTGTGAGTGCTGGTACAGAGAGAGGGTCTCCCTCCACTGGCTCTGCTGGTCCGCCTCGTCTCGGGAGCACCCCATAAGTTCAGCGAACATCTCGTCCCCTGTCTTTTTCTTTCGCCGCCTAATCTTTGCCAGCCTCTGTGAGGGGGATGCTGTGGCGGGTCTGGAGACAGTCGAAGCTGTGTGATGGGAAAAAGGGAGTGAATTCCTTGAAAAGATAAATTTTTGCGAACAATGAACACAGTCTAGTTTGTCTCTGTGAATTCTGGGTTGAGATCCCAGTGCCTGATGGGGCAAAAACCATTTTCGCGGGTGGTTCTGGGTAAATGTCGTCAGTCATCCCTTCCTCCAGGAAAGCAACAGCAGACAATCATTTCAAGCCCATTTTCCCTGGATTGCCCTGGCAGACGCCACAGCGTGGAAACCATGGAGCCTGTTTTGCCTTTTGTGCCTGTCACCGTATGTGTACTAGATGCCGCTGACAGAGGCGGTCCAGCAGCGCTACACAGCAGCATGCTTTTGCTTTTGCATGATAGCAGAGATGGTTACCAGCCATATTGTACCATCTACCATACCATAAATTGGTAATAAGATGGGCATGGTTAACAGACCTTTTGCACTGCACCATTTGCTGCTGTCATAAGTGCCCCTGGCTGCTCTTAGCCAGGGGCGTAAAAGCCAAAATTGGGAATGACTCCCTGAGTCAATCCCTCCTTTTTGGTATCTAAAAATAGAATCAGTCCTCCCTAGAATATGGGCAAGTGTACTAGAGAACCACTGTATCAGAGAACCAGAGAGCACAGCCGCTCTGTGTCAGATCCTGCATAGATTATGAGCTGTATGCTATTCACAGGGGGTGCTCCTGCAACAACCCCACCTGTTCATTCCATTCTTCCCCCAGCCTTCCTGGGCTACCATAGCATTGTCCCCCCACTTGTGTGATGAAGTAATAAAGAATGCAGGAATAAGACACAGTGACTTGTTAGTGAGAAATGAGTGGAAGGCAGCCTCCAGTTGCTATGATAGTCCAGATAGGACATTAAGGAGTGTGGAGGAGAGGAGCCCAGCATCCTGCTGCTAGTCCAGGGGCAACTGAATCTTTTCTTTACACATGAAGGGTGGGGGCTGATGAAGCTCAGCCCCCTGTTGCTATGATGACGATGGTTATCAGCCATACTGTACCATCTACCACGAAAAATTAGGACCAGGCGCCCTTGATTGACCTTACCAATACTAGTCGGCATGGTTACCAGTCCTTTTGCACTGCCCCATGTGCCAATAGGCTGATGATGAGGACGGGTACCAGTCATTTTGTACCATCAGCCATCCATAGCGTGGGGGGAGCAAGGATGTTGGTGTTCAGTGCTGCACCATCGCGTCTATCTGCAGCATTCAGTAAAGATAGGGTGACATGTAAAAGAGTCAACAGAGGATTGTTTTCCCTTTCACTTCTGGGGGTGGGTGGGGGGGTGCGTAAATTGCCGAGCTATGCCCTGACCCACCGCGGACACTGTTTTTGACCCTAGAAGCATTTGGAGCTCAGCCAAGAATGCAAATGCTTTTCGGAGACAGCAGGAACTGTGGGATACCTTGCGTCCTCAGTCCCCCCTCCCTCCATGAGCGTCCATTTGAATCTTTGGCTTTCCGTTACGCTCGTCACGCAGCAGCGTGCTGAGTCTCTGCTATGCCTTCTGTCCGGAGTTTTTTGAAAAATACTTTGGACCAGGCGTAACATTACAGTAATTCCCCTAATTAGATGCAGGAGTCTCTGAGCGAGATCACCCTGAGGACGGTCACTGAAGGAGATAGAGAGCGCATGCTGTGTGAAAGCCAGCACAAACCAGGGGTCTATGCAGCCGTGCTCGGGGAGGCAATGCTCCCTGAGTACCTCATGAAAGCCTCGCGCGGAAAAGTGTGCTACCACGGACCACCCAATAAGGCAGCTCTCCCCAGGAACCTCCTGCGGAGGCTTTTCGATTACCTCCAGGAGAGCTTCGTGGAGATCTCCCAGGAGGATTTCTGTTCTATCCCCATATATAGAGAGACCTCCTTTTCACATACTTCAGATTCCTGTTATATTAAGAATAAAAGTTTACATGGTTAAAGCACTTATCAACTGCTCCTTCCCCTGATTCAGGATCCGGGTTAATGGCCGGGGACGGTTGGTAGGGGATCTCCGTGACGGTGATGAAGAGATCCTGGCTGTCTGGGAAACCAGCGTTGTAAGCACTGTCGCCTGCCTCGTCCTCCACAAACCCTTCCTCATCTTCCCCATCCGCGAACATCGCCGAGGAACTGGCCGTGGACACTGTCCCATCGTCAGAGTCCATGGTCACTGGTGGGGCAGTGGTGGCAGGCTCCGTAGCGTCCGTTTGCCGCTTTGATTTTTTGGTAGCCTTGTCTGGGGTCCTTGATTTTCACACGGCGCTGCGTTGCATCCCGGCTGTATCCTCTGTCTCTCATGGCTTTGGAGACCTTCTCGTAGGTCTTTGCATTCCGTTTTTTGGAGCGCAGCTCCGAAAGCACAGACTCCTCGCCCCACGCACCGATCAGATCCAAGAGTTCCCGGTCAGTCTATGCTGGGTCCCTCTTTCTATTCAGAGATTACATGAACTCCTCTGCTGGAGAGCTCAGCATCGCTGCCGGTGCTGCTGAGCTCGCCCCGATGTCCAACCACAAAATGAGATTCTAACTGTCCAGACAGGAAAAGGAATTCAAATTTTCCCGGGACTTTTCCTGTGTGGCTGGTCAGAGCATCCAAGCTCGGACTGCTGTCCAGAGCGTCAACAGAGTGGTGCAGTGTGGGATAGCTCCCGGAGCTAGTAAGTTCGATTTGCATCCACACCTAGCCTAATTCGACATAGCCATGTCGAATTTAGCGCTACTCCCCTCGTCGGGGAGGAGTACCGAATTCGAACTAAAGAGCCCTCTAGGTCGAATTAAATGGCTTCCTGGTGTGGACGGGTGCACGGTTAATTCGAATTAACGCTGCTAAATTCGAATTAAAGTCCTAGCGTGGACCAGGCCTAAATGAGGCCATTATGACCCAGTTAAAAGTCTGTGGCAGACCCCTGCATCCCTTCTCCCCACTTCAAAAAGGACTGAGCAAAAGTACCATCCAAGGTTATGAGTTCCTTTCCACCCATCCTGCCCCCTGTGATTCCTAGTAGTAGTTGCTAATGAGAGACATTTTCCAGTTAGTTCCTATTGCAGGGATCGGCAACCTTTGGCACGTGGCTCACCAGGGTAAGCACCCTGGCGGGCCGGACTGGTTTGTTTACCTGCCGTGTCCACAGGTTCGGCCGATCGCGGCTCCTACTGGCCACGGTTCACCGCTCCAGGCCAATGGGGGCTGTGGGAAGCGGGGCGGGCCGAGGGATGTCTTTCTAAAGTATATGTTTTAGCTCAATCAGAGGTTATGGGCTTGATGCAAGAATTATTGTGAAATTCTATGGCCTGTGTTATGCAGGAGGTCAGACTAGATGACCATACCAGACCCTTAAAATCTGCGCATCTTCTTACTATCCATAATTTTCAATTATTGTACACAAATTTAGTAGTAGTATAAGTGTGATGGTAGTACCTAGAGACCTAAACCAATATTGGAGCCCCATTGTGTTGTGCATAAACAGAAAATAGAAGTCCCTAAGAGTTTACAATCTAAATAGACCAGTAATAAAAAAGTGATATTATCCCCATTTTACAGATATGGAACTGTGATACAGAGCAATTAAATGACTTACCAAAGGTCACACAAGAAGTCTGTGACAGAGCCTGGAATCCAACATAGATCTCCTGATTCCCAGTCCAGTATTTTAACCACGAGAGCATCCTTCCTGTCAATTTTAGGTTTTCCACCTAAAAAATCAATGGTTGCACACCTTTCATTCTATTACATATAAAAATCAATTTATTGCATATCTAAAAACACATTATTGTGTACTTACAAATAGATTTTTGCCTATTTTTCATGTTCACGCCATCATTTCCCATGCAAATTATCCTTAAGTTTAATTTCTCTTAAATTGTTTTGAAATAGATCCCATAGTAATTGCACATATTTCTTGTTGTTTGAAAATATTATTGTGAAATTCTGTAGCCTGTGTTATGCAGGAGGTCAGACTAGATGACCATACCAGACCCTTAAAATCTATGCATTTTCTTACTTAATTTCTCTTAAATTGTTTCAGACTAGATCCAGCAGTAATTGCACATATTTCTTGTTGTTTGATAATAAGGACATGCATATAATTAGGAAATATATTGCACACCTGTAGGGTCTACATGGACCAATTAATGCACAACACGTTAGCACACTTTAGAAATCACATTTCTATAGCGTGTATTGCCCCAATGTGTGGCCAATCCCTTAGTGTAATTTTTCTTTATGATATATGCACCAGTTCTTCAGTAGAGGTGCTCACAAACTCTAATGCAGACAATACCCTCTTTCAGGAATTTCAGCCAAGACACCAATGTCCGCTTCCCAGAAATCAATTCTGCCCCAAGATTTGTCTAGTTAAAGAGATTAAGACAGAGAGCAAACTCCCTTTCTGCTTGCAACAGCCCCTGCCCTCCAAAAAAAAGTCACAAAACTTGCAACAATATAAGTATTTCTTCAAAGACAGAACAGAGTTCACATGCTAAGAAAAATAACTGGTAAGACTATGTGTAATAACTGGTAAGACACTGTGTAATAGCACCATCTGGTGACTTTCACCATAACAATATTGTAACTTTTAATTCAAAGAATCACAAAGTGTTTTACAAACTGTAGCATATCCAGGAATCATTTCACACAGCATCTGAGAGCAGAACGACAGCAGTTTAAGAGGACACAGCAACACTACACAGCAATTTAGGATAGGAAATGAAGAATATTATTCCATGTGAAATTGCAGGTGGAACGTAGGTAGTAGGTAGGTAGCTACGCATAATTAATTTATGCAGAATGACAAGGTTATTATCCCTACATGGTGATGTTAATTCCTTCATTTTATCTATCCTTTGAAAGATGCAGCTTCCAGCTGCACTTTGTGTATAGAGATTTGGGTGATTTCCCCTATATGATTGCTTTACCAGTGTTCCTTATATGTGGGTGTCTTTCTTACAGCAAAAGGGGAGAGGAAAAAAATGTAGGGCTGTATTCTGCCACCTTTAACCACTGTAAGTAGAACCCTCCTCATCTGATATCATTGGAGCTACACAGGAATAAAGAACTAGTCACTGTGGGTAAGGTTGGCAGAATCTCTCCCTTAGAGTGTAGGAAAATGAGTCAAATTTTGAAGCACTTACATTTGTGAACTGTTACTCACATGAAGAATTGCATTTGAAGTCAATGGGACTCTGCATGAGTAACTGCTTACTAACGTAAGTAAGAGGTTTGTAATCTGGATTTCTGACTGCAAAACCACAGATATCTGCATGGGGAGTCAGCAATGGGTATAGTACCCAAACTACATTTAACTATTTTTTAACTGACTGGATGTCAGTTTAGAGTCTAGTTCTGAGAGTATTACTGATTTTATGTTTTAAGACTTTTAAAATTTAACGTTATTTCAATATTGACAGTGTCTAGCAGACCAGTAATACAAGCTGAGCTAAATTTGGTATTTTCACCCCCAAGTCCATTTTATTCCAGACAGTGGTTTTAGGACACCCAGAAGCCTATCCATCCCTATCCAAACATAACAAAATAACTTGATTTGAAAGCAGCTATGTTTAATGCTGTTTGCCTTTCTTGTGCAGCACCCTGAGTAGACTTGCAGACTGATTTTTACACTAATAAAACCGAGTGGAAGAGATGATTGGAGACCATTAACCTTTAGAACACTAAGAATATAAGCTCAAGAAATATTTTTGAGCTGCCTAAGCAGAGCTTTGAAGCCACTGCCTTCATCCTTCTTCTAAATTGCCTGCATTCATTTCCAAGGCTGATAAACTGTCAAGTGAATTATGAGATGTGGGCTTTGGGTTAATTTATAGAAATGCTCCTGCACCAATGCTGAGGAAATACTGAGTAAATCCTGCACCTTTCTTTCATCTACTTAGTGCCTTAAGCGCCTTCTGAAGCGATCATATTTTTCCCTATTTCAGTCTCCCTGTTATGCAGCCACTCTTCGTTCTTGAAAAATAACGTAGTAAACATCCTAAAAGGCAGAGTTAGCTACAGCGTATGTTTGTGACTCTTATGCAGGTCCCCCAAAGCCATTTCATATGTAGAAGGGGTGGTCAAGTTGACTTATTAGATGCCTTACATGGAAAAGGAAAGGTAAAAAGCTACCGGTCAAAGCAAGAATTCAAATGAAGAATTCATGTTTTAACTTCCATTTATTTTTTGGTGACTACCCAGATTTCAATTTATGCTTGTCTGGCTAGCAGAATTAAGAAAGAATCTGCTAGAAAGGCCTATACCAGTAAGTTAGTTTTGACATTAATACTGCCGTCTGTTTTCCCACATATTTGGTGTATGTAATCTGGGATAGGCAATGGCTTGACTGGCTCACTGAGCGATTACGTTGATCTTTGGCTATATCTTAGGTCTCCATTGATTTTCTTCTTCAAATATTCCTAATAATAGGGACTCGGATAATATGGTGATGAGCACAGTATAAAGAAAAAACAAGGAGTCTGGTGGCACCTTAAAGACTAACCGATTTATTTGGGCATAAGCTTTCGCGGGTAAAAAAACCCACTTCTTCTTTTTTACCCATGAAAGCTTATGCCCAAATAAATCTGCTAGTCTTTAAGGTGCTGCCAGACTCTTGTTGTTTTTCTGGATTCAGACTAACATGGCTACCCCTTGAGTATAAAGAAATACATTGACAGAAACTAGTATAAATACTACATTGCTTTTGAGAGAGATGAAGGTGAAATGTGATTTTTGGCACAAGCGATTCTATTCAAAATCCATTCTGTTCTAATTTAGTTTCTTATGCTGCCCTCATCACCACTGTATCTTAATGCCTAACATGTACAAACAATATGGTTGATTGGGCATCAGTCTCTGCATCACGAACATTGCCTTTGTGGTAATGGCCATGAACTCCTGATTGCTGTGTCAGATAGATCATAAAGTCCCTTAGTGAATGCTTAGAGACCTCTCAATACTGCTTAAGCCTCTCAAAACACTCCTGGATTTTGTGTTCTGGGGTGAACTTTGGTCAAAAGGCCATCCTGAACCGTAATGAGAAGCTTTCCAAGACATGACAGCTTGGTAGTCAGTGGCCCTCAGTCAGAGAAGGAGGATTACCCTCTAACACACTGTACTCACCAGCAGTGTCTCCATGCCTGTAATGCATGGATACAGATCAAAGGGTTATGCAGCATAAAGACATAGGGGCCAGTGGCCTGAGAAGGACTGAAAGGAAAGAGTCAGGCAGTATGCACACTACACAGTGTGATCCCTTCCTAAAGCAGCCTAACTGAAACAGAAATGGCTTGTGTAAGTCAGTGCTACTCAGAGCACTGTTAACTCACTGTATGCACTCAGTGTAAACACTTTTGCTAGTAGGGGAGTTTATGATAGTGTGACCATGCAGGAGGCTGCCAGTAGTGGGAGAAAAAATGAAAGGCCTGTAGAGGCAACAGGGATTACTGCACATGGCCTGCAATTTGTAAAGTTGTTCATACCTCATCCTGTGAATCTCCAGCCTCCTGCCACTTGGAGCTCATGGCCATGCCCCAAGTCTGTGCTGTTATTTGCCCCATGTGGTCAGGAGGAACAACCATAGAATATCAGGGTTGGAAAGGACCGCAGGAAGTCATCTAATTCAACCCCTTGCTCAAAGCAGGACCAATCTCCAACTTTTTTTTTTTTGCCCCAGATCCCTAAATGGCCCCCTCGAAGATTGAACTCACAACTCTGGGTTTAGCAGGCCAATGCTCAAACCACTGAGCTATCCCTCCCACTCCAATGCAGTGGAACTGATAATATTAATGGTTCACTGCTAGCAAACACAAATTGATATCTTCAGTTGCAACATAAAGAAAACACAATGTATATTGCTGGGGTGGTGGTTATTCCTTCTTCAGGGTATCCTGTATCAAAGGGATAGTTCTTCTAACACAGTCTCTATAGTTTCTTCAATAGCTATCACACACAAATTGCAGGGTAAAGTTTTGCAGTACTGAGAGTTCTGATGGCAGTTTACCAGGAATACAACAGCTACCCCCATTTTGCAAATACATATATATATATATATATAGTTATATAAATGTACGTTGATTTTGAGCCAATTAATTCCCCTTGCTCACACACTGATTATATTTTAAATATAATTCCGTGATTCCGCAACACTGTCCATACAGCTGCATCGAAGGTATTGGGGCCCTCCACACGCAGGCGGCAAGACTGGTTTGACGAAAATGATGCAGAAATCCAGGCCTTACTTGCTGAGAAGCACTGCCTGCATCATGCATATCAGAACAACCCATCCTCAGTGGCAAAGACGACCGCCTTTATCAACGCTCGCAGAACAGTACAGAACCGACTGCGCAAAATGCGGGACTTGTGGCTGAGCGCCAGAACAGATGAAATACAGGCGTATGTGGACAGGAACGACTATAAGCAGTTCTGTGAAGCCCTCAACACACTCTATGGTCCACAGTCTTCTGGGAGCTTTCCCCTCCTGAACTCTGATGGCACTGTGCTCCTTACAGAGAAGACGCAGATTCTCCAGAGATGGGCTGAACATTTTGAAGCAGTTCTCAACTGCCCCTCAGTCATCAATGATGAGGCCATTGACAAGATGCCCCAGGTTGCAGTCAATGACTCCATGGATGCTTCACCAGAAGAGGACGAAGTGAAGAAAGCCTTCAACCAGCTGTCAAGTGGCAAAGCCCCAGGGTCAGATGCCATACCAGAAGAGGTGTACAAAGGTGGTGGTCCCATGCTGCTACGGAAACTCACTGAGCTGTTTCAGTCCTTCTGGAAGCAGGGTTCCATTCCACAGGAATTTAGAGACGTGTCCATCGTGCACCTCTATAAGAGGAAGGGCAATCGCCAGGTATGCGACAATCACCGTGGAATCTCGCTGCTCTGTACAGCGGGGAAAGTTCTTGCATGGGTTCTGTTGAATCGATTGATCACTCACCTGGAGCAGGGCTTACTGCCAGTATTACAGTGCGGCTTCCGCAAGGGACGTGGGACTATTGACATGATCTTCGCTGTGTGTCAGCTACAGGAGAAATGTCAAAAGCAGAATCGTGAACTGTACACAACTTTTGTGGACCTCATGAAAGCGTTCGACTCTGTCAGTCACCAGGGCCTGTGGAGGATCATGTCGAAATTTGGCTGTTCAGACAGATTCATATGAATGGTACATCAATTTCATCACGGTATGATGGCTCGTGTCCTGGATGACGGTGAAACATCTGAGGCCTTCCCAGTCACCAATGGCATCAAGCAAGGGTGTGTTTTAGCACCCACTTTATTCAGCATGATATTCTCTGCCACTCTGACTGATGCCTTTCAACACTGCACTGAAGGAGTAGGCCTGAAGTACAGAACTGACGGGAAACTATTCAATCTGAGGTGACTGCGTGCCATCACCAAGGTGAAGGAAACTGTACTTCGAGACTTTCTCTTTGCCGATGATTGTGCTCTGAATGCTAGTTCAGAGCCAGAAATGCAAGCCAGTATGGACAAGTTTTCATCTGCATGCAACAACTTCGGTCTCACCATTAACATCAAGAAGACTGAGGTCATGCACCAGCCAGCTCCCCACGCTCCGTACTCAGAACCGTCCATCACTGTAAATGGACAGAGACTTCAGGCAGTGGACCACTTCACGTACCTGGGCAGTACCCTTTCCCGAGCAGTGTCAATCGATGATGAAGTAAACTGCAGAATTGCTAAAGCCAGCTCTGCATTTGGCCAATTGCGCTCCAATGTCTGGGAACATCGAGGGATCAGCCTACCAACGAAGCTGAAGGTCTACCGAGCAGTGGTGCTTCCAACTCTGCTGTACGCCTGCGAGATGTGGACTGTCTATCGGAGTCATGCACGAAGGCTCAATCACTTCCACATTTCCTGTCTGCAAAAGCTTCTAAAAATCAGATGGCAGGACAAAGTGCCCGATACTGAAGTCCTTATCAGAGCCAGTCTGCCATCAGTTCACACACTGCTGATGAGAGCCCAGACCAGATGGGCCGTACATGTCGTGAGAATGTCAGACGAGCACATTCCTAAACAGCTCTTTTACGAAGAATTCACCCAGGGAAAGCGCTCCCATGGAGGACAAAAGAAGTGGTTCAAGGACATGCTGAAGACCTCTCTGAAGTCCCTCGAGATCAACACCACCACATGGGAAACCCTCGCACTGAACCATCCAGCATGGCGCAGCCTCATTTACACAGGCAGTAATACCTCTAAGGCGAGGCGTACTGCTGAGGCTGAAAGAAAGCTGTGCAAGTCCAGAGCTGCCCGCACATCATCGACAGTGCCATCACATGTCTGCCCAACGTGTGACAGGATGTTCCATGCCCGAATCGGACTGATCAGTCATCTTCGGACGCACAGAGCCTGGTCATCGAACGAATGAGTTGTTGAGGTCTTCATCGACAACGAAGGACGAACATCGTTATATTTTAAATAAATAAAATATTTTACGTATATGAATAATTTAAATATTTTTAACCCTTAAAAAAATTTGCTGCCTTACCCTCCTCCTTTATTCCCTTCTCTCTTGTCATCTCATTCTTTGTCCCTATAATTTTCAGTATCATTTTCTCTCTCACTTTTATTTTCTCTCCTTTTTCTGTGTCCTTTTTCCCCTTCTTCTTCTGAGCTCCATTTAAGATGCCGCCTGAATTAATGTGGGACTCCATATTCCAGAATGTCTTGCTTCCCAGCATGTTGGGTGCTCCCACCAGGAAAGGCCTCATTATGTTCTCATAATATTTCCTCAGAGAAGTGTGGTGATGTTTAATCAATTTATATTTCTTTTATTTCAATTCAAATAATCATAAAAAGGCACCATATATGTGAAACATTTTGAGATATTTGAATGGATGAAGCCATAGATTGCAAAGCATTATTATTATATTATGTGATTATGAAATCCACTGATACAGCTTCAGGAGTTTTAAACTCTGCTTGCCAGACACCTTGGATCAGAAGATTGGGCAGGAGAAGGGATCATCTTTCAGTTCAAGCACAGAATTGGAGTTCAGAAAATCAAATTTTTTGGGAGATCTCAGGCCAGTCACTTACTCTCCTTGGGCTATACTTTCGTGACCTATACAATAGGTTTGATGTTACTTCCATACTCTGCAAGGGCACTCTGAAGTTTAACTCAATAATGTCCATAAATAGCATTGTAATCCTTGGATAGAAGGCTTGAAATACAAAATATTTATTTTGGTCCCTGTCCTGCAGAGCGCTCTTGACTTCTGTGCAGACATAGGAATGTGCCTGCAGAGAGCTCATTTCAGGATCAGATTCATAGGGTTTGTCCACACCAGAAACATTTGAACCAATGTAACTATAAGTTACACCAGTGTCAAACGCTTAATGGAGGTACGCTAATAGAAAGCAGAGTTTACACTAATGCCACTTAATCTGGTAAATTATTGGAATGAATCACACAGCCCACCACTTCATGTTGGTGCAGTAAATTGAAATTCGGGGGTTGCAGCATTACTTATGCCAATGGAAGCCAGTGCTGCTTTGCATAGACAGGACATGAGCTTGTATACTCCTTAGTGCAGGAGCTTTTTTTTCTGTGTTTTGTAGAGCCCTAAATGGCCTGTCAATTCTTAATGAACAATATATAATAATAAAAATAATTACCAAGTATAACAGAGCTGAGAGTGGCCACCCAGATGCTGCTTATTGTATTTATATATTTCTTTGTAATTACCTACTTATGGAAGGTATATTGGAGTTATAAAGAATGAATTAATTCAGCTGTCTGATTAGGAAGAAAATGAGGAAAGGGGCTGAATATTTATTCCAGAGTTGCAGTATACAGTATTTAAAATGCATGCAAGGCTAGAGCCTTGCTTTCTAATTACTTAGTTCCTAATTACTTAGTTCCTGTCACTTCTCATTAACATGTAAATCGTGTTATGCACATAGTAAAGGTGGAGTAAAATATGTCCTGAGGGATGGGGGCATACTGGAAAATTGCTTTGGGCAGTCTGGTGATGCAAGTGTTTCACTTGTAGCTCATCTGTATTCCAGTCCTATGGGAGTCTGCATGTATGAGATTTAAGGCAATCATATTTTCTTTTTCCTGGGTTGGAGTTTGGTCGTTACACTTAAAATTGATCTGCAGGATTCAAATAATTTGTTAAGGAATTAACATACAAAGTCAGTGCCTATCAAACAGACTGGAATGGGAGCTAAGCTATGTTTGTAGAACAATTTTATTCACTATTCTTTTAAAAAAAGATGGTTAAAGTATTAGATAATTGTTCTACAAATGAAATAATATTATTAATAATATGTTTTTAATTCACAGCAGTACATCCTAAAAAAGCTCCTGAATTATATAAAAATAAGGCCTGATAACATTGAGAGCATGCAGAATTAATTCTGTTAGTGAAATAATATTTAAGCTAGAGATGACTGAATTCTATTCACTTGCTTGTCTCTTAATATCTGTAAGAATACTTGTTTGGAAAACTGTATAATTGATGTCATAATATTTAGCACTTTTATTACACTTCACAGCTTCAACGCACTCTAGAGATATTAGTGTCATCAGGTTCGTACAATTTTCTTTAGATAACTAGTTTATAGATTTGCCCTGACTTTTAATTTACTTCCCTAACAGTGGCTGTGTTGTGCACAGAAGGGCATCATATTTCTCAGTCTTCATATCTGAATCCCTTCTCCAAGCTGGGAAAAGATAGTCATCTTGGTTACTGTTTTTCCCTCTGTTGATAACTCCTTAGTACTGTATCTGGACTGGAAGGGTGAAGATGTGAACTTCTTCTGAAGTCAAGTGTTACGGTGCTGCATATATTAAAAATGTATGGGATGAAGGAAATACTATATGGGGGTGGATGAGCAATCTTTATCCCTCCTTACCCAGCATGATCAGATGTCTTGATTTATTCAGATATCGTTGATTTCTGTGGCCCTTTTCCAGTGAATTATAAAAAAACTAGGGCATTTAACTGCATTCATTCTAACTGGCCAGTCTGCTGAGTTCTATCCCACCCAAACCCCCACCATCCATAGAAGTAAAGGATGCTTGGCACAGGAGTATGTCACATACGTCCATTGTATTTTCCAACTGAGTATGGTAGGAAAAGTGACAATATTTGTCTGGAGCCTGAATCTGACATGAGAGGGGTCAAAGATCTCGGTAAAATTGCAAGCTTGAGTCAGCAGGAGGATAGTGGTGGCATCACTAGTGATGGTGAAAGGGAGGAGATGAAAGGTGAGAAGTTCTGTTTTTGGCATGTTTATTTAAGAAAGTGTCAGGGCAGCCCTGAGGAGAGAGAAGTCTGCCAACTGTCACATTTCATGTGACACACATTTCCACAGCGCAGCCATACCCTCGTATATCCAGCTGGGCTGGGTGTAAAAGCTGTAATTGCTCTTCCTGTCCACCAAAGGACCTCAGTTGCACTTGTTCTGTAGAGTAAGTCCTCCAGGAATGGTAGAGATGATTCTGCCCACTAGCTCCTCAAAGAGATCCCAGGCAACAGAGAGCTCCCACAGAGCCAACAGAGAGCTCCCACAGAGCTCCCATTCACTTATCCCAGCATGCTTCCCTTAGCCACAGTCATAGCCTCATCTTCCAGATTATCAAGCTCCTGCCCACCCAGACAGTCTCCAGACAGACTCTAGTTACCCATCCACCCAGACAGCACCCAGGACTCCAGACACCTATCCCAGACACCACCTGACTGCACCCAGCTCCCCCCAGACAGCCCAACCCAGCTACCCATCAGAGAGCACTCTTCCCATAGTCACATCCGGGCCCACCAAGTTTTGTGCACATCTATATTCTATCTCTACTACTGCTTGGGGTGCAATGAACGTAAATTGAAGTTTAGAGTTATATGCTAATTAGCTAATTAAATAGTTTGCATAGAATGTCACACAGGGCTGCATAAAACGTGACAGAATCTAGGACGTAGCAGAGAGGCGTGAAGATGCAAGGCAGGATGAGGTAGAAAGGTAGATTTGAGAGTCTTCAGCAAAAAATAAGACATTGGGGGAGCATAAAGCAGTCAGAGGAAAACTTTAGGGGGAATAAAGGAAGGGGCCAAAAACAGAATTCTAGGGAACTCCAACTGAGAGGCAGAGGGAGGAAAAAGATGACGTGGTTGGGCATTTGCAGTGCTTAATTTGTGCCAGGGCAGAGCCTCTAGGCTTGGCAGTTCATAGCCCCAGCACATCTGGGCTTGCTGCATCAGTTATGAATGTAAAAAAAATTGCTTGAGCCCCACAGCACCTCTTTCATTATAAATTAAGCACTGGGTATTTGAATGACCCTTTGTAAATGCTGTTGTGTCTGTGTGTCAACTCCTTGTTTTTCCCTTTCTCTTTTTCCTTTAAACTGCCATTAAAAATGCAATAAACTACCAAAAGATGTTAATGTTGAGTGTCTAGTTGCAACAAATAAAAGCCAGGATGGCAGAGTTAAGGAAATAAGAAGCACTTAGTATAGTACTCTATTGACAACCAAAAATTATGTGTAGCACTAGACTGAAATGATAATTGAAATATCAGGTGGAGGGCTTTTTTGCATATGAAAATTGGTTAAATTTTTACATGTACATCCTGACCTGTTGTTAAAATTTTCTGAGCCAGACAGAAAATTGAATGCAGACTGGGAGCAGTGCTCAATGACAGTGACATTTCCTGACAGTGCAGTTCTTTGCATATCAGCTGTGCTAATTATATTCAAACTGACAACAGCAGTTTAACCCATTCACCAGAGGAAGCTTCTTTCTGCAAGACCAGTGATCTGTGCTTTCATTTAGATGTCTGTCTAGGCTAGCACTGTACATTTTAAGTGTACAATTAATTTTAAATGACTAATACAAGTATGGTAAACATTATATCTCCACAATAAAGCTGTGTGGAAAACTAATTTGCACCCATAGCAAACCTGGCAAATTCGTGTCTTGGACCCAGGCCGAAAATTTTCAATTCTTGCCTGAGGCAGTTTTTTCTTCATTTTACCATAAGCGAAAATAGTTTAGACCACCAGAAAATTGCTTTTTGCCTCTCTGAACAGCAAGGTGTGTATTATCCATGGGGAAGAGCTGAAATTCAGCCTGCAGCTTCATTTGCTGTCATTCTGAATGTACCTAAAATTTCTGTGTCACAGCTGGGACACCTTGTCAGAGAGTGAGGTTGGAAGAGGAATATGGCATAGGGGCTGTCTATAGGTTGTAAAACACATTTTTTGATGATTTTCAAGACCTACCCACTACTTGTACCCATTTAGAATGCTGAAACAAACACACAAAATTAAGGTCCCACTCACTCACCCATATCCTTATGTAATTTATGGACAGCCCCATATGGATATCAACCAGTTACATCAATTACATTTAAAATCAAACAAACAAACCCTACTTTGTGCGAGTGTGTGTGTGTGTGTTGATAGAGGAACAAGAAGACTAAATGAGTGGGAGACAGTGTACAGGAATAGAAAAAATGTATGATTGGCCTGCCTCAAAATGTTTGGAAGCGTGGTTTAAATGCTTATTTATTCATCCTTAAGGAAAGCTTTCAAACCTTCTGTAGATTCCCCAGGTCTGTGTCCCTGCTCCAGCAATTCTCCTAGCTGCAGCAGAAGATTTTGGCACAGGAAACCTTCAGAGGATATGCTATGCCAGGGGCCTGTTCCTGTTTGTATTGAAGACAGTGGGACCAGTAGCATGCAGTTACAATAGTTGTGGGGGTGGGGGTGTAGCAGTGTAGCAAGGGCCTCCCAACTATGCAGTCAGATAAAAGTGGAGTAAAATACCAATACAAAAGGAAAAGAAACAAGTGTTAAAAGCAGACTTTCTGGCCTTGATTCTGTCACAGCATTATTGAGGTGTCCTGTCACTATATCATCTACTGTAGCAGGGACTTTATGAACTATTTGCACTTGGAAAAGGGTGGGACATGAACAGTGAAGCTGTAGTGATCAGGTAAGATGTTCTGGAATTCAGACTTTGTTGGTTGGGAAGCTGAAAATCTTAAAGAAAGGGAGGTGATTTTGTAGACTGTAGATTCCTTCTGTTAGATGCAAGTAATAGATGAGTAGTAATAGAAGCTTCTGGAAGGGATGCCAAGAAAGTTATAAAAGGAGCTTAGGAAAAGAAGAAAGAGACAGGGAGAAAGGAATTGAAGAACAGAGTTTGTGGTGTTCACAAAAATGTAATACAATAAAAAAGGTGTGTATTTCATTTTAATTTTGAACAAACTGTTTGACAAATAATTCCTCTGGCTTTATGAGCATTTTTTGCCGACCCAACGTTTGGGGCCCACACAGCCTATGCATACTCTGCATTCTGGAGACATACTTTTTTCTTAAAAGAGCCTCAATATTGCCTCTATATAAAACCATGATATGCCCATATCTTGAATACTGTGTGCAGATGTAGTCGCCCCCTCTCAAAAAAGATGTACTGGAATTGGAAAAGGTTCAGAAAAGGGAAACAAAAATTATTAGGGATATGGAACAGCTTCCATATGAGGAAAGATTAATAAGACTGGGTCTTTTCAGCTTGGAAAAGAGACAACTAAGGGGGAATATGACAGAGATCTATAAAATCATCACTAGTGTGGAGAAAGTAAATATGAAAAGGAGTAAGCAACACTTCCTTAACTCAAGAACTAGGGGTCACCAAATGAAATTAATAGGCAGCAGGTTTAAAACAAACAAAAGGAAGTATTTTTTCACACATAACACTCAGTCAACCTGTGGAACTCTTTGCCAGAGGATGTATTGAAGGTCAAGACTATAACGGTTCAAAAAAGAACTAGATAAGTTCATGGATGATAGGTCCATCACTGGCTATTAGCCAGGATGGCCAGGGATGGTGTCCCTTGCCTCTGTTTGCCAGAAACTGGGAATGGGTGGTGTGATGGATCACTTGATGATTAACTTTTCTGTTCATTCCCTCTGGGGCACCTGACATTTGCCACTGTCGGAAAACAGGATACTGGTCTAGATGGACCTTTGGTCTGACCCACTGTGACCATTCTTATGTTCTCTGTCCATGCCCGCATCCCAAATATCTATAGGAACAACATGCCTTACAGCTCCTTTTCTCTCTAGAAGTCTTCAGTAGGGAGGCCACAAAGGTAAACAGCTAGTGGAATGAGCAACATGATACCAAATATGTGTAAATACAAAATAATGCACATTGGAGGGAAACATTTAAACTAGGCATACACCATTCCATGATTCTAAATTAACTGTATCAACTGACGAAAAGAACTTGGGTGTTAATGAAGACCGTTACTGCATGTGCAGCTGTGGTCAAAAAAGCTAACAAGATGTTAGGATGCATAAGGAAGGGGGTGTTGAATGATACGGAGAGTATTCTGATGTCATTGCATGAATCAGTGGTGGGGCCTCATCTAGAATACTACATGCCATACTGGCCCATCCAGTTTCAAAAATGATATCTCTGGAATAGAGGGGATTCAGAAACAAGAATGATTAGAGACATAAAAAAACTCTCATGCAAAAAGAGGTTGAAAAGATTGGGATTGTTAATAGTACAAAAGAGATGAATAAGAGGGCATGTGATAAAAGTATCCAAAACAATAAATGGTCTAGACTCTAGAGAAGGTGGATCAGGGACTTCTGTTTCCCCTGTCTCATAAAACAAGAACAAGAGGGCATTTAATGAAACTTAAGGATAATGAATTAAAAACTGATAAAAAGAAACTTTTTCACACAACACATAATTAGATTGTGATACTCACTGCAGGAAAGTTACTAAGATGAAAAATTTAGCATATGGATAACTAGAATATCCAGTATCAGAGGGGTAGACGTGTTAGTCTGGATCTGCAAAAACAGCAAAGAGTCTTGTGGCACCTTATAGACTAACAGACGTTTTGGAGCATGAGCTTTCGTGGGTGAATACCCACTTCGTCGGATGCAGAATATCCAGAGTTGTCACAATGATAACACACATTTTGGAAGGGATATTAAACCTTCAGAGTTTAAGCCATCTTTAACTGGACATGTCAGGAATAAGGGCCTGCAGCTCAGTCTTCTGAAGAGCTTGATGACCACAGCTGAGCTGCATCAGTTAGACTTCATGGTGGAATGTTCTGTTTGATTGGCTGAGAAAGATAGCAAGCTTTTTCTTAAACCCGGCAGCAGCAATTTGCAAGCCTTAGCCTGCTTGATCCTAGCCTTGCTACTGCCTTGTTCTGCCTTCCAGTCCTGCTCCTGCCTTGGACCCAGCCTTGCCTCTGCCTTTTCTCACTCCAGACAACCCAGATCGGACCGTTGACTTTGATTCATGACTTTGGCTCTGGCCTCTGACCCTGGGCTCCTATTCCTGGCTTTTGACGCTTGCTCTAACTACTAGGCCTGATGCCTGCTCTGACCCCTAGGCTTGACTGCTCACATCCCAGTCACCTGACAGCAGGAGACCTGATGTGGGAGGAAGATGACTCTGCATCTGCCTATTGCAAGATTTTTCACCTTCCTCTGAAGCATCTCATTCTGGCCAGTGTCAGAGACTAGCTGGACCTCAGGTCTGATCCGGTACAGCAGTTGTTCCCCAGCAGCAACAATTAGCAGCTGGCCTCATGGAGAAGTTTAGTAACCTTCATCTTGGATTGTGGTGTGCCACTATCTTCACTTCAAGACTTCCATGCATCAGAGAGTCCGGTGTTTCTGACAGGAAATCCCAGAATGGGAAGTCTCATGCACTATTCAACTTCCTGGGAACCCACAAATTGTAGAGAACAATGCACTGAGGCCCAACATGGAAAACCAGCAGGCCACATCTGAAGCAATGAGACGAAAAGTCCTTGATAGG
Source organism: Mauremys mutica (assembly GCF_020497125.1). NCBI lineage: Eukaryota > Metazoa > Chordata > Testudines > Geoemydidae > Mauremys > Mauremys mutica. Next base: position 24,102,479 of record NC_059072.1, read on the forward strand.
CATCACACAGGTTGGAATGGAGGTGATGAAGGTTAAAATGGGCTGCAGTAGCTGTGGTTATAGACATCATGGGGAAAAAACGCAGAGCAGTCTGAGCATTCACTGGTGTGAGGAGGTGACATGGCCTTGTCCTACACAGCATTTTTATTGACAAATAGTAGCCATTCCCACTCCAGGGTATTTTTCAATAGGTTTTGCTCAGGATGTGATGACTCTTGCAAGAGTACGCCTGTGAACTCTCCTCTGTTGTGTGGGAATTTCTCTCCACTTACCAATTGGTGATAACCTCTAGCTTCTATATCAAGTATTCTGGGAGTATGAGTAGGTGTTCACTATCAACAATACTTTAGATATTGCTGGGTCATAACCCAGGGCAACACAGACAGTCCAATAACCTTGCATTGCTTGCCACATGGCCCTGATGATTCCACTACACACATGATCTAATCAGCCTTCTGGTATCATCAATATTATCTATTCCATCTGCGGACACTGACCTTAACAACCACCAATGACAAATCCCCTTCTGTAACACCACAGGCTCTTGACTTTTGTGCTGATATTCCTGACACTATTGCCATTTCAGGCAGGCCTGATATTGGCAGTGTTGTGTAACCGTTCCCATTTATTCACTGAAGTTAGAGGTGGAAAAGGCTTATAAGATCATCTAGTCCAGTGGTTCTCAAACTATTGTAGTGGTGAACCCTTTCACATAGCAAGCCTCTGAGTGTGGCTCCCCCTTATAAATTAAAAACACTTGTTTTCATATTTAACACCATTATAAATGCTAGAGGCAAAGAGGGGCTTGGAGTGGAGGCTGACAGCTCGCGACCCCACATGTAATAACCTCGTGACCCCTTGAGGGGTCCCGACCCCTAGTTTGAGAATCCCTGATCTAGTCCATTCCCTGTGAGTGAAGGAGTCTTCTCTACAGTGTTTTCTAGTGCATTGTCCAGTCTAGTTTTAAATGAGACAAATGATGGGCTTTCAGCCTCTTCCCTTGGCAAAATGTTTCACAGTCTAATAATCCTATATCCTTGAAAGCAAATACAAACCTCCTGAACCCAACTGGTATATGTGCAGAGTTATGGCATGTAGGAGAGAACATGAGATGTAGGCAAAAAACCAGCAATTTTTAGATAGAAGTCTAGGAATAGGAGTCCTTAATGCAGAGATAGAAGAGAAGTGTTTTTTTGGTTGGTTGGTTGGGGTTTTTTTAAGTCAGCTTCATCCAGGAAAGGATTTGTAAATTTACCTATCGGACTACCTTTGGGGCATTTCAGGGAATTATTTAATCTCCTTGGGTGAAGTCCTGGCCCTACTGAAACCAACGGAAGGTTTGCTATTGACTTTAATGGTGCCAGGATTTCACTCTTTGGGTGTACATCCTAGAGTTTATAGCTGCCAAAAGGTGTGTGTAACCCTGTTTTCAAAATGGAAAATGAGTGACACACAATTTTACAACATCAAGGACTGCAGTGCAGAGATGGACAACTTGCCAGAAGCATGTTTGTCACACCTAATTTGCATTTACATAATTTTCAAAATCACAAATGCATCACCTTAACTAGGATGTTCACTGGTTCTTTTCTACTGGTACATTCTTATGCCAGTCCCAAAATGAAGGACAGACCATTTGAAGGAGGATAAGAGTGTAAGAGGTGATTCTGTCAACAATATTACCAGCCAGTATTTTAAGACTTTAACAAATTGAGAGTATGGTCTTGTGATCATATAGCACAGGGCTATAAACCAAGAAATCTATGTATTCATGAAACATTTCTCTTCTCTGCCTCAGGTTCCCCATATATCTGAAGAAAATACTCCTCTATGCCTCAAGGGTATTTTGAAGATTAGTTATCTCATGTTGTTTGTAAAGTGTTTTAAAGATGTTAAATACGAGGTATTATTTTAAAATTATGCAAGAGTTTTATGTGATCATTTGAATTTTCCACCTCAGAACGGCATGGTGCAGTATAAAATACCCTCTGGTGTGAATTGTGTAACAATCTAATACTCTGATGTTATATCTGAAAATTCCATTACAATAATATTTAAAATAACTGAATGCACAAACCCAGTACAATGTTCTGGTTTGTAATTGCAGATCTACCTTGCTAGATAACTAGAAATTGCTTGTCCTTTGTGTTCACCAGCTGATCACTTTTAAAGCTGTTATGCTTTGTCCTCATCCAGCAGTTATCCCAAAAGCTATTCTTCAGGCACCCCTGTTATGTACTCCTCAAAATACCAGTGTACTGATGTTAACACTCTTGTGGATATTTGCCCAGTTTTCTGTGTCATATTCTTGCATCTGGATTAAAATATGGTAATTTCCAAATAACATGCATTTTAAAAAAAATCAGGTTTCCTGTGAACATTTCGGTCTTACTGCTATGAAATGCCTTGGGTCATCAGCTACTGTTAACTTCAGTGAGAGATGGAAGGGCTGGGCAGGACTAAACATAAGAACACAAGAATGGCCATACTGGGTCAGACCAAAGGTCCATCTAACCCAGTATCCTGTCTTCCAACGCTAGCCAATGCCAGGTGCCCCAAAGGGAATGAACAGAACAGGTATCATCAAGTGATCCATGCCCTGTCACCCATTCCCAGCTTCTGGCAAACAGAGGATAGGGACACCATCCCTGCCCATCCTGGCTAATAGCCAGTGATGGACCTATCCTCCAGGAATTTATCTAGTTCTTTTTTGAACAGTTATAGTCTTGGCCTTCACAACAGCCTCTGGCAAGGAGTACTACAGGTTGACTGGGTGTTCTGTGAAGAAATACTTCCTTTTGTTTGTTTTAAACTTGCTGCCTATTAATTTCATTTGGTGACCCCTAGTTCTTGTGTTATGAGAAGGAGTAAATGACACTTCCTTATTTACTTTCTCCACACAGGTCATGATTTTATAGACCTCAATCATATCCCCCCTTAGTCATCTCTTTTCCAAGCTGTAAAGTCCCAGTCTCATTAATCTGTCCTCATATGGAAGCTGTTCCATATCCCTAAACATTTTTGTTGTTCTTTTCTGAACCTTTTCCCAATTCCAATACATCTTTTTTGAGATGGGGCGACCACATATGCACGCAGTATTCAAGACGTGGGTGTACCATGGATTTATATAGAGGCAATATGATATTTTTTGTCTTATTATCTATCCCTTTCCTAATGATTCCCAACATTCTGTTCACCTTTTTTGACTGACGCTGCACTTTGGATGTTTTCAGAGAACTTTCAACAATGACGCCAAGATCTTTCTCTTGAGTGGTAACAGCTAATTTAGACCCCATCATTATATATGTATAGATGGGGTTATGTTTACCAATGTGCATTACTTTGCATTTATCAACATTGAATTTCATCTGCCATTTGGTTGCCCAGTCACCCAGTTTTCTGAGATCCCTTTTTAGCTCTTCACTGTCTGCTTTGGACTTAACTATCTTGAGTAGTTTTGTATCATCTGCAAATTTTGCCACCTCACTGTTTACCCCCTTTTCTAGTTCATTTATGAATGTGGAATAGTAATGGTCCCAATACAGACCCCTGGGGGACACCACTATTTACCTTTCACCATTCCAAAAACTGACCATTTATTCCTACCCTTTTTTTCCTATCTTTTAACCAGTTACCAATCCATGAGAGAACCTTCCCTCTTATCTCATGACAGCTTACTTTGCTTAAGAGCCTTTCATGAGGGACCTTGCTGAAGACTTTCTGAAAATCTAACCAATTTGCCCAGTACTGAAGTCAGGCTTATTGGCTTGTATTGGCTGGGATCACCTCTGGAGCCCTTTTTAAAAATTGGCGTCACATTCTGAACTGGCCCTGATACACATTGCACACAGTATATTACAGTTGTAGTCTGAATACATGCAACAGTATGTAATTCACTGATTTTAAAGAAGTGTTATTATTAGAACGTCAGCAGTTTGTCATGTGACATTCATCTCATTTTTCAGCAGTTTGAAATAGAAGATGCTTGCTGAAAGAAATATGTGTGTCAGGTTTTTCTCTAGGATTGTTTTAGACTGTTTAATGTAATGTGCTTTCCACAAACATTAACCATTAGTAGTAAAGCTACTGCAGTGTATCAGTATGCTGTTAAAGTCAGCAGGGACCTGAAATGGCATCATAATGTATGTACTGAGTACAAGTGGCTCTGTGCCTGGTGTTGAGATTATGGTTTGCATTCTGGATGCTGGAAGAACCCACAGCTCATCTGCTACATATCTTTTGGTAAACAAAGACCGTACTTAGAGTAACTGTTTCTTCCAGTCATGTAATGTATAATTCTATTCATACAGATCTAGGGAAGAGGTTTTTTTCAGAAGGGTCAGGTCTGATAAACAATCTTGTTATCTAAGCCATTTGAGTCCCCAGGCACAGCACTTGCCCTTGCAAAACAAAACTTCCTTTAAAACTGTCTGGGTGTTACCATGACCCAGGCTGTCTTCTTGGGGAATACCTAGCAATCTGCAACTCCCCTTTGGATAGCCGTCCACCTCCAGCAGATCCAGTATAAGAAAGACCCAGTACCAGATTTTAGCTAAATGGCCTTTTAGGCCAGAGAGACTACTAGAAGAGGTGAGTCATGCAGTAAGATGGAGTTTCAGAGGGGTTATGGGGATGAGTAGGGAGTTGCAGAAATGCACCTGGCATGACCCAAATGGCAAGATGTGCTAATGGTAGGAGTAGGGTTGCCAACAGTCCCTTTTTACAAGGATCGTCCCTTATTTTTTCATCTCTGTACAACAAAATAAGGAGTTGCTGAATGCTGCAAATAGCAGCAAGAAATACCTCTTGTGAATGTAAGTGAGGAGTTCTTCTTATTATTATGTATTATTATTTATTAATAATGATAATATTGGCAGGAGGAGTAGGGTCGGGGTGCTGAGAAAACAGTCTCTTATTTTTTAAATACTGTGTTGGCAATCCTAGGTAGGAATGAGTGAGGAAGACTGGTGAAGAAATTAATGCCTCACATATGATGTTCCATGTTCTATTTCTGCATGTAGAATCTGACACAATTGTTAAATTCAGGGATACAGGAGATTAAAAGATTTAATTCAAAGGATGAATGAAAGTTCAGACTGTAATTATCCAAGCCACTTCACCTAGTTCTGTTTTACACTGGATGAGACCATGAAATGATTCAGTGCTCATTCTCTAGTCTCTGAAGCATTTAAAAAAAACACTTCCTAAAAAAGGAATTCAGTTTTAATGGTCCAGGAACAGTACAATAACAATATTGAGTGGATCAAACTATAGACACACATAGTGTGGATAAAGCACCTGAGACTGTTAGTTTCTTTTTTGGTAATAAACTCTAATTCAGTCTGAGTTGTGATCTGGAATGTTGTTTTATTCTGAGGTCTAAGTTTGAACTTGATATGCATTCAAACTAAGATATGCTAATTGATCATCGCATATAAGAGATCTCTTAATAGAAAACAAGTGAAGAACCTAGGGGGGAGGGATAGCTCAGTGGTTTGAGCATTGGCCTGCTAAACCAAGAGTTATGAGTTCAATCCTTGAGGAGGCCACTTAGGGTTCTAGAGCAAAAATTGGTCCTGCTAGCAAAGGCAGGGAGCTGGACTCAATGACCCTTCAAGGTCCCTTCCAGTTCTAGGAGATTGATATATCTCCAATTAATACCTTCCCTTTAACTTTTGGATTTCTTAAGGATGCTAGTGGTATCTCTCAAAGAAATAAAATCTTTCTCTCTTTCTCAGACCCCCAATTGGACTGTACATGTCAGTCATATGGAGGAAAGTCAGTGATCTGCTGCCAACATTGATAAATGCAAAGTAATGCATATTGGAAAACATAATCCCAATTATACATATAAAATGATGGCATCTCAATTAGCTGTTACAACTCAAGAAAGAGATCTTGGAGTCATTGTGGATAGTTCTCTGAAAACATCCATTCAGTATGCAGCGGCAGTCAAAAACGGAAACAGAATATTGGGCATCATTAAGAAAGGGATAGATAATAAGGCAGAAAATATCATAGTGCCTCTATATAAATCCATGGTACGCTCACATCTTAAATACTGCATGCAGATGTGGTCATCCCATCTCAAAAAAAATATTGGAATTGGAAAAGGTTCGCAAAAGAGCAATATAAATTATCAGGGGTATGGAACGGCTTCCGTATGAGGAGAGATTAATAAGACTGGGACTTTTCAGCTTGGAAAAGAGATGACTAAGGGGGGATATGATTGAGGTCTATAAAATCATGACTGGTGTGGAGAAAGTAAATAAGGAAGTGTTATTTACTCCTCCTCATAACACAAGAACTAGGGGTCACCAAATGAAATTAATAGGCAGCAGGTTTAAAACAAACAAAAGGAAATATTTCTTCACATAACACACAGTCAACCTGTGTAACTCTTTTCTAGAGGCTGTTGTGAAGGCCAAGACTATAACAGGGTTCAAAAAAGAACTAGATAAATTCCTGGAGGATAGGTCCATCACTGGCTACTAGCCAGGGTGGGCAGGGATGGTGTCCCTAGCCTCTGTTTGCTAGAAGCTGGGAATGAAGGACAGGGAATGGATCACTTGATGATTACCTCTTAATTCCCTTTGGGGCACCTGGCATTGGCCACTGTTGGAAGACAGGATACTGGGGTAGATGGACCTTTGGTCTGACGCAGTATGGCCGTTCTTTTGTTATGGTCAACATTATAAGAAAGAATTCCTTTAAAAGTTTTGTCTCTTGATAGATGAAACATTCCCTATGCAAAATAACCTATCCCAGTCCCATCAAATTCTATGCTCCTATGTCTCCCAGTGCCATTAGTTCTTCCCCTGCATTATTTTCTACCTGCCATGCTTTGCTTCCTCCTAATAATTCTCACATAGTTGCTTGACAGCTGTCCATCATGGCAGCGAAGGTGGGAGTGGGAGTTTTGCCCAGTGGCCTCTGCTGGCAGTGGTGATAGTGGGTCATCCTTAGGTTATTTGGATTGTTGGTCAGGTGGAGAGCAGGAGTCTTCAGTTGGTCTTTGCAGTCTCTTTGAGTGGTGGGAGGTTGGTCCTGGTGTCAGGGGTTCCCCTCTGCTTGGTGGTGGAGGGAGGAAGCCTGGCTTTTGAAGGGTGGGAGTTCATTTTCTATATGTTTGTAAAGTGCCCAGCTCAATGGGGCACCTCAAACTGGTTGACAAAAGCACTACTGTAGTATGTAAATATACCTCTACCTTGATATAACGTGACCCAATATAACCCCGGGGGGGGGGGGACTGCACAGTCCGGTGGATCAAAGCAAGTTCAGTATAATGCGGTTTCACCTATAACACAGTAAGATTTTTTGGCTCCCGAGGACAGCGTTATATCGAGGTAAAGGTGTATAATATAATTAATAATGCACACGATTCGCATTAGAATTGTGGAGAGAGTCAGCTAGGTGATTCTTTGGGGAACAGCCCAAACTTTAGAGTCATTTTGCAGTGTGTGTGGAGGGGGGGGATCAGTAGGTCTCCTCAATCCTCCTACTGAAATAGTAAAACTCATATGGTTGCTTCTTTCAGTGTCAGTAGTCAATTTAGTTGGAAAATGTATCTGGTGTATCTTCGCTTGGAAAAGAGCTAGAATCTACTTTATTTTAAAACTGAAAGAGGAGATCATTGTATATGAATTTGAAGGGCCAGCTGTGTTCATGTGGAGTTTGCTTGAGCCTCCATAAATCCTCACCAGATTTTCAGTGAAGATTGAAATATTTCTAGCAAACATTTATAACAGAGAGATAAGAACTGTAGGTACAAAATCTCCAATATGTGGGAGAATAATAGACATGTACACACATTATAGAATTTTGCACAGTGGCCTCTGCTGGCAGTGGTCATGGTGGAACATCCTGGGGTTGCTGGAGTTGTTGGTCAGGTGGAGAACAGATATTTTCTCATAAACAAACTAGGGAAATACAACCTAGATGGAGCTACTATAAGGTGGGTGCATAACTGGCTAGAAAACCATTCCCAGAGAGTTGTTATCAGTGATTCACAGTCAAGGTGGGAAGGCATATCAAGTGGAGTCCCACAGGGATCAGTTCTGGGTCCGGTTCTGTTCAATATATTCACCAGTGATTTAGATAATGACATAGAGATTACACTTATAAATGTTGCATACAATACCAAGCAGGGAGGGGTTGCAAGTACTTTAGAGGATAGGATTAAAATTTGAAATGAACTGGACAAACTGGAGAAATGGCCTGAAGTAAATAGGATGAAATTCAGTAAGGACAAATGCAAAGTACTCCTTATGAAGGAACAATCAGTTGCACACATACAAAATGGGAAATGACTGCCTAGGAAGGAGTACTGCAGAAAGGGATCAGGGCGTCATAATGGATCACAAGCTAAATCTTTGCCAGAGGATGTTGTGAAGTCCAAGATTATAACAGGGTTAAAAAAAGAACTAGATAAATTCATGGAGGATAGGTCCATCAATGGCTATTAGCCAGGATGGGCAGGAATGGTGTCCCTAGCCTGTGTTTGCCAGAAACAGGGAATGGGCTACAGGGGCTGGATCACTTGATGATTACCTGTTCTGTTCATTCCCTCTGGGGCACCTGGCATTGGTCACTGTCAGAAGACAGGATACTAGGCTAGATGTCTAACCCAGTATGGCCATTCTTATGTTCTTATGAGTCAACAGTGTAACACTGTTGCAAAAAAACCCTCAAACATCATTCTGAGCTGTATTAGCAGAAGTGGTGTAATCAAGACACGAGAAGTAATTCTTCCACTCTACTCTGCACAGGCCTCAGCTGGAGGATTGTTTCCAGTTCTGGGTGCCACATTTCATGAAAGATGTGGACAAATTGGAGAAAGTCCAGAGAAGAGCAAGACAAATGATTAAAGGTCTAGAAAACATGACCTATGAGGGAAGATCGAAAAAATGTGGTTTGTTTAGTCTGGAGAAGAGAAGACTGAGTGGAGACATAACAACTTTTTATGTCCTTGAAAGCTGTCATTACAAGGAGAAGTGAGAAAAATTGTTCTTCTTAACCTCTCAGGATAGGACAAGAAACAATGGGCTCAAATTGCAGCACAGGTGGTTTAGGTTGGACATTAGAAAAACTTCATAACTGGCAGGATGTAAACACTGGAATAAATCGGTTAGGGAGGTTGTGGAATCTCCATCATAGGAGATTTTTAAGAGCAGGTTAGACACCTGTTGGAAATGGTCTAGAGGATAATGCTTAATCTTGCCTTCAGTGCAGGGGACTGGGCTAGAAGACTTCTTGAAGTCACTTCTAGTCCTACAACTCTGTGATTCTATGATATATCTATATCAATACCAGGGCATAGTGATGACAGGCTATCTGTTCTGGACATTTACCCATTTAGGCCAGTTCAAGTCAGACTAAAAATTGATACATACGTTTATAGACAAAAGAAAATGTTTAGTTTTTTTTTTGGGGGGGGGGTTAATTTACAAAATGTGATGAATGATTTTTTCTTAAAGGTATCCAAAAAAAAAAAAAACCCAGACCCACAAAATATTCCACAGTTTGATTTCTGCCTTTATTTGGACAGCTCTAGAATATAATCAATGCAAGAGTTTTACTCACGTCCGTAGACGTTTCTTTTTAAGCTTATCAAACCTGGCATTGAAAGTCAGATATTAAACAAAAATAAGACAACTATGACACCCAAACAGCAGAAACTCAACCTCAGAAGTCTCAGTAATTCCAGGCATGTTATTGTGATGGATGTCTTGCCTCTGAAATTTCTGCAGAAAACATGAATGGATGAAACCTTAAAATATACAGAACATTAAAATATGTGCCATGGTGAGCCATCCACCATATTGGCCTATCGGGATGTGAGACTAGTAGAGGAGGAAGTCTCTCAGAAATCTTTCTTGCCATCACCACTAACAGTAACTTGCAACCTTTACATAAAAGAAACACTGTTTAATTTCATGAGAGGAAATGTCATTCATAGTTGGGAGGAATCCAGTTATATTTTGAGCACAGATTGTCAGTTCATTTTAGTTTGTGGTTAATTTGCGACTGACTGGTTGTTGTTTTTTTAAAAAAGGAACTCTCATCCACTGCCCAAAAATGTCAATAGCAGTATCAGCCTAAGACCATATGATGCCTTTTTGCAATTACTTGACTAATAAATTTAATATTATAGCTAGGAAAATAAATAAAGTTTCTAGAGGCAAAAGCCATCAAGTAATCCACTGAACTATTACCTAATAAAAACAGTGTATTTAGGATTATTTTTGGTGAATTTAACATTTGTTTATATGACTGTACATCAGTAGAAGGATACAAGTGTCAAAAAGAATACAGAGGGTTAACAGAACCAAGATATTTGCATTGTGTTGTTTAGCTAAGGGCATCTCAAAGTGAATTAGTAGACATTAAATTTTCTATATGCTAATTCAAAGAGTACGGGACACAAACAAGATTAAATTCTAGTGACCCAAACTAAAACTTTGTGGGACAATGCTGGAATATCAGTAAAGAATGGTGGAATGTATAGAGAGAAGTAGTGAATATTACTGTTCAAAGGAAAAGTTATTTACAGTGCTGCTAAAGAGAGAGTAAAGGATACAAAAATGAAAAACAGAGGAGAAACAACTAGAAGCACATGCTACTGATCATCAGATAGACAGGATAGACAATTCAAATAAAATGTTAATGACTGAGATAACTTTGGGGGAATACATACGGTCAAACGTGTAGCAAAGAGATTCCTGAATTATACAATAAACAGATTTGTGATCAAGAAATTAGAGATTCCAACCAGAGGAGAAGACATTGCAGAGTAATTCATGACAGGAAAGGACTGACTGAGAATGTAAGACTATTAAGGAAGCTTGGGACAGGGAATCATGAAGTACTTTAATTCAGTTTAGTAAGGGATGGTGTTATGTTGTGATTCTGTATGAAAGAAGTCAGTGGGTTTACAATGGATTCTTTATTTAATGTAACTCACAAAATTAGCTTATGAAATAGTCTTCCAAGCGAACTAATGGCAGCCTAATGCTTAGGCATTAAAACCCAAAATGGAGAAGACAATAGGGGCCTGTTCCAACACCCTTTGATATCATCAGAAGAAGTCTTTCCATTGATTTCAGTGGGCTTTGTATCAAACATGCAATGTTGTAGTTCACGAATCAGTCCTCCAGTGGGAGGTGGATGGACTAGATTACCTAAAATGTATTTTCCATCGTTTCACTGCTGTCTTTCCAAGTTCAGAACAACACTGGGAGAATTTACATGAGTGGCTCATATAGCAAAATTAGATCTGTAATATTAATAGAAGTGAAAATAGACTTCTGCACTCCAGTGACATGGAATATACATTTCTTAACGTTAACACAAAATTTAAGCAGTCCTCATTGCTTAAAATTCATAATCTTTCACTAACTGAGGTGCATAGAAAGCAGTAAATTTTCCAAGCAGAAAATTAGTGCTAGATTAAAATTTGCTAACTGAATTGAGAGTCGATAAGAAATGCAATTCTCATTATCATTACTAATTAATTAGGTTGTGTAGAAGGTCTCAGTCTCTAATATGAAGCCTAACAGGAAGGAACGATCCATTCTTCCTAAATTATTCATTAGGGATTTCAATATTTTAAAATACATTTTTTAAAAAAAGCCTTTGATATGAATGATTCCATTTTCACAAGATTGCCATCCATAATGGAATTTTGCATTCAAAAAAGAACAGAAAAAAGGCAGTGGTAAGTATAACCTGGTTTGCCAAAGTGTCCCCTTTCTTATAACTTTTGCAACATTTGCTGTGAGTATATGATCTACGGATATCACTACATTTCAAAAGAGCCTCAACTATGTCACCTTTGTGTGCAGACATGTACATGTGCTCAGAGTTGGCAGGTGCAAACACCTGAACATGTACCTTAAAAATCCTAATATGTGCATATGCACTTTAATTACCCTGACTGCTCTACAAAGTAGAAGGGTTTTTGAGAAGACCACTGGAGTCAATGGGCTTTGTAGATGTAAATTCTGACACTTGTGCACAGAAGTATTAAACTACTAAAGGTGTGCACAGAAATGTGAGTGAATGCAGTGTTATTTCTGCAAAGTGTAGGTGTCGTTATCTCGTGGATCCTGGCCTTTGAAAATTTTCTCCATAGTGACAGTCTTAGGAAAACGGAGTCAAAACAATGCATTAAATTGAACTCTTCTATTACAGACTCCCTTACTGTTTTCTCCTTTCTAAAGTTTCCCTAGTTTAGCTTTTTCTACAACTCAGTAACTCAATCACAAGTCTCCATGTGATCTAACAAATACTGTTAGCGAATCTGTTATGAATGTACAGTTCAGCTCACAAATGGCATTGTGGGGGTGCTGTATTTATTGTGTCTCAGTAACATGTAGATCAGATATTCTCAGTTTACAGTAAAAAATAAGCATTTTCTAGCTGCCGGCACTGCAAACTCATTGTCAACTTAGTCAAGATGAGTTCTCACTTGGTTAATAATTCTGTTGATGATGTATCATCTAGCTTGATCTCCCATAATTGTATTGGTTCTGCAATGCTAATATGAGTAAACAGGAAGCAAAATTTATTTTTGTCCAGATAGTAAACAGATATTATTCTTAATAAACAGATGGAGTAAATCTGCCAAGTACAAAATAACAATTTTCTTAGATAGCCACTTCTCAGATTAGAATGACGCTTTACCAGTGCCCCTATGAAAAGCAAGAAATGAAGCTAAAAAACCTTCCAAGATCTGTATAATAAAACCAAGATTTTCTTCTAATGTTGCAAACAAAAGAACCTTTTAGTTACACAGAGTCAAGTCCATCCTGTTACAAAATATCTGAAAATAACACACTTTGGAAAAATAAAAACATTGCTCCGTTGACAAATAGGTCATATATTCGGTCCTGACATTGTAAGATTGAGTCTGAGATTCTTCACTGATCTACTGTGTGTGTGTCTCTCACTGGAGCAAAAACCAACAAAGTAGAGATGAAAAGCTGAGACAATGAAGTTTTAAAAATATCTGTATGCATCATTACGTATTAACTGCAGAATTTTTACTGTGTACATTTTATTATGGCCCTGTTTCTCAGTGGGTAATAAATGATATCTATTCTTCAGAGATTAATGATATTTCCCTAGATTATCTGTTCTGTTTAATTAATGTGTTCCACAAATGAAGCATACAGACACTCACAACAGTGTTTCTCATCTTCAATGTCATTATTTTATAATGCATTCATTGAAGATAATTGGTTAACATACAATAATAAGTAATTCTATAAGATAAAATGTGACATTAGTACAACATAGTCCAACTGCAACCGTGGTTCTCTCAGAAATGGTACTTAACCTGATGTCATTACAAAATACAGAGTTTAAAAAATTCCCTAGGGTATCAATGGAGGATATAAGAAAATATATTGAGATAATGGTTATTCTGTATCTAAAATACCCTTTCACTCTGTGCAATTCAGGATGAAAAGAATATGTCAGTTGTATTGCTATGTTTTTGAAAGAGAAGTTTCAGTGATACAGCTTTTGCAATAAAAATATTTGTGAAAAATATTGTACTGAATCTAGGACAAGATTGGTCAAAATCATTATGGTTTTTTGGCTATAAACAGTCTCCGTGAACTGAGTTTGAGATAAAATTTTGTCAGTGGTTTGGTTCATATAAAAATAATCATTGTAGACTAGACAGAATTGTCATTCTTTGTTCAAGAAGGCTTAGAGCTGGATTCATTAGAAAAAAGTATTATAGGCATTGCATGACTTTCCTGCAGATCTGTTACATGGAGGAAAGGTTTCTTATATGCATGATTCTAGCAGAAAACCTCAAGATTAACAGTACATGGACTGGCAGCATCCAGGCAGAGTTCAGAGAAGCACATAATTGAGGATTGACATCAAAGAAAGCATGAGAAATATGCTCTCTTTAGCCATTATAGGACAGATCACGTGGTCAACAGCTGGGGTTGATAAAGGGGTTTTATACCACAAAATATTAATAGCTGGCAATTTGTGGCTACAGTGCAGAACAAGATCAAAATGACTGCAAAGAGTAGGGAAATATATTTCACATACAGAATGGTACATTCCCTGACCAACACCTGCCTCCTCCAAATTTTGGTTAAACTGTTTTTCTCTCATCTATTGATACGAATCCTTCTACAGTGGTTTCTCCTTATAGTGTGCACCCAATATACTGAGAATTATTTTGGAGGTCCTATTTTCTTCCAGTGTATTTCATTTAATGAAAACTAATGTTCTAGCGTGAATAGATGCAGTGTTATGGCAAATAATCACCTTGAAGCAAATCTTGGTATTCTAATACACATTCATTTTAGCAAAGCCGGTGCATAGGAACATAGGATATAGGACTGAAAGGGGCCTCCTGGATCATCAATGCCAGTCACCTGCTATTGCAGGCAACCCTGCCAAATAATCCTGTTCATATATTTAGCAAGTGCCATCTTAAAAACTAGTTAGGGTTTTTTGCCCTGCCCTCCTCCCCAGTATTCTTACTGGAAGGCTGCTCCAGAACCTCCCTCCTCTGATAGTTAGAATCCATCTCTTCTGCCATTTAGTTACTGTTATTAATAGTAATAATTCTTAATATTTAATAACATTTTCATCTGTAGATCTCAACACAGGTTGCAAAGGAAATTAAGAATCAGGATCCTGTTTTAACGATGCAAAACTGAAGTAAAAAGAGGTCAAAGTAATTTTCCTAAAGTAAAGCGAGTTAGTGGTAGAGCTGGGACTAGAACCCAGGTCTCTCTACTCATCATTTTATCCTCGCTATCTTATAATCAGGTTGTGTCCCTCCAGAGCTGAACTGCAAAAGCACCTAATTCATCCTCAAATTGAAAAATGTAAATAATGTTAATAAATTGGATTTAGCATTTGTCATGTTTTTGAGACACATGGGGAGATATATGGGGAAATGTTCATGGGAAACAAATTTTAATCAAAAAGTCTTATTGACTTCTATGGCAGCTGAATGTTGTTAGAAGCTTGCACAAGTGTGCTTAGAACCTCACAAGATCATACTCCATAGAAACAGGAAAAAAATCATGTGTGTATATGCCTCCGAAAATGACTGAAAATAACCCTGAATTTTAGACAAAGTTTTGTATTATTGGAACAGTGGCCACTGTAACAGTTTAACAGAGTAGTAAATAAAACCCATCTCACTTGATAGCACATTCAGTAAATGTAAGTCTGTTTTAGCAGTAGTAATAATACCAAACATTTGTATTATGGTAGCTCCAAGAGACCCTATCAGGTTTGGGTCCTGCTGTGCTGGGCCCTGTGCAAACATAGGTAAGAGACTGGGAAGGTTTACCATCTAAAAGACAAATTAGAAGAATCAACAGATGAATATAGTGACGAGTTAGCTCAACTTTGTTAGTTAAATGGTACCGTAGCTCCCTTTCCATTTTTATTTCCCCAATGTTAATTTCCATAGATGAGTATGTGTATTTTATGTGCAGGATATGTACACACCCCTTTTTCAACTGGGTCCGCCCCTTAATTTTTCAGCCAGTAGAGGAAAGTCAATGGAGCTATGATGATTTACACCAGTTGAGGATCTGCGCCTTGTATGTCTTAAGCCTTGAGGTATTTATGCCCAATGTTTTCACAGGCCTCCAATTGGCATGTTCATCAAATTTTCTTAAGGACCCATATCTACACACACAAAATATCACTTGTGCAAACTGAGTACTTAGGTTATGTATTCCCTGAGTTGTTTCCAAATGCCAATTTTTGTGAGCAAATTCAAGTTGTGTACTGGTAAAGAAGTGGGTAGGCAAATGTGCATTATTTTTCCTTGTTTAATTCCTGATCCCTTCTACACACTGAGCAATTTCAAATGTAAAAAAATTACACATCTGTGCTACATATTTTTTAATTCAATGTTGTCAAAGATAAGGTGACAGACTCTGGACAAGTACCCATGATAGATAGGTATGTAGAAAAGTGGCCATAAATATCAGTGTTCCTTTTTGGTCAAATCATGTTCATGATGATGACTCTGCCTGTCAATAGTTTTATGATTTGTTTTTCTGTGAGATTTATGCATAGAATGAAAATAATTTTAGATTGTATTAAGCATTTATTTTTGTAATCTTCAGCTTGCAATAGTTCTCTGCCATCGGCAGTGGAATATATAATTGTGTCAATGAGGGAATTTCTGTATTAGCCGAGAGATAACCGAATATTTTGTGGAGTTGCAAAAATCATCATTAGTTCCAGCTGACATTTAATAAACAGTCTTAATAAATAAGGTGAGTGAAATGTAGATAATTAACACCACCGAGAAAGAATATCTTGGAGCACATGTAATTGGTCAGATGCTTCTAATGTTTCCCCCTCAGCAATGTAATGTTATCTGCAAAAAGCTATTCCTCTAGCATTAAACATTATCTCTGTGAAAATTAGTAGCTGATAAATTGGGTGCTGATGGGGAGCCAACTGAGTGCAGTCAACTGTGAGTGTGAAGATAGCACTATTTGCATCCTATATTATTCATAAAGAGTTGCAGGACGCCCACACATCTGACATGATTAGAACGCATGAACAGCAGATTAAAAATCACAGTGTATGAAACCTAAGAAATGAAGTGAAAATTGAGATAAATTTTGGCCATTTTAAGAAAGTAATATTTGTTCAGCATTTCACAGCTCCTCTCCCAATTTTTGCCAGTTGTCTCTTTGAGAAAGTATCTGTTCCTTTCTCCTATAATTTCTCTGCCTTTGTATGTGGAATGACATTATGGCCAAGTGCTCATGTTTTGCAAACAATAAATTAGACTTTAGTTGATAAGAGATGAGATGGTATTTTGCATTTAGAGTACCTGTTTGTGATCTTTTGGGGTTTGCAACTTTAAATAATCCTTATCAATGCAAACTATTTAAATAATATAAAAGTTAACTTATTAATTTTATCGGCTGGTCAAGTGACTTTTATAGCCTGTGTCTTGCTGATCTGAATATTAAAATTGGGTACCTCAGGCTGCCTCCAAGGAACATACAGATCACAACATAACACCACCGAGAAAGAATATCTTGGAGCACATGTAATTGGTCAGATGCTTCTAATGTTTCCCCCTCAGCAATGTAATGTTATCTGCAAAAAGCTATTCCTCTAGCATTAAACATTATCTCTGTGAAAATTAGTACAAACAATCATAGATAAATATCTCCCTTTTCCTCTCATGCACACCAAGGGCAGGTCTATGCTACTGCTTAAGTCAATCTAACTTGCATCACTGGAGTGTGAAAAAGACACCTCCCTGAGTGGGAGAAGTAACAGCAACCTAAGCACTGTCCACACCAGTGCTATGTCTGCGAGAGATGCTCTCCTGCCGACATAGCTTCTGCCTCTTGCGGAGTTGAAGTAATTATGCTGACGAGATAGCGCTGTCCCATTGGTATAGAGCGTCTTTTCCAGAGGCACTACAGAGGCCCACCTGCATCGATGCATCTGCACCAATGTAGCACTTTGAGTGCCTGATCCATTAAAAGTCCATTAAAATCAATGGGAAGCTTCACATTGATGTCAATGGACTTTGGGTCAAACCCCTGTGGTCGAAACCATGATATATATTTACATGTGTGCTACTTCTGTGTAAAATACTGTAGTTTAACTTTCAAACCTGGACTTTGGGCTGCAAGAATCATATTTCCTTTGCTGTTGAGACTTGGAACTGAAAGAAACTCTGGCATTTTTTCTTTTAAGTCTGGCTGACACAAACCCTATTTTTCTTTTTGCAGCTGTAACTAAAGAAAGCTATAGGGACAGATTCTCCTCTCACTTACACTGGTATAAATTAGGAGAATTCCACTCACATCACACTGGTTCCATATTGGCACTGCAATTGTTTACAATTGGAGAACAGGAGAACAACGAAGTGGGGAAGTTTGCATATCGCACAAAATGATTTAGGTTAGTCCAGCATGGAGAAGACCATGCAGAACTTCAGAGGGACCTAACCAAGTTATGGCACATGAAATTCAGTGTTGACATATGCAAGGTAATGCATATTGGAGAGAATAATTTGAATTACCCATACACATTAATGGGCTCTAAACTAATTGTAACTACTCTTAATAATGATCACAGTAGACAGCTCTTTGGAAAAACTCTGCCCAGTGCATAGCAGTCATCAATTCCAACAATATGGTAAGATGTATTGAAAAACCAAATAGAAAATAGTACTGAAAATGTAACACTAATCAACGTGCTACCACCTGAAATATTGAGTTTAGTTCTAGTCGCCTTATCTCAAAGAAGATACAGTAGAAATAGAGGGGTCCGGAATCAGACAGCAAAAATAATTCTGAGCAGGAAAAGACTTCTGTATGAAGACAGATTGAAAAGATTGGGACAATTTAGTTTATAAAGGATCCAAACAATGGAGGCTATAATAGAGGTATACAAAAAGTAATTCATGGTTTAGAGCAGCAAATCAGATGCCCTTATGTACTGTTTCTCGTAATATGGGACCAAAAGAACAATCAATTATATTAAAAGGCAACAAATTTAAAATGGATCAAAGGAAATGCTTTTTTATACAATGCATAATTGACCTGTGCAACTCAATGCCCCAAGATAATACTGGGAAAATTCAAAAAGGTTTTTATTACCCACGTGAATATCTAAGCATCTACAATCACATTAGGCAGGGTACATGTTTCCTAGAAGAGATATAAGCCCACATCTTTCAGGGCATAAACAAACCACTAAGGGGATGATTATTCCGTAACTGTGAACTACAAAATTTCTTATGATTTCTTATGAATTTTGTGGCACTGGCCTCTGCCAGAGACATGTTATTGGTGTAGATGGACAACTGGTCTAATTCATTGTGGCAATTAATGTGTTCCAGTGTAAACATGGTGTGAGAGGAAAAACGTGTCCTTAAATTCTTGTTGGGGACTAAACCAATTGTGCAGCTTCCTGATTCTAGGTGAATTGCTCCTGCACCTAAGCATCTCCTCACATGGTGATTCTTTGTGGGGAAGGTATTCACTGTTTGTTAGTTTGAACACTCAGATCGGTTTTGAATGAGACAAGGTGGGTGAGGTAATATCTTTTATTGGGCCAACTTCTGTGTGTGAAAGAGACAAGGACGGAGAGGTCAGAAATGGAGTGATAATTTTATGATAACTGTTTGCTCATGAAAGACAGGATGTTTTTTGTCTTATCATTTTTCTGTGTGAGTTCATTCATGAGTGTAAGGATGGTCTTGTTTCACCCACATAGTTGTAGTTGTTGGGGCATTTGATGCACTGGATGAGGTACATCACATGTTGCGCTAGACATGTGTAAGACCCATAGATCTTGAAAGATGTATTGTGGGTGTTGTTGATCATTGTAGCACTGGAGATAGGCCTGCAGGTTTTGCATTTGTTCTGGCAGGATTGTGAGCTGCTTTGAGTTGGTGTGTCCTGGTCTGTGGCAAGAATGCTGCTGAGCTTGGCAAAATTGGGGTGTTGTTTCATAATATGAACACTCACTATCTGACCTCTCAGTCCTTGTCCTCAAAGGAAACCTGTGCAACACCTTGAAAGGATGAACCTGGGAGCTTAAATTCACAACTTGGCTAGACACTAACAATGATGGACTCAAATAGAGACATTGGTTTTATGGCTCATTACTACAATCTTTTAACTCACTAACCCTCCTTTTTCCTGTGACAGCAGAGGTGTTAATTGCCCACTTCATCTTGAATATCTCTTGCAATGTGTTAATTCTTTATGTTTAACAATCTGTTCCGCCTTGTGTTTGGCTGTGACGCTTTCTCAGATCCGAGGAGGAGCTCTGTGTAGCTCCAAAGCTTGTATCTTTCGCCCGTTGAAGTTGGTCCAATAAAAAAGGGGTTCTCAACCTTTTTCTTTCTGATCCCCACCCCCAACATCCCGTAAAAACTCCATGGCCCACTTGTGCCACAACAACTGTTTTTTTCTGGATATCCAGTAGATTAAAGCCAGGGCTGGCATTAGGGGGTAGGAAGCAAGGCAATTGCCCGGGGCTCCATGCCACAGGGGCCACCGCAAAGCTAAATTGCTCAGGCTTCAGCTCTGCACAGCGGGGCTCGGATTTCAGCTTTCTGCCCCGGGCCCCAGAGTGTTTAACGCCAGCCCTGCTCTCTGGTTTATTTTAGCAGACCCCCTGAAACCTGCTCATGGCCCCCTAGGGGCCCCTGGACCCTGGTTGAGAACCTGCTGCAATAAAAGATATTACCGCAGCCACCTTGTGTCTCTCATATCCTGGAACCAACATAGCTACAACTACACTGTGAACATTCATTATGGACAGTTTTGGCTAGTTTGTCCACTCGATTGATAAAGAAGATAAAAACAGACTTAATGATCTTCCAGTATCTACATGATGATGAAGTCATCATTTCATTCCAGAAACAACAGCAGTAGAGCTTTTGATTGTCTGTCCAAGGCTGCATGGAAGAAAGAAGAGTCCTTTCCCTCCTTTGTTTGGTTTTGTCTTTCTAAGAGAATATGCACAAACAAACCCTGGTTTGTATTGATCTCATTCCACAATAAACCTTTCTTCTGTGCAGTCTCTGCTGCTTAGTAAGTACATCAACAGGGTGATAGCAACTGTGTTTTTCTTCCTCTTTCTGTTGCTTTTTCTGTCCATTGTTGCACTGTTTTGGACAGCAGTGATCACTGGAAGGACAAAAGGTTGATCAGAAGACAAAGAGAAGATTACAGAGAGACAGAGAGAAAAGAGACTAAGTGTTCGGCTAGGAAAAGGAGAAAAAAAATAGATAAGCAAAAGGGATGTGCTGAAACTTGCCAACAGCAGCAGAATACATCTTGCACGCTCTGTCTTTATAAAATGACTGCTTTATGGTGGACCTACTTGCATTAAGTTAGGTAGTCTAATTCCATTAACTTCTGACAGGAGTTAATGGGCACCTAGCTCCATTATGTCCCAGCATAAATCAATTAGAAACAGCTTGCTATTACAATGCTTTCTTGGGAGCAATGCTAGTCTGGCAGTTAAAGCAAAGGACCAGGCCAAACTCTGTTCTCAATTACTCTGGATGTACAGAAGTTTAAATTAGAGCAACATTCTAATGCTGGAGATCCGATGCGACTCTGGGCAACTCACAAACTTCCTGGTTCCATTTCATTAGCTGTAAAATGGTGTTTACATCCCCTTTCTCCCCAGAGGTGCTAGCAGCAAAGGACATTTTAAACCTCCAGCCAAGTCTCTGTAAGAGCCGCCTAGGCATATTCTGCCAGGGAACGGTGCACTGAATCAGTGCTTCACCTGTGTGCCTTGGCCATGTGGCCAATAATGATGATTTATTATGTAAAAACAAAATTCTAATATTGAGCCAAGAGGAGCACATTAGGAATCTGGGGTGAATAACAGTAGCTGTGATACTAATCTATGGTGTCCATGATTGGTTGGTAGATGTCTGTTTTGAGCTTTCAGTGATTTTTGGTACAGTAACATTAACTATTTATATTTATTCTAGTTTTTCAATTAGTTATTTCCTATTGCTCCATCTGAACAAAGAGACTGATATAAATACTATACCACCGTACCATAAACGGTGTCACTTCTTCATAAATAAAGAAAACTGTAGGCAAGAGATGGAAACAGGCTTTGTCCAGCTGAAGATATAGCTTCCCACAGCACTCATAACAGATTACAGAAGTAACTGGGTGCCAACAGTCTCTAAACTGATTGCGCCATCTTGCAACTGGCTGAACAGTTCCTTGAATATACATATTTTTGGCTAGAATGTATGTGCTTTTTTCCCCCTTTTTTAATTAGTGCATCTAAAATAGTTAAACATTTTACACAAAGTAGACATGACAGATAGGACAGTTCATCGTGTCTTTACAGTTACTGATCTTGGGCCAAATAGGTAAGTAGTTATCATTAGTAGTTCATATTTATACAACACCTTTTATGTAGAAAGATCCAAGGTCATATTTAGTCATCACCATAATACAGCCACCACTGTTGCGGAATAAGTACCTCTTCTGCACCAGTAATACTTCAAAGCAATATTTAAGACAGATATGAAATCAGAAGGAAAACCTAATCTAGCCAGAACCTTGATTATCTTTTACACAATGTTCATGGGATATTTTAATAAGACAAAAGTCTACTGCTAATTCAGAGAATGTAGTATCTCCTCAATTGCCAGAGATACTTCATGCAACACCTGAATTTTCCTGGGATGTTTAACAGGCTCATGCTTACCGTGCTTAGTTCATGAGGTCACAGAGCAAGTGGCTAGAAAAATAAAACTAAACTAATAAAAATAAACACTGAACATTATAATTCCTGCATAAGGCTTTTATGAATATGCTGAAAATTCATGTAAGTTGAATCCTTTATAAAACTTGCATAAACCTAATATTTATAAATGCAGATTACTTGCCATATAATAGGGTACTCTTCCAGAACATACTGAGAGGAGCAGAACCCTGGAAATGCCAGGATTTAGATTTATCCTAAATAAATGGATTTGATTCAAGAATGCAAATGTTAATATGAATTGGAAAAAGTCAAGTGTTTGTGTCAAAATTGGTCCTGCACTACATACTCACTAACTGAGATATAACATTTACCCTGCAAAACTATGAAGATTATTAGCCCTTTTTCCACCTCTACTGTTTTATATCTACTGATTTATCGGGTGAAGTTCCCACTATATTGAATGCAAAAACTATGCACAGGAAATGCCTCATTAAAACTGCAGTGTTAACATCACCAAAGGTCATGAAATATCAACTTAAAATTTCAACAGCAGTGTTAACTCACTCACATTGCAAATTCAGGGTGCTTTACAGAGTGGACTAGTGGCATAAACATTAAGGAAAATAATTAACAATGAAAACAGCAATGGGAAATACGGCATTTGTGCAGGGTCACCAGGTTGTCATGCTGCTAAGAAATACAAGCTTTTACACTGCACAATTTTATGCTTGAAATGTCATAGGTATTTTAAAAGAAAACAAAATCTATAAGTGCTTCTCTCAGCTTAAGTCCTTGCAGAGGGGATAAGAGGCTGTAGAATATGTGCATGTTCCGTGCATCTCTCTCTAAATGCTGACACTCAGACTTAACTACCAGTATATTTTTCTTCTGCATGTGCACAACAGCCAATCTTCATTTTTTAATCATGGAGCATGTTGGACTTAAAGTTGATTTTTGGGGGGTAAAATTATGAACATATGAAAACAGGAAAAGCAAATCTCCTTGACCAGGCAAGCTGATGGAACTCAGTTATGGTGACCAGACAGCAAATGTGAAAAATCGGGACGGGGGTGGGGGGTAATAGGAGCCTATATAAGAAAAAAGACCCAAAAATCAGGACTGTCCCTGTAAAAATCGGGACATCTGGTCACCCTAAACTGAATGAAAAGACAATAAATTTATAGGGAGGAAATCTATGTGGTCATGGGATTTTCTCCAGTGGTATTCAGCAGTACTGAAATAGGAAAGGAGAAGACTGATGTGGAGGGTGAACCAGAACTGTGGTTAATGGAATGGATTTTTCTGTGGGAGAGAGGGGCAAAGAAAACTCTGTCAGTGGGGAGGAATAGGGCTGAGAGTAGCAGAGAAACAGGGCTTAAATTCAGCTGGAGCTGTCTGGAGCAGAGCTCTGGTAAATACTTTCAAACTTGCGGAAGTCCCAAGCACCAGGAAATACTCAGTGAGAATTTAAGCCGTGCAGAGAAGTAATGGGTGGTGATGAATTGCAGGTTTTGGAAGAGCTGAGTGGAAGGGCATGGGGGCAGATGAGAAAATCTGAAAGAGATGAAGTCATCGTCGGAGTGAACACATCTACTGTGAGATTAAAAAAAAACAAAAAACAATGTTGACAGGTCGGAGCAAGTGGCTATATTGGGAAGCAGAAGAGTTGATCCATGACTGAAGATCAGTCTAGGAGGAGGAAGCAAAGGGACAGATGGGATGTCATTGTGGAAGCTGAAGTCACCAAGGATGAGAGTGACAGACTGAGGAGTGGGAGAGCCCAGTCAGAATTTTCTATTGGTCTTTTCCCTTGTTCAATATAAACCTTAATGTATCACTGTCCATTGTATCGATATTGTTAGGTATTCAGCACGTGCATTGTTTATAATGTAATTGAAGTGTTACATTTTTGGAATTCTCTGACTTTTGAGTGCTGAATTTCACAACCTTGTTTCTGCCTTGATGCTGGGTTTTGCACTTAATATGTATTTGTTAAAGCTAAATGGAGAAAATTTAGTAACTTACATGAAAGTGAAATATATTAGGATAAATTGGTAAACAGTGTGCCACAGTTTTGCTCCATTCTTATTTATAAGAAACCCCCCACACTCATATTAAATGCAAAACCCAGTCCTGAATTCCAAGGTTGGGGTTGTCAATGAAAATTGGGCAAATAACTACCTTAGGCTGCTTTGAAAATCTCAGCCAAGAGGCATTATCTATCTGAAGCAATCTTTATGCAGTTTTCCTTAATTAGTCCCTTCAAAACAGATGCAGCCTTAGCTGATAGCGTCTTTAATAGAGGAATCCTTAAAACATGTCTGTGGGGGTGGGGGGAAGGAGCCAAAAGTACTAATATGTGTATGTGAAATTGCTGTCTGTACATGTTCATAGCTTTTAAACTACTGAATTAATTTTCTTGGACTGAACTTTTAACAAGCAAAGTTGGAAGTGTCCAGCTTCAGCTGTTTATGAGTTGAGAGGGGAAAAAAATTGCATTTGGAAAATATAGGAAAAATATATTTTCCCTCAATTGCATTGCTCCAGGTTAAGACACCCATTATACCTTAAACTTTCCCAGCCACTCCCCATGCCCAAAATCACCATTGAGCTGAGACTAAGCTAGGAGAATGTCAACCTAGAAAAATATAAGCAACTTAAAAGCTTTGGGTTTTCAGTGGAAGTTAGAACACACTTAAACTATAGATAGGCTGGGCAGAATTCAGTTTTTATTTTTTTGTCATTTCGATGGATAATATAAATTATTACAGATTTAAATGTTCACAGTTGTGGGAAAGTATGGGGGTTCAGACCATAGCAGGGGTCAGATGTTGTGGGGTAAAGACCGAAGACATTGAGATTGAAAAAGTTAAAGATTTATAACCATTAAAACACAAATTGTCAATATCACGTCAGAATATAAAAGTAGATAGCCTTAAATCAAACTCTAAATGTTCTCAAGCAGCATTTTTTTTTACATTGTCTATCTGTAAATTTTGATTATTATCAATGGAAATATTTTTTCAACAGCGTGTGTGGTTGTGTGTATGTGGTAAAATCAACATTTACCAATAATAATCTTAGCTTTCCAATCCTACCTATAGATCTTCTAGTGACCACTAAACTATTGTTTATCCAGGAAAACTGAGGCAGCTTTCACCACCTCATTGCTTTCTTCTGAGGTGCAATAACAATTTATCTGCCCTTAAAGTACAAAAAGAGAAACTAAATGTGCACAGATAATAAGCTGGTCTAAAAAACCTCCACTTTATTGCCCAAGATTGATAGATAATTATTAAGGAAATCCTGGCCAAAAGGTCCATTTTATGGCACAAGTTGTTATCTGGGATGATGGATGACAGACAAATTCACTTTTAAAAACAAGCCAAAATAAGGTATTATGGGTCCCTCCTGTTTCAGCTCAGGGCATGGAATGGAAACGTTGGTTGCATTGATGGATGACCTCCTTGTGGAGATGGACAGATCATTTATTTGTTTAAAGCAGGCTTCTTTCTACACACTGTTTACAGAAATAGGACTCGTTTGGCTGTTGCTTTGATTTAAAACTTCCTTATAATCTGTTCCGATGCAAATGTAAATAAGGTAATGTTATAACAGTTTGTTATAACTTCATTCATGCCCTACCCAGGGGAATAAAGAGACAACCTATCGAAATGGTCTCCTGAGGCTACATTTCCCAGCCTGCCCTTGGAAACTACAGTACTTTCTCAAATAATGGTAGCTTGGCAGTAGCACTTTTTAAAGTAGCTGCTGCTGTCTCTGGCATAGATGACATTCTCCTTACTGCTCCCGACGGTATTTTCCCCTTTCTTTTTCTTACCTAGACTTCTAAAAGTTGTTAGAGGAAAAAAGTGTTAGAGCAGCCGCATTTCCTGCAGGCAGCTAAAACACCAGTGTAACTGGTCTCTATATACTTAAGTGACCTCCCAGTCACAGAGAGAAAGGGCCACTCTAGCCAGGGCCGGTGCAAGGATGTTTCGCGCCCTAGGCGAAACTTCCACCTTGCGCCCTCCCCCTATGCCCCCCCGCCCTGAGGTGCCCCCCCCCACGGCAGCTCCCCCCCCTGCCCTGAGGCGCCCCTCCTGCCCCAGCTCATCCCTGCCCCGCCTCCTCCCTGAACACGCTGTGGCTGCTTCACTTCTCCCGCCTCCCAGGCTTGTGGCGCCAATCAGCTTAGGCGCCGCAAGCCTGGGAGGCAGGAGAAGTGAAGCGGTGATGGCGGTGCTCGGGGAGGAGGCGGGGCAGGGGTGAGCTGGGGCGGGGAGTTCCCCTGCGTGCTGCCCCCCCCTTATTTGCTGCAGGTGGCCCTCCCCACGCTCCCCTGCCCCAGCTCCTTCCGCCTAAATGCCGGCGGCGACCAGGGCAGCCGAAGATCCGGCCGCCGCGGTCACTGCCGAAGAAAATGGCCGCCCCCCCGCCCCAAATCCTAGTGCCCTAGACAACTGCCCAGGTCGCCTAAATGGTTGCAGCAGCCCTGACTTTAGCCTACCCAGCTTCATGAGCTCCAGACTTAGGGCCCTAAAAATAGAGCTGAAGAAAACAGGTCAGTCTCGTCAGAAAGCTCCATCATGTTTCCTAAGAACACTTCTCCCCTCAAGTGACACATTCCTCTGACACAGCTCTGATTGACCTCTACAAAATCTAACCAGGAATTGATGGGAGCCTTAGCTACTTTAATTTCATAAATAGACAAAAAGAAAGAGACAATGAAGCAAGACACTAATATCACTATCCAAACTTTTAAAGAACACAGCAGTTTATCCTGCGATGAAAGTCAGTGCCTGGCAAATAAAATTACAGCAGCAATAAAAGAAAAGTGTCCCAGTGTACAAAGCTAATGATATTGCTAGTAATTAAGATACCAAGTAGTCTAAGCACTGTAGTTTCTAATGTACAGCAGAACTGCAGGCATGGTTTGTCTATTCTGTTTTCTTCGTGAGTGAACAGATAATAGGTTCATGGTTTAAGTTGAAAATAAACTGTATTATAACATTAAATCCATAATTATCTGACCATTTGGAGCACAATTAAATATCTCTAAAAAGTGGTTGTTAGTTTAGTAAGCATTCCCACGTTTTAAATGAAAAAACGAACGTTTTAAATCTAATTTACTTTGATAGCGAAACAAGCCTTGCAATGACCATCAGCCAATGTTATTCTCCAGTTGTGTCATTTACAAATTGGAAAAGGCAGCTGATCTCGATTTTTCATTTTAACTTGTGGGGTTTTTTATTGCTATTCTGAGGGCATGGCATTCATTACATTTGATCCTGGTTTTTTTTTAAACCAATAATATTGTGTCTATATTTCGACATTAGAATGCATTCCCAATGAATGTACAAATACTTTGACTTAAGTATCTGATGCTTTGGGATGCTAGGTGATATAGTAGATATTATTCATAGCTTGTCTTTTCTGCAGACAGGTAGTGCACTCTTTCCAACTCAGTGGCTTGACAGATATGGAGTCATGTTCGTTTAATTTACTCTGATACTTAAACAGTGTAACCAACTTGTTCATCTAGTATTCACTGTCCATCTGAATTCACGTCATGAGGAGAAATATAGTGGTGTGAATTTTGGTATGATATATCACAGTTTTTCCTGTATATTTTAGGTATAATAAATTCATACTTCAAATGCAGCTAGAGAAGATAAACCTTCTTCATTGTGTTCTTACATTCTTATGTTTAGTTGGAAACTGTTTTGTATGATGATCTCTCTTCATATGGGATTCAGGGGTACAAAATCTTAAACTGAATATACTGCACAATTCCTTGCTGGAGTAACTCAGTGAAGTCAGTGGAGTTACACTAACAAGGAATTTGGCCAATAATTTTTTTCACTTTTTTGAACTCATGGGAGCATATACTCTTGTATTTAACCCAGTCACTCTTCATTGAAATCACAGGAGGTTTCATGGATTTACTGTAACCAGGAACGGAATTTGGCCAATTGCTTTTTAGGAGTGCTGACAAATGCCTTAATGAGTACACTGACAAAAAGAGGGGAACATCTGTGGGCTTGTCTTCACGGCATAATGTTGCTTAGGTCAACTCACCCCGGTGTCTTCACAGTGCTGAGTCGATGGGAGACACTCTTCGGTCAACTTCCCTTATTCTTCTCGGAGAGCTGGAGTACCGGGGTCTACCGGAGAGCACTCTGCCATCGATTTAGCGGGTCTTCACTACACTACTTTGTGTACTTTATCATCCACATAGTGCAATGTAGTGCTCTTTAAGATTTTTAGATTCAATTAGGTGGATGTAAAAAAGGATTTAGACATGCTGGTATCTGCCAGTTTTAGTGCATCTGAACTTGACATCATCACTGTTCTTAGATTTATTTGTACAGACAAGGTTCTTCTTCAGATAAAAGGGGGCATTTGGAGAATTTGTTACTTTAAAGTAGCCTGGATTTACACTTGAAGAGACAGTGTTATGTCAGGGTGACTTACTGTGCAAAGAAGATGAAAAATGCTTTTTACATTTTCATCTAGCTGACACCTGTGAATGCTTTTCTTCACCTTTTAAGAGAATTTCTCTTTTTTCTCTCCTTTTACAATTTCTTAAATTTACATAAACATTGAAGACAGGGTAAATAATGTAATTGTACGTAAGAGCTTCAAACAACAGCCATAGAAACAATCTGATGAGATTTTTACCTTTTTGCCATTTCCTCCCCGCTCCCCGGTGTGTCTGGAGCTTTACTCTTTCAGTTTAGAGTGTTTTAACTAAGTCTCTGTCTACACTATAACTTATGTCGGCATAACTTATTTAGCTCAGGGGTGTGAATAAACCACCCCCTGAGCAACATAAGTTACACCGGGGTTCTTAAACTGAGGGTTGGGAGGTTATTACATGTGGGGGGGGTCATGAACTGTCAGCCTCCACCCCACACCCCACTTTGTCTCCATCCTTTATAATGGTGTTAAATATATAAAAATGTGTTTTTAATTTATATGGGGGGGTCACACTCAGAAGCTTGCTATGTGAAACGGGTCAAAAGTTTGAGAACCACTGGGTTACATCAGCATAAGCGCCAGAGTGCACAGTGCTACGTCGGTGGGAGAGCTTCTCCCGCCGACAGAGCTAACACCGCTCGCAGAGGTGGTTTTATTATGCTGACCGGAGAGTTCTGTCCCGTCAGCACAAAGTGTCTTCACCAGAAATGTTGCAGTGGTGCAGCTGCAGCACTGTATGTGTAGACAAGCTCTAAGAAGTATACTGGAGGGAGAAAAGACTTTTTTGGGGGCCTATCCACTGGATGTTCATTGTTTTTCTTTTATCCAGTCTCTCATAGTTTTGAACAGAATGGTTTTAAGTTCCCAGAGCTTCATGGAAATGATTTATTTGGCTTTTGATTCACATGAGGCACTCAGATACTATAGTGATCGGGAGACATATAAGTGCTTGGGCAGTTGGATAGGTTTGCACTCTCTGAGTTGTGTGGGAGGTGATATTTTAAAAAAACTCAGGACCAGATTTTTAAAGGTAGTTAGACACCTAAAGAGATAGATAGGCACCTAGTGGACTTTTCAAAAGCTCCCTCAGGTACATAGTTTCCATTTAAATCAATGGGAATTAGGTGCCTGGGTGCTTTTGAAACCTCCACAAGGCACCTGTGTGCATCTTTAGGCACCTAAATACCTTTGGAAATCTGTCCCTAGATCTTTAACTTCAGGTGGTACACAAAAGAATTCAAGAGCTCCTGGGTAGCTTTAGCCAGGATCAGTGTTATCCCTAAGGATTGAAATTGGGGGGGGGGTTCAGTTATATGGGGGGGCAGGAACGATGAGGGGTGAGACTATGAGGGTGAAGGTGGGCTGTATGTCATCATAGTAAAAACTTAAAAATGTTTCAGGACCATTATATTAGATTTATCTCATGTTTTAAAATCATCACAAATTATAGTTGGCAACTCAAGCCTACTATGAAGCACTTAATCTACATCCTTCTTGGTTTCATGTTGTAATTTTGCACAACTTTGTTAATGAGCTTCTCGAATGCAGTGCATTCATCTCTGGTTTCTCACATGTCCAGTACTTCAAGTCCTTCTTGATATGCTCTTGAGCAGGCAAAAGGCGACTTCTTTCAAAAAACAAAATTCTATTCAATGAGGAAAAAGAATGCTCAATTGTAGCTGTTATGACTGGGAGTAGCAAGAGATGAATTCCTACTTCTTTCATCCCAGCAAACTTAGAACAAAGATTGGGTCAAACTACTAGTGATGATAAAGAAGTTGAAGTCAAATCTTCATTCATTCGTCGTATGATATTCCACCCTGTGTTCAAATGCTTTATTCTGTCCTAATCACATAACAGCCCCATTGCTGGTAGTGCCTCACTCCACTCAACTGTCAGTGTTTTATAAGACAAGCATCTGTAAAACCTATGTGGAGGTTGAGTAGAATCCAGAAGTTCCTGTTGTACAGTTGTGTAAATCACTTTTTCAGTGGGCTTAACAAACACTTCTTGTCCTCTTCACTTAAGGATTCAAGCACCTTAATTAGTAAGTGCCTTAATTAGTCAACTTCTGAACTGAAGTCTTTTCTTCTTCCATAATGTTTTCAACCCAACACCAGCCAAAATTGTTTTCAATGGATATCTCTGATTGATCCAAGTGTAGCTTCTATTGCCGGACAAAGATCTACTACTGTTGTAGAAGATGCCTGGATGGCATTGCTTAATGACTCAAGTGGTTTCAACAGTAGACTTACAAGAGAGAGAATGGTGATAGTCTTCTCTCAACATAGTAGCAAAAGTAGTCCACCAGTCTCACTACTTAGATTTGCTCCATCTTGGTAGATACTTTCCAAAGCCAATAATAATAGTTGCAGTAATTTTAAGACAACAGCCAAGGACTGCTCTTGAGAAAGTCAGCAGGTTATTACAGGTTGGACTAATGTGAACTTAATTCCCAGTGTATCTTCTATTTTTTCTAAGACATTCAGACCTTTTGGAGTCTTGCTGAAAAATGAGTATAAAGACATTAAGTGTATGGCTTTGTTAATGTCATTTGAAGATTCTGCATCTTGTACTCATGCTAGTTGGAGTAGATGGCCTCTGCAGTGTATATAGCAGATATTAGGTTAGATTTAAATTTGAGCAAAATTTGTACTCCACTATGTCTTCCAGAGAAGTTTGCAGCTCAATCAAATGCACAAGCAGCCATCTCTTTGGGATTCAATTTACAATCATTTAACTCTTCTAAGATGTGGGTTGTCATAGATGCAGCTGATGTGTCTTCTATAACCTGAACATCTAGAAATGCATCTGCTGGCCTACCACTGATATCAAGATAATGTATGCAGTGATTTCATACTTGACACCAATTTTCATCGGTGCATTCATATATGCACATTTTCTGAATGTGGTGAGAGAGTTCTTCACTTTTTCAACTGCTGAGTCTTTCACTGTTGCACTGCATGCTTCTCACCAGTCTGAGTTTCTTGCAGAAAAATAGTGAGCATTTGCTGGCCTTGGTTGGAACCAGTGTCCAACTTCAGGATTAACAAGTGAAATGCACTTAACATTGGCCTCCAGTTTGTAGTGTGTGGTATCTCTTGTGTAACCAGAAAGTATGATCCGACAGCCATGTTTGTTTGCATAAACTCTGTTGTGATTCCAGCATTTTTAACAGACCTCTATCTTAACAGAAGGCAGCCAGGTCTAGTGTCAGTGGAGATGCAGCCACAGAACAAGAGTGATGCTCTGGACCACTGGAGCAGCAGCCATACTGATTTATTATGGGATTAATGCTTAAAAGTGGTCAGTCCATGCCCCTCCACCCCAGCTCTGCGGCCTATAGAACTTTGAGCAAGTATAAAAACCTCTGGGGAGAGGAGTTGTCCCTTGCAGTCCCCCCCCGCCCCCCAGTTGGCACCACTGGTTGTCCCACATGGATTTTGTGGCAGCAATAGAGAACTCCAGTCCTGCTCCAAGAACACAGATCCTTTCCACTTGAGCAATCTGAGAAGATCCTTTATGTCTCAGTCAACTCATTGGGTTAACTTTATGTATGTGCTAAAGTCTTTTGCTCTATGAGGAGGGCCTTAGCAGTCTGCAGCGCCTATTAGCATGCAATTGAGCAGTTCTAGTTCTGTCCAGTAGAGGGCGGAAGTTCCCTTACTAGCAATTTCACTACAGTATTAGAAACGTGTAGTCATTATGGGAAATTCCTGTAAATTTCATAGCTTATGGATGAATATTAACCAGACTTTATCATAGAAAAAATCTGGATTATTTTTGTAAAGTATTATTATACTGTCACTCTCCAGATACAATATTTCTGGCAGCAACAATTACTGTTTGGGCCAAATTGCTGACTGAGATCTTCACACCCAACACTAATGGTTTTTCGGGCAGCACTTCCAAGAATGAAAACATTTAAAACGGCAGTTTTTATTGATGGGATAAGATTAACATCTGATTGGCTCGCAGACCCTCATATGTCTTTGTTCCAAGATACTCAAATTCAATAGCACAGATCTGGCATCACTATTTGTAGTGCATTATGGCATTGGCTTCATGGTATACCAGTGTACTCAGTACAAACAACACATAACCTTCCTGAATGGGAATTATTTGTATATTAGGGTTTGCATCGCTGGTCATGGGAGGGTCAGAAAATTACTGGTGTCTGTTGAAAGAAGCAACACACCATCCCCATTAAGGAAGGTTATGTCCATGCAGTGCGCATGTGCACACAATTCCAAAAGCAAAGTGGGGACGTTTGTTGTGCTCATTTACATATGAATACACACAATGCCTTTTCATTCTTAGTTATTTCCAAATTATGCTTTCATGTTGGGAACACACTAAAAGGGCCTGAATAGGCTTGTCTCTGTCTTTTTGAAGAAAAAAAATGCAGGTTCTTCAGTCACCTAATTAGGAGTGGATTTGGATTTTTCTGCAAACTATTTCAGTTCTAACTTAATGATCTATCACTCTTGGTTGCAATTAAATCATCAGTTTCAGGGCATTAGCTCCAATTCCGCAATTACAGGACAATAATCTAAGTGCTATAGGCCTGTCTGTTCAAAATAAGGCCACTAGAACTGACAGATAACCTTTTGAAAAAATTACTTTACAATTAAAGTGCTATAATCAACTAAAAATTCTAACTGATTAATTATTCACATTTTAAGACACACAAAAAGATGTCAAGCGGCCTCAGTGTTTTATTAACTTTTGTGTCAATGTTAAATTAAGAAAGCCACATTATTACATTGCTTCCCCCGTCACTGGCATTTGTTAATGCCCATACTTGGCTGCATCACTGCATGTTTCTTGATAAGTTTCTTCTCTGGGTCAGATACCACCTGATTAGTAATGATTAACTTTGTTTTTATAAAGATCAAGTGGCAAGTATGTGGAGTTGTAATTTCTTTTAATCATACAAATGCAAGAAAATGTTGTAATTTAATATGTTTTTGGTGTGTTAGCTTTTCCCTGGGTCTGTTACTGGCTTTAATGGCTCCTGTAGCACCCCTGAGTACGTTAGAGGTGTTGATTTGTTAAAGATCACAGTTCAGTGGAAGGTACAAAAAGGATACATTTCTTACCTTTAATTTTGCTTTGGTAGGGGATGGCTTACAAAAGCCAATAGGTGCCTTGTTTGTCTTCTATCCTGCTACTGCTACCCTCAAGAATTACAACAAGAAAACATCACTTCAGGTCCAAGGGAGTTCTACCACTCTTGCTCTAGAGGCCTAAAATATAGGAGTTAGCATCCTATTCAGAAACTTGTGTCCTTTCAGTGTCACTTTTTGACACTGAAAGCAACAGCTAAATATAGTGAATGTGCAACTTTGCAGTATTACTTGGGCAGCTCTGAAGAACAAAACTGTCCATGACTTAGAGGATAAAGATGCAAGAAGTGCTATATAGTGCTTTTGGGTGAACTGAAATTGTAAGAAAATACACACGCAAAAAAGGAAATCCTACAAAGAATTCCTGTGCTGTGATGGATAGTAAAATTGCCCTGCGGATATGATCTGGCAACTTGAACTCCTACTGAAATCATTGGATTAACAACCCAAAATGTAGTCTCAATCCTGCAAGACCTCTTCATGAGAAATTTCCTTTGGCTTCAGTGGGAGTTTGGTGAATTCAGAGCTTGCAGGATCAAGCCCTATTCCAATTATACATTGTACTCATTCACATTTCTGGGACCTCAAAGTCATTCACCTTTATGTCATACAGCTGTGCTTTTGTCAGTTCTGTATGAATGTCTTGCTGAATAATCTTTGCAATGTAAGGTTTAGAGAAAGAGCATATTAAAGTTTGGTTATGTTCTTTTAAAATCTGTGTTGTAATTCTGCCATGATTTGTATACCTGCTTTTTAAAATCAGCCATACTTCTCGTTGTGTAAGTCATGAGAAGGTGGTGCTGTACCCTAGATTGTGGCAAAAATAATTGGCTCTTTAGCATGTAGAGTGTAGTTACTGTCTCAAACTAGTAACAAGTGTAATAAGGATGTATAGAAACTGGAAGAATAAAGCTGTATTTTTCATTGTTGGGATATTAACTTCCCCTTTTAAACCCATAGTGTGGAAGAACAGAGCAATAGAAAGGGTGGAAGAACTTACACTTGCTGCTTATAAATAGGGCTTACTTTCCATTCTTCTGTACTTTCCTCACCTGAGGCACTCAGAAACATAGAGAACTCATTCCTTCACTTGGTAGCTTATATCCTAACATCCTGGCAAAGTACAAGCTGGGTGCTTTGTCTTTGACCTGGTTTCCTACTGGGCCACTTAACTGATGACAGTTCAGGCATAGAATTTAGACATCCAGGAGGCCAAGACCTCTCTTGCTTTGTACTCTAGACCAGTGCTTCTCAAAGCCGGTCCGCCGCTTGTTCAGGGAACACCTCTGGCAGTCCGGGCCGGTTTGTTTACTCGCCACGTCTGCAGGTTTGGCCGATCACAGCTCCCACTGGCCGCGGTTAGCTGCTCCAGGCCAATGGGGGCTGCGGGAAGGGCGGACATCCCTCGGCCCATCCCTTGGCCCACGCCACTTCCCGCTGTCCCCACTGGCCTGGAGTGTCAGTGAATTAAAGGGTACAACAGACTGCCTTCTCCCTTCTAGGAATGGGTTGATAGGGCAGCTAGAGACTGGCCTGAGGCACTTCAAATGCTGAAGGTACCATGGCTCTTGTAAGTGTCCTGTGTTTTTAGTCTTAGTCTCATGGACCAGTGCCAATTTTAAGGTGCAATTGTATTCTGACAGAGGGTTCAAGACTGAGACACAGGCTCTGGTTACACCTGTGAATGACAGACAGACTAGTTAACAGATGCTACACCAGTTATAGACCACGGTCCAGTAGAACCCTCTACTCCTGCTATGAGTCTCCTTCCTGACATGCAACATCTTTTGTTAGAGAGAGTCCTGAAATCTGCCAATGAAACTGTGACTGATGTGAAATTTAAACTGAAATGTTTTTTGGGTGATTCACCCAGACCCAATGGAGAAGCACATTATCCTACTTGGTGAGCACAAGCCAAAGAGATGATGGAAGACAGTGAGATTTCTGACAAAGTCAAAAGAAGGAAGATTATTGGAAGTTTATTACCCACACCATTGAAAGTGGTCTTAGGAGCTAGTTGCAAGGCATCTTTTGTAGAATGCTTTGATATTTTAGAGAAGGCATGTGGAAGGCATCTGAGCTTAAGGCTCAATTTTCTGAGAACCACCTTCTGCATACCTGACTAGACTACACACATTAGCCCAAGAAATTTTGGAGGCAGGTGGGGTAAAAGATATTGAATTGGTTTCTTATCTACAAGATCAATTTTTCTGTGGTTGTTGGCATGAATCCTTATTAAATACACTCTTATTAAAAGAGATTAATTGTAGTGCTAGAAAAAAGAGAGTCTCTTATGCCACACTCCTTTTTCAGGTGAGAGCCATTGAAAGGGAGCACTCTAATAAACAAAAGAGAAAACTTCCACAAGAACTAGAAGAAAAAGGAAGGCCACTGAGTAGTAGTAGTTTGCTGTTGATAAAGGCTGTCATAGGTCTCACCCCCACTTAGAGCTGTTGGGTTCCAATATGGGGACCTGCATGGATTTATCTAAACTTAAATCATAGTTTAGATCTGGTAAAAGCTGCCACCACCCAATAAGGTACGTGTATTGGGACACAGTCCTTCCCCAAAATCCTTGGGGATCCCAAGAGCCCCAAATCCATGGAGTTCTTACACCCAGGAGAAATAAACCATTCCCCCCTGCTTCCTCCCCCCTCCCTTTTCCTAGGAGAGATACCGGGATCCACTACAGAGGGATGCTTCGCTCCTCCCCTTTCCCTGAGAATCCACCCAAGGAAAGATCAAGCAAGTCCTTTATAGAAAAGATTTATTAAAGAATAAAAAAGAAAGTCACTGTCTCTGTAACCAAGATGGAACAATACACAGGGTCTAAACTTATCAATCTCTGGAGAGAATCCCCCCCTCCTTTCTTTCTCAGTAAAAGCAAAGTAACAGCAAACAGGAATAAAGAATTTCCTTCAGCAAACACACAATTGCAAATGTAGAAATCAAATTATAAGACTAATCCACCTTTCTAATTAAT
This sequence comes from Mauremys mutica, assembly GCF_020497125.1. Lineage (NCBI taxonomy): Eukaryota > Metazoa > Chordata > Testudines > Geoemydidae > Mauremys > Mauremys mutica. The sequence goes on from NC_059072.1 coordinate 24,139,316, forward strand.
ACTCACTATTGAATAGTAGGAACTACTCCAGGAGAACTTGGAGACATGTCTGGCCTCTCTTAGATCCAAAAAGAGAACACTCTAACAAAGAACACAGATAAAGGCTTCCCTCCACAGAGATTTGAAATTATCTTATCTCTGATTGGTCCTCTGGTCAGGTGGTCATCAGGTACTGCATGTTAACCCTTTACAGGTAAAAGAGACCTTAACCCTTAACTATCTGTTTATGACAAAGGCATATGAAAAAAATCCCCAATTTCTATAGAAGAGCAGCTGGTGACCCAGAGTTCAATCTCTAAGGATTTTCAGCAAGGATTGCACTGGGTCAGGCTCCCCACATGCAAGTCCTAAAAGGAACTAAAGAAATGAATTTAATTAAATAACTTCATAAAATCTTATGATAAAGAAACAAATAATCTAATTTTTACAGCATGACATGGCTATTTTATAAGCCACAGACACTATCTTCACAGTTATACATAAACATAAATAAAGAAAACGAAATCTGAACAGTTCAGTCCCCACAGAAATACAGTGAGAAGAAACTGAAAGTTCCCAAAAGCTTAGGTTTTGTTCACCTAAATCTCAGAGTCTTAGATTACTAAATCTATATAGTCTGCTGAGTCTAAAACAACATCTTCCCTCCACTTGCTTGTAGGAATCTTCAGTTGGAATCCATGGAGACACTTCCTCTGCTGAAATCACTGCTAGCCAGTCAGCTAACAGATCAACCAACCACTCAGTTAAGCATATAGATTTAAAGAAAACCCTATTACAAGAAAATACAAAACTGAGAATTGCAAAATAGAAATGACTCTTTCCCCATTACTACATTTAAAGAAATAGACTAGTTGAGACAATTTAACCAGAACAGTTTGGCTAAAATCAAAACAACATTCAAAGCATACAATTAACATAGACATTCTTTTTCCCTCCCAGTTTCCCCTTGCTATAATTAGCATTGTCCATGCTTCCTTGTTAGAGGGTTAACAATATCACTGACCTGCTGCAAAATGCTTCAGAGTTAGGCACAACCGTCTGCTTTCTGCTCCCGGGCTCAGCTTCTCCCAACTAACACAGGGCAAATGGCCTTATGCAAAGCAGCTGCCCTGACTGCTTGCCCTCATGTAGTCAGACCCCAGCAACAGGGAACCTACTGGAGCAGACCCAAAACTATCACACCCAATTCCAGAAGCTGCTGGAGGTGGAGTGCTTAATCTGCCTAGCAACAGTGACCCAGACACAGCTCACTCCTACCTCCCACCCAATGGGTCACTTAAAGAGATATCTCCCTATTAGGCACATGGGTTACACAATGTTCTGTGAACCACCCAGGATACAAAAAGAATCCTACACATGACTGGAAAACTAGGAATCTTGTACCTGGGAAATTTAGAAGAAAATCAAAAGCAATGTGCTATACCCAATATTATTTTAGTCTTTGACTAAAAGACAGGAAGAGATGGAATAACTAAATCCAGCTCTTAATGCGTGGTTCTAGTCTGAAGAGTGACTATGTAAAAATGGCACTTTCATAGTCTACTTTTCTGCCCCTGTCATATCAGTTGACTTTAGTGAGAAAAAGCTTCTTTTAATACTTTTTATTCTTCTGAGACCTACAGAGTCATTGCAACTAAGAGGGTGAGCTGGATTCAGTTTTTATGTGCCTCATCAACCAGATTGTGCAAATCAATGACACCATGCAAATCAATTGAAAGTTTGTGCAGAAGAATGAAAGAAGCCAGCTTGAGTCCTAGTGTAAAATCCTTTCCCATTAAAGTCAGGGGAACTTTTGAGTACATTTCTTCGGAAAATTGAGAGTAAAAGTAAGTCCATATTGCCACATTTTTACAGAGTAATTTCTTAGATTTCTCACATATTGATACTCTCCCCCTCCTGGTGGAATCCCAATTGCCCATTATTTGGAGGCAGTGTTCTCTCCAAGGCATAACTAAATGAATACTGATCAACAGACTGTAGCTAATGTTGATACTTAACACTACTGGCTATTACTCCTAAACATCTTATACTAATTTTCTTTTCTCTAAAACTGTGTGTTGCATTTCAACAAGAGGCTACAGAGGACAATCATCAATGACCTGAGACCCAGCATTCAGATTTTTAAGGTTAGTTAAACAAGCTGCACATACCTCTACATTTGTGGCATTTACTATATGTGACCTGCCTTTTTGTTGCTTCACATTATGCAGCATTGTTGAGAAATCAGCTACAAATAAACATGACTTTACATGAGATGGAAAAGGTGGGCATTATCACATTCATTTCAATAAAAAGAAGCTAGCACAATAGATGAGGATTTTTTTTCTTGAATTGCATCACTGCTTGATAACATGTAATAAATCATTCCTGATGTTTCCCCCATTTTATTAACAAAATGTGCAAATAAGCTAGAAGTAATTCTCAAAGTGATTCTTTGAGCTATGGCATTCATCTTAAAAAACAATACTGTAAAAATTCATTTCTCCAGAGGAAAAGCTAAAATCATTAGGGAAATTTCTAAATAGGATGTTTAATCAATATGATAATACTGTATAAAGGCAAACATATAGTTTGACAGTGAGACATTTTGATTTGTAGTCAGAATACTCTTGATAAATAAAACTGGTTATGTATGTTGAAATTATTTTTTGTTAAAAATACAAAACTGTCCAATAGAATGGACCCCAAAATGATTTTGTTTTCAACACCAGAAAATGAAATTAACTGTAGTAAAATTCTAAATTACAATTTAAGATGAAATTACATGATAACAATATAAAGTATACTTCAAGGAGCTCTTAACTCTACATATAAGCCCAGCATACTAAGTATTTCCTATACAACATTTACAATAATAAGTGTAAAAAATTCACACATTGATTCATTTGTCGGAACTCATGGGACTAATTTAAGGAGCTATATAAACAGTTTCAACATTTTATTAAAGGCAGTGTCTGTTTTTCTTATCACAAGTACTTCATGGTTTCAGGGACAAAGCTTCAGGTGTTCAGAACCTGTTCATTTCCTTTGGGATGTATTTAACTGCTATTGTCAAAATGATGATTGAGTTTAACATAGCCACAGTTTACTCAGTTAAGAATGGTATAGCCTAGCATAAGGTAAAAGGAGCACTTTAATTATATTTGGCATAAGATACAACATAGTGTTATACGATATTAATAACACTTTTCACCCACAGAGCACAATTCTGCATATATAGATTTTAAGGCCAGAAGAGACCATCATGATAATCTATTCTTACCTCCTGCATATTGCAGGCCACAGAACCTCTTGAAGTAGACCCCTAATCTCTGGCTGAGTTACACAAGCCCTCAAATCGTGATTTAAAGACTTCAATTTTCAGAGAATCCGGCATTTATTCTAGTTCAAACCAGCAAGTGACCTGTGCCCCACACTGCAGAGGAAGTTGAAAAAAACCCAGGGTCTCTGCCAGTCTGATCTGGGGGGAAATTCCTTCTTGACCCCAATGTGGTGAAGAGTTAGGCGCTGAGACCCACTAGCCAGACACCTGTGAATTCTCTGTAGTAACTCAGGGCCCTCCCCATCTTGTGTCCCATCTCCAACCGTTGGAGATATTTCCTACTAGCAGTCACAGATGGCCCACATGCCATTTTGGGCAATCACTTCATACCATCCCCTCCATAAACTTATCAATCTCAGTCTTGAAACCAGTTAGGCTTTCTACTCCCCCCCGCAAATCAGCCTCCCACTCCCTTTGGGAGGCTGTTCCAGAACTTCACTCCTCTGACGGTTAGAAACCTTTGTCTAATTTCAAGCTTAAACTTGTTGATGGCCAGTTTATATTCATTTGTTCTTGTACCAACATTGGCCCTTAACTTCAGTGGTTTGAGCATTGGCCTGCTAAACCCAGGGTTGTGAGTTCAATCCTTGAGGGGGCCACTTAGGGATCTGGGGCAAATATCAGTACTTGGTCCTGCTAGTGAAGGCAGGGGGCTGGACTCGATGACCTTTCGAGGTCCCTTCCAGTTCTAGGAGATTGATTGGTATAACTCCTCTTCATGGTGTTTATCCCTCTGGTGTATTTAGAGGGAGCAATGAGATCTCCTCTCAGCCTTCATTTGGTTACCCTAAACAAGCCAAGCTCCTTAAGTCTCCTCTCATAAGATAGGTTCTCCTTCTCTGATCATTCTAGTAGCTCTTCTCTTCACCTGTTTCAGTTTGAAATAACGTTTCTTAAACATAAATATCATTCAGCATAGTATTTAGTCAGTGGAACTATTCATGGTAGTAAGAACTATGCTTGATAGTGTTTGCAGAATTGAGTCTTGCTGCAGCTCTGACACACGGATTTAAAAGCACTTTACAAACAATTACGTCTTACTACATCTGTGGTAGGTGAGAATTATACCTATTTTGCAGATGAGCAAACTCAGTATGAGACGGGTCAGCCTGAATTTAAAACAGCCAGTTGGTGGGAAAAGAACCCAGGAATCCTATCAACAGTCCACTGTTCTGTCTGCTATGTTTACATTCTTTTCAAGCTTTCTGTTCATATACTGCATAGATGATCATTTATAATCAAAGCTGTCTGATATTAGCATTAAGCCTTATTGTTAAATAAGATGATAGTGAGCAACAAGAACACAGTTTTACACAGTGTGAAATCTCAGAATGTATTGCCCAATGTTATAGGTCTCACCCTGACTCTGAACTTTAGGGTACAGATGTGGGGACCTGCATGGACACTTCTAAGCTTAATTACCACCTTAGATCTGTATCGCTGCCACCATCCAGAATTCTCAGTGTCTGGATCACTCCCTTTCCCACCAAAACCTTCCCCTCTCTGAGTAGCCTTGAGAGACTCCTTCACCAATTCCCTGGTGAGTCCAGATCCAATCCCTTGGATCTTAACACAAGGAGAATTTAACCATCCCCACTTCTTTCCCCCACCAATTCCTGGTGAGTCCAGATCCAATCCCCTTGGATCTTAAAACAAGGAAAAATCAATCAGGTTCTTAAAAAGAAGGCTTTTAATTAAAGAAAAGAAAGGTAAAAGAAAGAGAAAAAAAACTCTGGGAGACAGCACATCAGCTAATCTCACAGACAATAACTTGAAAACACAGGATGTTCCCCTGGGCAAAAATCTTAATACACACAAGAATACCCAAATTTGATAATTCCCTTAATTTGCACCAAGACAAGTACAAAAGAAAATAAACATAAACCTATTTTTTCCTTTCTAAAACTTACTACTCTAATAAGAGGCTGGTTCCTTGATCTTTTTCACTCCGGCTGAAACTGAAAACTGACTAACAAAGGAAACTTCCCTCCTTCCTTTTGAAACATCTTGTTCCCCCATTGGTTCCTCTGGTTAGGTGTCAGCTAGGTTAGGTGAACTTCTTAACCCTGTACAGGTAAAAGAGGCATTAACCCTTAGCTATCTAGACACCCCGCTTTTGTGCCCATAGTTGGTGCAAATTAAGTACTTTGTGCCTTTGACTACAGGATTGCAGGTGAAAATTAGGTAGTTAGGAGCACAAATGGTCAAATATGCGAGCACAAGTATTTTGATGCAACTTATACTCACAAAAAGGAAGCAGGGCCATAGCCCAGCTGTAAATATATCCTTGAAAACCTTTCACTATATAAATGGCTAGAGCATGTGCAATGATCTTCAAGGTAATAGCAAAGTTATATTTCTCTCAGATTCACTTCAAATGTTCCCATTAGATTGACTTTTATGCACAACTGTTGTACATTCTTTTACGATGGGAAACACTCTCTTTGAAATATTTCAACTAGATCTATGTTGTGGTACAAAAGAGCCTCTTCAAAAGTTTGGAAATATTTGACTGTATGACCCTGTGATTAATTAGAAGGCTAACTGGAAGAGAGATCTTTCCATATTAATGTTCAGTTGAAAGGTTTTTATTTTATTTGAAAAGTATTAAGCACATAGAGGGAAATTGCTTTGGAATAAATCAGTTGAAGCACTGGAGAAATGTTTGGATTCAAACAGGTAACTCTATCTTTCAGGAAGAGCTAGACGATTTGTTTCCTTATCTATCTTATAACAGAAGAAGGTAAGTTGGGTGAAAAACATTCTGTAATTGTATCAAAGCAGTTCGCTAAAACACTCAAAGGTATTAATTTAGAAAATGAATATGAAATGTGTCTTTGATACAGTGGAATGCATTTCAGTACTTGAGAGAGCGTGTTCATTTTGTTGACTGTTTTGGATATATTTTTTTCTGTTGGATTTCAAATGTTATAGTAAAAAAAAGTTTATAAGTAGAAGTATGGGAGGAAAACTGTCACAATAACAAAATCTATTCTTAGATCCAGGTTCCCTCTTCTCCCCTCACACCGTTAGCTGAAGTAGTTAGTGTGAACAAGGGATTACAGCTGGAAACTGGGTGCATGGATGCCTGAATTCTAATTCTGGCTCTGATACTGACTCATTGTGTCACCTTGGGCAAATTACTTAATTGTGTATGTTTAATTTATCCGTGTGCCAAATGGATACAATGCAAATCTCAGTTGGGTGCTATGAGGTGTAAATAATCATTGTTAAGGATTATAAGATTTTGACATGCATACAGTTATGTGAGTGCAAAGAAGTTCACCGTTTCAAATCTGGATCTACACAACTGTGAGCAGAATGTATGATCTGTGACAGCAGTTTAGTTGCCAATATCAGATGAATTAATCTTCAGCTGCGTCACAAAAATGATTGATCCCTCATGCTCATGTTTAGGAGCAGGAAGGTTGTTCATTCTCAATTGTAATATTGCAGATTTATTTAATGCTCTATGAATATTGATTAATACTCCCAATATTATCCCTGTGAGATAGTTAAATGCATATTATCGACCCCCTTTTAGAGATGAGGAAACTGAGATTCCAGTAAGTTACCTGATGTGCCCAAAGCCACACATTGAATCTATGACAAAGCTAAGATTAGAACTCAGGAATGTATGCCTCAAGTGAAATAGTCTGTCCAGTTTTAAGTAGCAGAATAACACTGTTATGCATTCACCAGTATATTGGAAATTGTGCTTATTTTGACTTATGTGATTAGAATTAGCCAGGCCAATAAAATATTGGTCCTTAAAAAAAATAATAAAATGAAACCCCACATAAGTAAAGCCATCATGTTTAAAATTTACCATTATGCTTGTAATATTTTCTGTAGAGAATGCTAATGTTAGTAAAACTTGCCCATTTGTTTTCATAGTAAAAGATTTGCTAAAGGACAATTTCTAGGAGTGTAAACAAAGATATAGCAGAAATGAAGCAGTTATTCTTTCTTGATTCTCTGTTGTTGTGGTTAAGATGAAGTACTATGCAATTGTTACCATTAATCATAGAATATGAGGGTTGGAAGGGACCTCAGGAGGTCATCTAGTCCAACCCCCTGCTCAAAGCAGGACCACTCCCCAGGCAGATTTTCAGGTGCTCCACTTAAGATATCTTTGACTTACTTTTCATCTCCAATTCTAATTGAATTCAGTGGGGAGCTGTGGGGGTGCTCAGCCTTTTGAAAATCAAGTTCAAGGTATCTCAGATCAGTCATTAAATCAGTGGCCACTTGTGTATATTTTGTCTTAAAGGCAGTTGATAGTGCAATAAAGCTTGCTTTATAAATGAACAAGATAAAAATCTTGAAAAATCTACTGGCAGATAGGAAACTTTCCCTGGCAAATGGGAGGACCCAGGACATCAAGTTCTGTGGAATTTGAGTATTAATTAAAATATGTATAGCTCTTGGTCCAATGGTTAGAATGCTTACCTGGGACTTGGGAAACATGGTATAAATTCCCTGCTCCACCACAGACTTCCTCTATGACCTTGGTCAAGTTACTTAGCCTCTCTCTGCATCCGTTTCCCATCTGTAAAATAGAGTTAATTGTACTTCCTACCTCACAGGGATGTTGTGAGGATTAACACATTAAAGGTAGTGAATTATTCACATACTATGGCAACGGGGGCCAGGTAAATATCAAAATATCTAGAGAGTTTCTATAACTGTGGAAATTACCGTCATAATCTGAACACATAGTGCTGTCTTCCTGAGCCTAGTGCTGCTGTTGCAGCAGCAGAGTGAAAAAAGACAAGTCTCTGGTCCATTTTCACGATGCTATTCAGAGCTCCGTGGACAGCTTTCACACTGCCAAGAATTATGTTAATTTCACTTTGCTGCTTCAGCAGTAGAATCCGGCGCTGGAGCTAGTCACTGCAGAGGAGGATGAGCTCCAAAAGAGACTTGTGGAGGAGTAGAATAAATGAGACTGTTCCCCTACTCCTCGCAGCCAGGAGACTGGGTGAAAGATGAAGGAGAGGTCCTACTTCTTTCCTGTCTCCCTCTACTAGCTGCCTGGAGGCTGGGGAGGGGAAGACCCTCACACAGTACACAGGATGCTCTGGAGATGAGAATGGAGAGAGCCCCCTCTCTCTTACAGCAGCCCGAGAAGTGTAGTGGGAGGGGACTTCCAAACTGAACTGGGAGTTAGTAATTGGGGGCTGCTATGAAAGATGGAATCCTATAGCAATACCAGCAGTAGCACTAGAGGGGACTGGGCTTCTCCCCACAATGACGCCCTGGGCTTCACTAATTGGGCAACATCTTCTGTTTTTGTATTGGCTCCTGGCTGGTGGGAATCTGGTGAAGCTGCTCAACCTTAGACAGGCATGGGAAACAAAATCCCCGGTAGCAGGGAGTCAGGGGTCAGGCGTCCCTGGAGTCAGGCGTCTATTCCCAACATCATAACTCTCCACTGAAGTCTCTGGCATCTGGCAAGGCTCCAGGTACTGTGACAAAGTTCCTCCTCTACCTTGGTGGGTCCTGCGCTTATTGACAGATTTGCTCACCTCAGTGATCTTCCCCACAGTCTGGGTCAACTCCTCCTGTGTCTGATCAGGAGTTGGGAGGTTTGGGGGGAACCCGGGCCCGCCCCGTACTCTGGGTTCCAGCCCAGGGCCCTGTGGATTGCAACTGTCTATAGTGCCTCCTGTAACAGCTGCATGACAGCTACAACTCCCTGGGCTACTTCCCCATGGCCTCCTCCAAACACCTTCTTTATCCTCACCACAGGATCTTCCTCCTGGTGTCTGATAACGCTTGTACTCCTCAGTCCTCCAGCAGCACACCCTCTCACTCTCAGCTCCTTGTGCCTCTTTATTATTTGTTGTATTTAATTTAAATTATTTTAATAGATTCTAATAAATGTAAGACTTAATATAGGTTATTAATTTCAAATTTAATTTGAAATAGAATTATTTAAAACACCTGAATTGAAATTAAACAAAATTGGACCATTTTTATTTTAAAAAAATCACGATTTTTTATCCACCGTGTCTCCCTCACATCTGACCATAAAGCTTTAGAGTGCTCTGAGTGACTTATTTTTACTAGTAAGAAAAAGCCTAGACTAACTGCGTGCAGGTTTGTCTGCATGCAACAGATGCTCTTTAACATCTATCACTCCTCTACTGCCATAAACTAACAAATAACAAAATCGTATATAGTGCAGTATGAGGCTGAACCTACAGCTCTAATATAATAGCTCAACAAAAATGTGAAGTAAAGGCCAAGTACTGGGCTGAAATGTTTGTTTAATTTTATCATAGATATGACTTCAGTAGAGTTTAGTTACAGAAATATACTGCCTCAGGAGATACTTGGGTATGGGGAGGAAATCAAGCATTTCTCCTTATTCAGAACTAAAGCCATACTGTGTATATTAAATCAGTCCTGGGGTTCATGAAATGGCAGTGCAAAAACTCCACACAGCTGTGATTCTGATCTATTTTTAAGTTCCAGTTCCAGATCGATCTATATTAAAATATGAGATGTTTTTATTTAAGTATGTCCATCAATGGGTTTGGCAAATTACTGCCATCTGATGGAGCAGTCTGTGTAAACTTACTCTGCGTAACTCGTTTATTTGCTAATATAATTGGGTGCATTAAGATGTGGAATGGAAGAAAATTGTGGATATAAAAGAATTCAACTTTATATTAGTTAGGGTATTCCTGTAATTTTTGCTTGTGATATATCTTTGACTTTTTCCCCAAGCTTTCATTAAAAAAACAACTTTCTTTTGATGAAAAGAGCCAGACACAAGAACGTAAGTTTTGCAGTGCTGCTGCCCTCTTACCCCAGCCCTAGCACTGTTAGAAGAGTGAGCTCACCCTTTCCTACTGCTTTCATGGAAATGAGGTGTAAACTGCAAAGCCTACGTTACCTGTTTAGACTCACATTAAGCAAAGCACTTAGGTATAGGCTTACTGTTAAGCAGGAGTAGTCCTGTTGACAATTGAACTACTCATGTGCTTAAAGGTAAACGTGCTTAAATGCTGTGCTGAATCTGGGTCACAAATCTTACTGTCCTTGATGCTGCATTAATACAAAACACCAGGAAGGTGGTTTAACTAGGCCACAACTTTATTAAGGCCATGTCTACACTACAAAGTTGCATCAACCTAAGTTACATTGGCATACAGCCACCGCAGTTATTGCATTGCTTGTGCATGCTTGACTCCTTGTGTCAGTGGTGCACATCCTTGCCAGGAGCATTTGTATCGATGCAGAGTGTAGTGCACCATGGGTAGGTATCCCACTGTGCAACTTGCCACCATCCAATGGAGAGTCTTTTGGGAAGTTTTTGTAATGCCTGCGGAGGCTAAAATGAGCCACACGGGTGACTGGGAGTATGGAGTCAACTTCCCATAATACAGTGTTCTGTATCTCATAATTTTATCTGCATCCTATAATTTTGGTGCCTTCTTTTCAAAATCCCACAAACCTGCACCTCCCTCCTTGCTGTCCACCATCACTGACAGAAGCATGGAGCCTGCACAGCTCTGCACTATTGTCATAAGCATGGCAAGCTTAGGGGGCATGATCTTGCAGTATTTGCAGAGCTGCAAGGGGAGCTGTGGGGAATGTGATGATTCTTTTGAAGGCTAGATTGAGGTGGGACATAGAAAGAAACAATTCAAACTTGTTGGTGGCGTTCATGGAGCAGCTGGAGATGGTGGACCACCAGGTCTGGGCCCAAGAAATAAGCACTGTGACTTTGCCAGGCAGGTTTGGGAGGATGAGCAGTGGCTGCAGAACTTTTGGATGCACAAGGCCACATTCCTGGATCTGTCTGCCAAACTCGCCATAGTCCTCCAGCGCCCAGACTCTAAAATGAGAGCTGCACTGACAGTTGAGAAGCGAGTAACAATCACTGTGAAAACTTGCAATGCCTGATTGCTACTGGTCAGTCAGGAATCAATTTGGAGCAAGGAAATCCACCACTGGGGTCATTATTATGCAAGTGTGCAGGGCCATTAATCGCCTCTATGACTGTGGCTCTTGGCAATGTGCATGACATAGTGGATAGTTTTGCAGCAATAGGGTACCTGAGAGCGATAGATAGCACCTTTTTACACCAGACCACCTTGCCACAGAATACATCAACAGAAAGGGCTACTTTGGAATTCCTATGCTTATGCAAGCACTGGGGACACTTCTGCAACATCACTGTGGGCTGGTCAGGGAAGGTGCATGACACGAGCATCTGTAAGAACATCTGAAAGCTGCAAGCAGGGACTTTCTTTCCCGACTGGCAGATTACCATTTGTAATGTTGAAATGCCAGTAGTGGTACTGAGAGACCCAGCCTATCCCTTGCTCCGATGGCTCATGAAGCTGTACACCAGCTAGCTTAACAGCACCAAGGAATGCGTCAACTACAGGCTCAGCAGGTACATAATGACAGTTGAATGTGGTCATTTGAAGGGTCACTGGTGGTGGTTACTTACAAGATTGGACCTCAGTGAGAAAAACATCCCAATGGTTATAGCTGCCTGCTGTATCCTGCATAATATCTGTGAAGCAAAGGAGGGAAGTGGAGCGGCTGTCTGCTGAATTTGCCTAAATGTTATGGGCCAGACTTTTAAAAGTATTTAGGCATTGAGCTCACATTGATTTCAATGACAGTTAAAACATTGATTTGGAAAGCCCATCCCTAGGTAACTAAAATCTAGGGCCAAATTTGTAAAGGTATTTAGGCACCTAATCATTGACCTTCAACAGGATTGGTGCTCCAAAATCACATAGGCACTTTTGAAAATCCGACCACCAATTTTGCCTTAACCTTTCCATAGCTATCTCAAGTCCTAGAGTGATATATTCTAGTATCTGACATGTAATATGTTCACTGTCTGCCTTTCTATCAGATAAACTATCATATGAAAGTGTTTGGCTTAAGATAGGTTTAGGTTCTTATTTGGTCATTTCATTCCCATCACTCAAGAGCATGATAGAACAATGGACGAACAAATAGTCATTGTAACTCCATAAATATTACCATTTGATCATTCTTACCAACACTTACATTCATTAAGTACCATATCACCGATTACAGATCTTTACTTACAGAGATACAGTGATTAATGCATCTAACAACCTCCTGCCTTGGAAGTAAATTAAATGTAATGCTCTTGATCTCTCTAACCTTTTATTGGATTTGACGTGTTTATTTTCATTGAATTAATTTTCTAAAAAAGGGCAAGGTAATGCTCACTTACACTCAGAGAGCTAACCTCTTTCTTCATGGGATGGATGATTAGTTTTGCTTTCCAAGAAAATGACTTGATTATATCAAACATCCTAAGATATTGTGTAGGCACTACGACTAAAAAAGGCACAGTAAATTGTTCATACTGGAGTATAGCAGCTACAGTATAATTAGTGCTACTTTTAGTGATCTGTATATCTTCATTAGTACATAATATTCTCTCATTCATAATTCTTTCCATGATGACTCATCAAATGAACAGTGTGGTTCATTTTCTGCCAATACTCATTTTGCTTTTCAATCACCCAAAACCATCTGCATGTCCTTTGTATGACTAAAGTATATATTTTCATTTTAAATCAACTTGCAGCTTGCTTAGGATGTTATCCCAAATTATTTTCTTTAAGACCTCTTTCGATAAAGGCAAATACTTTAATTTCTTCTTCTAAAGTTCTTTCTGGACTAGGATATTTTTTCTGACAAAGACTTACGTACATTTTTCTATCGTTCAGAAAGCCAACAGAGTGTAGTTTGCTGTCCAAAGCTGAATGTAGTTTAGAGACCAGATATGATGTTTCCATTTGCAGGGTGGTTAACTTTTTTAATAGTCTCTTCCAAAGATCCAGCAGAAATCAGAAAAAAAATGAGCTATGAATTTGACCTTCTAAAAGACTAACAACACTTTGCACATTGTTGTTGTTATGACAAAATCATTTTTCTAAATTGTCTATCTTGTTTCTTATCAAAATTATCTCCCACTAAGTCCACCACATGTCCATTAATTAGGTGGCAGAATGCTGCAACTGTCTGAATGTATCTATTGCTGTTGTCCTCACATTACATTTTGCAGCAGCTCGTCTTCCCTTTCAAGTATATTACACTTCTGCACCATGTCTTTGAGAAAAGCTTATAAAATGGAGTGGTTTTAGATAACCTGCCAAAAAGAAATATAGAAATTGTCTGCCACTTAATTGGTATACTTGCTGATTGTTCCTTTTATCATTTTGACCAAAAGAATCATAAATCATAATCAAAAGACTCTTTTGAACATATGTGATCCCTTCATTTTTTTTACAATTAAAAATGGCTGCACTACTTGTAATTTCTGTAGATGTGACTAACAATAAGACAGGCTCTTTCGGTGAGACCAGAAAGCACTTAATGAGTCATGAGCACTGGAGGAGCACTCAGGAATACTATGTGCACGTTCGTTTTTTATTTACTTTGTGCCTCCTAACATGCAAGTTGAGGTCTCTAATTAGCAAAGAATTTAAGCATGTGGCATGCTTAGTTGTATTTACATGCTCAAGTCCAACTCTAGTTAATAACTTTAAGCATTTGCTTAAATGCCATGGAAGTAGAGGGCATTTAAACATGTGCTTTGGTAAATCAGGGCTGTGGTGCCGACATCTCTAAATAGCAGCGGAAGAAGCAACACAAAGGAGCCAAAGGGCCAGGAATACTCTATGGTTAAGCTCACTGAATTCTCTGCACATCATCCCATAAAGAGGAGAGATTTGGGAAGCCAAAGCCTCCTAAATCCCAGGGATAGAGCTCTAAGTTGCATTAACTCCCTCCCAGGTTTCTTAGTAGAAATCCTGGCCAGGGGAGAGATTTCAGCAGAGCATGGTCAGTGCCCCATTCCAGCCTCACCTCCCAAACCCCAAAGAACCCCAGGGGAAATGATGAAGAAGGGAATACGGTGCCATGGTCACATTCTCATTCAACTCCCCAGTCCCGAAGGCATGAGGGGCAATCCTTAGCGGTTCTCCTTGCAGGTTCTGGCTGTTGGAGGGCTTTCATTCACTGAGGGGTTGAAAGCCATTGACAATAACCAAAGGAAGGTGGAACTGAACTGGTAGCTAGTCTAGATCTAACTACTAAAATATTTTTACTATGAGGGAGTTTGTGTCTATATATATCATTTATAAATACAGGCAGATACGAATTAATTTATACTAGAAATATTAACTGGAACCAGAAAGCCTTACTTAACCACACACACAATACCACATTGAAGGCTGAGAAGGAACCACAGTTAATTGCCTTAGCAGCCAAAAAAGGAGCTGGAGGAGCCAAGGGCAGGGCCTTAACACACTGATCAGATCTGTGAGGGATCATGGATGTGGCTTCAAAGGTTACTGCTTTCCGTAGGTTTCTGACTCAGTGATGAGGTAGCACGTGTTGCTGCAGTGTGGCTTTAACCAGACAATGCTCCAAAAGATCTGAATAACACCATATTTTATACTGAATGTCAAAATAATTTGCTGATCTATTTGGTCAGACTGATCATGCAAATATTACAATTAATGTTATCATTTAGAACTGAAACAATGTAAGTGATCCTGTGGCTTGTATCTGTGTCTCACTGATAAGCAATATGATTTGTAACAGTCTGAAAGATGGGCATTGATCTGGCTTTTAGACTTTGGTACATATCCTTGACTCTGTGCCAGCCAAACTGTCTGACCATAACAAATGTCCTAAAGCCAACTACACATGATTACCTTTGAGACCGCTACCGTTTGAGTCACATGGAGTTTACTATAAAATGTTACTCTAGTCTGGCCTAATTTAATTCTTTGTTCTAATGACATGCAATTTACTATACTATGGGGAAAAAAAAGACAAGCAATATGATATATATCTGGAGAAAAGAAATGTATATGGCTTTAGCACTATAACTATACAAAATACAAGCCAAACTCATACTAACATAGTAATCCTGCA
This sequence comes from Mauremys mutica, assembly GCF_020497125.1. NCBI lineage: Eukaryota > Metazoa > Chordata > Testudines > Geoemydidae > Mauremys > Mauremys mutica. The sequence goes on from NC_059072.1 coordinate 24,154,599, forward strand.
GATTAAAGGAAGTAGGATTCTTTGATATGGATGGTTATGTTTTTAATAATTTGCATTTATATACTGTGTTTCAGCCAATGATTTTTAAGGCCTGGATGCACAAAAGGAGATAGGTGCCAAGAAAATCACTGTGGTTCACCGAGTGTGAGTTAGGAGTCTAACCTGTTATAAATGAATGGAGAGAGACTGGCACCCTAGACTGCACTTCACAAAAGCCAGCATGCTACGCAGGGAACACCTAAGCTTGCCAAAAGGGAGATGCTGATGGCGGGGGGGGAGTGTGCTAAATTATTAAATAATTACATGATCTTAAATAAAAAAATTAGTCTGTTGGGCCAGACAGTGAGAGAAAGTGAGAACTCCAGCATGAGAATAATTCTATAACCTGGTTGTTAGTGCATTCACCTAGGATGTGGGAAACCCAGGATCCAGTCTCTCTGCTCCAATGACTCTTCAATTATTTAGCCACAGTGCAACAGCTTCAACAGGAGAGACTGAGGAAGCCTCACATCAGAAGATTCCTTAGCTCAGTGATTAGAGCACTCATCTGAGAGATGGTAGATCCCTCTTCAAATCCCTTCTCCTCCCCTCAGGTAGAAGGGGGGACTTGAACTGGGGGGGTCTCCCACATCCCAGGTGAGTACCCTACCCACTGTGATAAGTTATGGGATAAGTCTCTCCCCTCCCCATCCCCACGGCTTCCTGCTAAAAGAGCATAGATGTCTAACTCCAAAGAGGGTTCCTGGCTGTGGATCGTTAGCAGCAATATGCCTCGCTGCAGCCTGGTTTAGGTATGAGAGAGGTGGGGATTAGGTGGTTACCTTCTGGTGTGGTGACTTTCGCGAATTGCAGTCTAAGGTGCCTGTCTCTCCCCACTGATTGTATAGGGAGTGTAGGCACGTAATCAAGCTTTGTGAATAAGAGTGATTTTCTAGGTGCCTAAATGTTAGATGCTGTGATGCTCAGCATCACAATACTTACCTTCTTTTGTGCATCAGACCTTTATAAACAACTGTTAAAGCCCTATATCAATGTTGCATGTAGCAGACCCTTTTTACAAAGTGGTAAACTGAGGCACAGCAATTGTAACTTGTTCAAAATTGTAGCAACAGCATTGGGAATGGAACCCAGGAGTTCTATCTACCAGCACTTGCTCTAAAATGCTAGACCACACTGCCTCCTACTAAAGCACATTGCATCCCATTAGAGCCATACTCATGTATAATTTTGTGCTAAAATTATGTTTCATTTGCATTAAGCTATAGCATGTGTTGACATTGGTTATGCCAGGTACCTCAGACTCAAGTATATGATCCAGAGGTTTCATTTTTACTAAACTACTATGTAAATTACTATTCCCACATTCATATTTAAAGCAACCTATTTTTGTTCTGAATTTCTGTGGTACTCTACAAAACATCATAAAAATGACCAAACACTACACTGTGTGCACTTTAAATTTCTCTTTTCTTTCCTGGTGATTTGTTTCATTAGTGACATTCTGCAAATCAAATTTACCTAATCCATGGTTGAGTCTACTAACAGGAAATCGGTTCAGTGAACAGGGATTTGTATTACAAAAGAAGTGCTCACTTAGGGAGTACTTTTAATACTTCGTTCATTGAAAAAAATGCTAACCTCCAGACTTTTCTGACTTTAATGCTCTGGTGTTTCAGTTTGGATTTAACTGCATATGAAAGACTGAAAAGCCATATAATCCATCAATCTCTTATTTGCTGAAGCACAAGTTTCATGGTACATCAACGTTTTTTATTTCTTTGATTTTGATTCCTCCCCTAATTATGTCAGCTATGTTACCTCTAGGCATGATGCATTTAATTTTGTTCTGTTTTGCTGTGCTATTCCCATTGACTGACTAAATGTCTATTCTTCTTTAATATTTCTTTAGTTTTTTAAAAAAGAGACCATGGCTCAAATGTCTGAATTTTGGTTTTAGGCTTTTTCCCCTGTTTTCAGGGCAGATGAATTATCAAGATGTGAATGGTTAAAGTGTTGTTCTACTTTAAGAAGTGATTGTGTAAAAATGTGATCTTCTCACTTAACGGCTCTGCTCCTTTTGTGTGTATAGAATCCTAACGCTTAGGGTTATTTTGACAAAAAGTACATTTTTGCTACATTTTTACTTCCGTTAGCACTCAAGAGTCAATATCGCTGAAGGAAACTTTCACAGGGTGACTGGCCCCTTTAAGGTGAGATGGGGCCAGCAACACCTGTGCTATTATTAATAAGCTGCTTCCCAGTCTGAGTGTGAGAGGTGATAGATTAAGGAACACTTGGGCCTTATAAAAGGACTGAGAGTAAGAGCAATCTCTAGTTGGAACCACAGGGAGCAAGCAGGCTTGTTCCCGTGGAAGGCCCTGAGCCACGGTCTGCAAGGAAAACGGTGCTCCAGGGATCCAGCCTGAGGACCCAGGGTTCTGTACCAGAGCCAGGAAGGATATGAGGCGAAAACACAATAAAGGGTCTGGGAAAAGGGCCCAGATGGTGGGATGAAGTGAAGCACCAGGGCATAGAAAACATTTTGTTTGGCTGGAACTTCTTTAGTTTGGACTCTTGGTACCCCAGAAGAGATTATGTTTGTTGTGACTTGGCTGGAGGGCCAAGTACAGACCAGTGGCTAGAAAGCTGAGGAGACCAATCTCAGGGAGGGAAATTGAGGCTGTGGCACGAATGGCCAAAAAGGGGCACTACAGAGTAGCCATACCCCCAGGACAGAGACTAAATTGGATTCTATTCTGGCTAGTGAATCATCAGCAGAGTTGCTAACTAAATGGCACATTCCATATTCCAACTGAAGGCCAAATTCTCATAACCACTGGCGCAAGCCCAACAGACTTTCAGAATCCTTCATCATTTGATGATACTCAAACAGGACAGAACCCAGCTTAACTTTGAGCTCCCAGGGTGAAAGCAAGTAAAAACATTTTTGTTGCTGTTAAATTGAGTAAATTGGACCTAGAAATCAGCAAGACACTATAAATATGGAATACAAATAATGACAATACATTAATTTTTTCAGTGATTTTTTTCAGTTTAGCACTGTCATCAAAAGGATGACTTCATTTGGATTACTTCAGTCAGATTACTAAGTGTTTGGATAAATTGGAGCTTTTAAAGAGAAACAATTTGACTACCTGAAGATGTAAAATGACTAGAGGTCGTCTATTTTTCCATAGTCCAGACTCTGAAAAATATCTTTGTTTGGTTGTGTAACTGCCAAGTCATCCAAACATAGAATTCTATTGGCAAATTTAACTTGCCCTGAATAGTTATATTGAAAGTCACCACTCACTGCTATTGTATTTAGATCAGCATCAGACACAAAGGAGACAAAACAGACTTTGCAGAGAACAAGCACCTATGAGTATAGGGAAGTCATGGTAAGAAAGAAAGGAGACATTTTGTGATTCTAAAAGCAATTATGAATAAAACACCTCAATTTCGCCAACTCGTTTATTTGGGAATAAGAGAAATACATAATTTTCGTTCTGTGTTTGTATAGCGCCTAGTACTGTGGGGTACTGATACATGCTTAACAGTGAAATCCTTGCTCGTCTTAAACACAAAAAACAGCTTACAAGAAGTGGAAGATTGGACAAATAACCAGGGAGGAGTATAAAAGTATTGCTCAGGCATGCAGGTGTGAAATCAGGAAGGCCAAATCACACTTGGAGTTGCAGCTAGCCGGAGATGTTAGGAGTAACAAGAAGGGTTTCTTCAGGTATGTTAGCAACAGGAAGAAAGTCAAGGAAAGTGTGAGCCCCTTGCTGAATGAGGGAGGGAACCTAGTGACAGAGGATGTGGAGAAAGCTAGTGTACTCAATGCTTTTTTTGCCTCTGTCTTCACAGACAAGGTCAGCTCCCAGACAGCTGCACTCTGCAGCACGGTATGGGGAGGAGGTGACCAGCTCTCTGTGGGGAAGGAAGTAGTTCGGGACTATTTAGAAAAGCTGGACGAGCACAAGTCCATGGGGCCGGATTCGCTGCATCCGAGGGTGCTAAAGGAGTTGGCCGATGAGATTGCAGAGCCATTGGCCATTATCTTTGAAAAATCATGGCGATTGGGGAAGGTCCCGGATGACTGGAAAAAGGCTAATGTAGTGCCCATCTTTAAAAAAGGGAAGAAGGAATATCCAGGGAACTACAGGCCAGTCAGTCTCACCTCAGTCCCTAGAAAAATCATGGAACAGGTCCTCAAGGAATCAATTCTGAACCACTTAAAGGAGGGGAAAGTGATCAGGAACAGTCAGCATGGATTCACCAAGGGCAAGTCATGCCTGACTAACCTAATTGCCTTCTATGATGAGATAACCGGCTCTGTGGATGAGGGGAAAGCAGTGGATGTGCTATTTCTGGACTTTAGCAAAGCTTTTGATACGGTCTCCCACAGTATTCTTGCCAGCAAGTTAAAGAAGTCTGGGCTGGATGAATGGACGGTAAGGTGGATAGAAAACTGGCTAGATGGTCGGGCTCAACGGGTAGTGATCAATGGTTCCATGTCTAGTTGGCAGCCGGTATCAAGTGAGGTGCCCCAAGGGTCGGTGCTGGGGCCGGTTTTATTCAATATCTTCATTAACGATCTGGAGGATGGTGTGGACTGCACCCTTAGCAAGTTTGAAGATGACACTAAACTGGGAGGAGTGGTTGATACGCTGGAGGGTAGGGATAGGATACAGAGGGACCTAGACAAATTAGAGGATTGGGCCAAAAGAAATATGATGAGGTTCAACAAGGACAAGTGCAGAGTCCTGCACTTAGGACGGAAGAATCCCATGCACTGCTACAGACTAGGGACCGAATGGCTGGGCAGCAGTTCTGCAGAAAAGGACCTAGGGGTTACGGTGGATGAAAAGCTGAATATGAGTCAACAGTGTGCCCTTGTTGCCAAGAAGGCTAATGGCATTTTGGGTTGTATAAGTAGGGGCATTTCCAGCAGATCGAGGGATGTGATCATTCCCCTCTGTTCAGCACTGGTGAGGCCTCATCTGGAGTACTGTGTCCAGTTTTGGGCCCCACACTACAAGAAGGATGTGGATAAATTGGAGAGAGTCCAGTGGAGGGCAACAAAAATGATTAGGGGGCTGGAACACATGACTTATGAGGAGAGGCTGAGGGAACTGGGATTGTTTAGCCTGCAGAAGAGAAGAATGAGTGGGGATTTGATAGCTGCTTTCAACTACTTGAAAGGGGGTTCCAAAGAGGATGGATCTAGACTGTTCTCAGTGGTAGAAGATGACAGAACAAGGAGTAATGGTCTCAAGTTGCAGAGAGGGATGTTTAGGTTGGATATTAGGAAAAACTTTTTCACTAGTAGGGTGGTGAAAAACTGGAATGGGTTACCTAGGGAGGTGGTGGAATCTCCTTCCTTAGAGGTTTTTAAGGTTAGGCTTGACAAAGCCCTTGCTGGGATGATTTAGTTGGGGATTGGTCCTGCTTTGAGCAGGGGGTTGGTCCAGATCACCTCCTGAGGTACCTTCCAACCCTGAGGTTCTATGATTCTATGACTATGGCTTCAATGCATTACTGTAATACAAATTAATAATAATGTTTTCTCAGGTTGAGCGTTTCCACCCCTTACTATTACAATAGTTACAGCTAACATACATCAAAGAGACCACTCCTGGGAAGTTGCTGAACTGTCCGACTGCTGTACACATTGTACAGAGCTATAAAAATTACAGAAATTGATTCTGCAATAGCATATTTTAAAATAATTATCCAGGTTACTGAACTTACTTGTATATAAATTGCCTCCATTTATTTATTAATATTGTAAACTCTTGTTATTAGTTCTGTGGTTTAGTTGCAGTGGGTCAAGAACAATAGAAGTAGCCACCACTGAAGTCCAGCTATCCTGGAATTTTTTACAAATGGATTTAATGTGATTTTCCAAAGAGATTTGTCACTCATTGGGTTTGGGACAACTGATAGGAAAAAAAAAAGTAAAGTTGATCCTAAAATGTCCCTAGTATTATGCTAGCATGCGTCTTCCCACCACTCTTGTGCTTACCCCATGCAACAGCTTGCTAAATCACTGTCCCTACACATTTGGGAAGCTGCAGGAATTGTATCCTTCATGCACTCACAGTTGGAGAGTGAGCCAACCCTTCATTCACCATGAAGCGGTGTCTGCCATCCTGCGGGGCTGGGCCCAGCTTCCTGCTCCGGGCTTTGCAACCTGGTGCATGGGGTTGCAGCACCACTCAGGTATGCGGAAAGGCAAACAGCCAAACCTGACTGACGTGGCAATGCCATGCACCGAGTCACAATGCCATTCAGTTTGGGGGACTAAGCTAATGTGTTTTGACAGCCATTTCCAAGATTTCACGGACTTAATTCAGATTCACAGTTTCCATGACCTCTGCCCTAACCCTCAGTGATGCAAATTGCCCCTAAGGGGGCCGAGCCAAGACTTCACCCCTTGCCCCTGCATTTGCCCGTAGAGCTAACTTGGGATAGTGCATATTGCATACTCCACCTTGCAATTGTCAACACAGGCTATAATTGACACAATCTGGTCCTAAAATAGTAAGGAGATTTCATTCAATCAGTTCATGCTTCAGTTTGTTCTTTCACTCTTAATCATTAACAAAATGAGTTTTTTATCATTCAGAAAATATTATTGACCTTTTTCAATGTGCACGTGGGATTTCATTGCTGCTGGTATTACAGTGTGCTCTTTAAGCAGACACTCACATACCGTGGTGATGAGGGCTGCAAAAGAACATGAACAGAACAGAAAAGAAAGAAAAAACGTTCATATACAGGTAGCAATTATATGAAGTTACATAATGTGCTTGTGTGATGAATAATGAAATAACTCATTTTATGCATTTGTCCCATAGCGATTTTCCATTGAAATTCAGTGGGATTTGAGCACTGAACTCAGGCTCCATTCAAAATCCCAGCCATGGCATGAGGAGATAGGCCTCAGTTGTCCTTTTTAGATGCTGGCCCACACCTTCATAAGAATATAAGAACTGCCATACTGGGTCAGATCCATGTAGCCCAATATCCTGTCTTCTGACAGTGGCCAATGCCTTGTGGTTCAGAGGGAATGAACACAACAGGTAATCATCAAGTGATCCATCCCCTCTCGCCCATTCCCAACTTGTGGCAAATAGAGGCTAGGGACACCATCCCTGCCCATCCTAGCTAATAGCCATTGACAGATCTATCCTCCATAAATTTATCTAGTTCTTTTTTGAACCCTGTTATAGTCTTGGCCTTTACAACATCCTCTGGCAAAGATTTAGCTTGTGATCCATTATGATGCCCTGATCCCTTTCTGCAGTACTCCTTCCTAGGCAGTCATTTCCCATTTTGTATGTGTGCAACTGATTGTTCCTTCATAAGGAGTACTTTCCATTTGTCCTTACAGAATTTCATCCTATTTACTTCAGGCCATTTCTCCAGTTTGTCCGGTTCATTTCAAATTTTAATCCTATCCTCTAAAGTACTTGCAACCCCTCCCTGCTTGGTATTGTATGCAACATTTATAAGTGTACTTTCTATGCCATTATCTAAATCATTCACTGTGTGTTGTGTGAAGAAATACTTCTTTTGTTTGTTTTAAACCTGCTGCCTATTAATTTCATTTGGTGACCCCCTAGTTCCTGTGTCATGAGAAGGAGTAAACAACACTTCCTTATTTACCTTCTCTACACCAGTCATGATTTATTAATCGCTCTTCATATGAAAGCTGTTCCATACCCTTAGTCATTTTTCTTACCATTTTCTGAACCTTTTCCAATTCCAATAATCAAGATGTGGGCGTACCATAGATTTATGTAGAGGCAATATGGTATTTTCTGTCTTATTATGTATCCCTTTCTTAATGATTCCCAACATTCCATTAGCTATTTTGACTGCCGCTGCACATTGAGTGGATGTTTTCAGAGAACTATCCACAATGACTCCAAGATCTCTCTCGAGTTGTAACAGCTAATTTAGACCCCATGTATAGTTGGGATTATATTTTCCAATGTGCATTACTTTGCATTTATAAACAAAAGTTGCCCAGCCACCCAGTTTTGGGAGATTCCTTTGTAACTCTTTGCAAACTGCTTTGGACTTAACTATCTTGAGTTATCATCTGTTTACCCCTTTTTCCAGATCATTTATGAATATGTTGAATAGTACTGGTCCCAGTACAGACTCCTGGGGGACATCATCATTTACCTCTCTCCATTCTGAAAACTTTGGTGAGGGACCTTGTCAAAGGCTTTCTGAAAATCTAAGTACTCTATATCCACTGGATCCCCCTTGTCCACATGCTTCTTGACCCCCTCAAAAAATTCTAGTAGATTGGTGAGGAATGATTTCACTTTACAAAAACCATGTTGATGCTTTCCTAACAAATTATGTTCATCTATGTGTCTGACAATTCTGTTCTTTACTATAGTTTCAACCAGTATTCCTGGTACTGAAGTCAGGCTTACCCGTCTGTAATTGCCAGGATCACCTCTGGAGCCCTTTTTAAAAATTGGCGCCACATTAGCTATTGTCCAGTCATTTGGCACAAAAGTTTATTTAAATGATAGGTTACAAACCACACTTAGGGTAGGTCTATACTTACCGCGCGGGTCGACGCGGAGAGTTCGACTTCTCGGAGTTTGAACTATCGCGTCTAATCAAGACGCGATAGTTCAAACTCCCCATGCGCTCCGGTCGACTCCGGAACTCCACCACCGCGAACGGCGGTGACGGAGTCGACCTTGGAGCTGCGGACTTCGATCCCGCGGCGTCTGGACGGGTGAGTAGTTCGAATTAGGGTACTTCAAGTTCAGCTACGCGAATAGCGTAGCTGAACTTGCGTACCTTAGTTCGACCCCCCCCTTAGTGTAGACCAGGCCCTAGTAGCTGCAATTTCACATTTGAATACCTTCAGAACTCGGGTGAATACCATTTGGTCCTGGTGACTTCTTATTTAATTTATCAATTTGTTCCAAAAGCTCCTCTAATGACACCTCAATTTCGGACAGTTCCTTAGATTTGTCACCTAAAAGGAATGATGCAATGAATTAATTTAGTTTCTCTGCAATGGCCTTCTCATCTTTGAGTGCTTCCTTAGCATCTTGATCGTCCAGTGGCCCCACTGGTTTTGTAGCAGGTTTCCTGCTTCTGATGTACTTAAAAAAATTAAAATACCTTTGAAGTAGATATCATTGTACTTCCTTCCTGTGTACTGTAGATGCTTCCTGTCATGGGCAGCCTACTCATCTCTGCCCCTTCCCTTCCCTTTTGGGATAACTATCTCAGGTGCAAGGACTGCAGCTGTAGCTCTGCCACTATATAAAAGTTTCAGGAAAGAAGTTCCTTGCACCATATTCTACTGGACCACCTGTGACTGGTATAATCTACAATCTAAACAGCAGCCATCTTATTCTGAATTTGGAATACGTTTATCTTTTGTAATCTGGTGTTAAATAACTCATTTCCTGCATTTCAATCACCAAAATTCTTGTTATACATATCTGTTATCAGGAAGTGCCAATAGTGCAGTCAGTTCTATGCAACAAGATCACTGTATTGATTAGACAACTCTTTCCTCTATAAGAATATATCTAATATATCTCTAAACATGCATCATGAATGAACCCTGCCCATGGATTACACTATACTGATTGTTCATCTTCATGCTTTGAAATTTCTTATCTCAGGTTTTGCAGTGTTTTTTCTTCTTTTAATACAGTACAGTGTGACTACACAGCGATTGCAATACATCCCTTCAGCAATAGTGACTGATTGGTAGAGGTCTGTTCTTTTACCTTAGCAGCTAATGTTTCAACACATTTAACATATTATATGAAATGTGCTGCCTGGACATTCCTTGATATCAGATGCACAAGTAGTCTGTATATTATAGACCAGGATTGGCAACCTTTGGCACGTGTCCCATCAGGGAAATCCAATGGCGGGCTGGGACGGTTTGTTTACCTGCAGCATCCGCAGGTTCGGCCAATCGCAGCTCCCACTGGTCGCGGTTCACTGTTCCAGGCCAATGGAGGCTGCAGGAAGCAGCGTGGGCCAAGGGATGTGCTGGCCCCATTCCCGCTGCCCCCATTGGCCTGGAACGGAAAACTGCAGCTTGTGGGAGCTGCGATCGGCCAAATCTGCAAACGCTGCAGGTAAACAAACCGTCCCAGCCCACCAGCGGATTTCCCTGATGGGCCACGTGCCAAAGGTTGCTGAGCCCTGTTATAGACCCATAAGAGAGCACTTATAAACCCATAGGCTAGCACTGGATTAGAATCCAAGAACTCCTGTGTTCTAAACCTGGCTCTAGCACTGACTGACTCAGGCCTTGAGCAAGACACAGACCAGTTTCTCTTGCCTTGGGCAAGAGGAGAGTGTGCCGTACCCTGTCCCTGGGGCTGAACAGTCCTTCCAAATAATTTTTAAAGTGGCTGGCAAGGCAGAAAGGGGAAGTCTGAATTATAATTCTCTGTACATATTCTGTACTTGCTGATTTGCTAAAACATTTTACCACAAATAGTCGGATAAAAGTCAATGCTCAAAAACAAATTAGGTGAATTCCATTGTTGTAAGAATCCACATAAAATGTGATGGTAGACTTAAAATTTAATATCAGAAGGGTTGAGTGAACATGCCTAGGATCTTGGTATGTGCATCTTCTACTCACCAGGAGTTTATCCTCTCACTTGGATCAGTGTTGCAGTGAGCTAAACTGTGATTTTAGAAATCTTGACATATATGTCAAAAAAGGGTTTCTGCTCATGTGAGAGGACATCCCTTAGACTAAAGAAAAATATAGAGTGTAAGATTAAGCTTTTGGTGTTGGGTCTGACTGCTGGCTAAAGGCCTGATGCTGTGGGAAAATCTGCAGTAGTGACTGCCTACATCCTTGCAGAAATTCACTTATACAGAATATACACTGCATGCTTTGGATCTAATCCTGTAACCTCCAGCGAAGCAAAGCTTCTTTTTCAAATCCCATTGAAGACTGAAGATTGAGCCATTGAATCATAGAATATCAGGCTTGGAAGGGACCGCAGGAGGTCATCTAGTCCAACCCCCTGCTCAAAGCAGGACCAGTCCCCAACTAAATCATCCCAGCCAGTCTAGATCCATCCTCTTTGGAATCCCCTTTCAGGTAGTTGAAAGCAGCTATCAAATTTCCCTGCATTCGTCTCTTCTGAAGACTAAACAATCCCAGTTCCCTCAGCCTCTCCTCATAAGTCATGTGCTCCAGCCCCCTAATCATTTTTGTTGCCCTCTGCTGGACTCTTTCCAATATTTCCACATTCTTTTTGTAGTATGGGGCCCAAAACTGGACACAGTACTCCAGATGAGGCCCTTTATGTATATTTCTGTATTTTGCATAAGACAATTACATCTGTTCATCATTTTAGGTATTTATAGACTCCCTATCGGCCTGGTATCTAAGAGGGAGAGAAATTTCTCTCTCTCCATTCCCAAAATTTTTTTTCTCCAAATATACAATTTGTACAGGAATCTTACTCAGAGCTTCTTAGCTGAGGGAGGCAGAATAACAAATAAGTATTTTTTCTTTTTTGCGGTTGACCTTAGAAGTGGATGGTGTTACTGAGAGAAGGCCTTAGGGAAAAGGTATATTTTGCAGCTAGACCTAAAAATAATCAAGTTTGGCTTTGTCTGATATTCTATTAAAGAGTTTAACAGTCAGGTTTCTGCTCTGGCATTGTACATCCAGGGTCTATTTGGCTGCAGTATCTATATGTAAAGCAGTTGTCTTGTTGGATTATGGATGAATAGTGTTCAGTCGCCAAGGTAGTCAAGACCATATCCCCTAAGGGCTTTGTATAGGAGAATTAGGTTACTGAATTTGTTCCAGAAACAAACCAGAAGTCAAGCAAGACCAAGTCTTTATTGCTAAGTAGGTGGTCTGCTGCATTCTGTGTGAGATGCAGTTTCCATGGGGCAGTAGATTAGTTGAAGTAGTCTAATTTGTAGGCGATGAAGGCATAAAATCATAGTGGTGGAGTTTGAGAGAAGAGGCCTAGTCTCATCCTTCTCAAAAGATGGAAGATTTCATGGAGCATCAAGATCTGACCAAGAGGAGGGCGGTACAGGATCACACACGTGAGGAGCTTTATATGAATAGATGCTCATCATGACCTTCTGTATGGGATTTGTTTATGAGGAATGACTGGAAACAAAAAAGTATTGCTTCATCCACTCCTGCATCCAGGTCTCATCTAGGAGTCAGAGAACATTATTTAGCACCAGTCTTGAAGGCTTCTGAGAGATCCAGAAACACAGTCTTGGGCATTTGTCATCTTTTGAGAGCCAGAAGCAGATCAGATCATTCATCAAAACTAGCAGACCTGTCTCCATGCTATTACATGGTCTGAAGACTAACTTTTATGGGATCCTGTTTATTGAAGAAGGTCAGGTGTTTACAGAAGTTTGGACACCATTTTCTTTTCACTGGATTTGTCTAGGAATAGGAGGTTGGCAATGAGGGGGTAACTGGTGAGTTGCTCAGTAGATTTCTTCACTACTGACCAGACTATTGCATTTTCAGGGTTATTTAGAGAGAGACGTAGTTAATCTTCACTTGGCTTTCCCAGTCATAAGAAGTAAAAGTCTTTTAGTAGATGACTGGCTCAGAGTTTCCATGGCTTTTGTTTCTATCTGGATAGGTTTGATTTGAGGGATGATGTTGGGGAAAAGATTCATTAGGCCTCCATTGTGGCTATGGCATACATCTGAAGATGAAGTTTGTGTTGTTTTTGGGAGTATGTGAGTTTTGCACATTATGCCTTCTAACTTCATGCTTCAGTTGAGCTTCAATGTCAGTGAACCACTGTGATCTGCAGGGGTGGTTCAGGCCAGTGCATCAGTGGTTTCAGCAAGCAGTTGGTTGTAGTATTCTATCAAATTGTCTGATGTTTCACCCTGAGGCTGAATGTTTGTTTGCATCTGAACCGTCTGGAAACATACTGGGAAATTTGTAGGAGAGTAAGGAGAGTATCTTGTTTGGTTTATTGGAGAGGCAGGCTGGGGACAGACTAGTTTGGTTGGCTTACTCTGATGAAGAGATGGGAACCTTTTGGGCCCCGCCTGTGTCGAATATAGCCTCCATAATATGAGGGGGACAAAATGGTGAACCTGTCAACGTTATCAAAGAAGAGAAATGTAAGGTAAACAATAAAACTTTCTCAAACATTTAAAAAAAACGGTGTGTTTGATTTTGGTCTGACTTTCCCCAGTGTAATTACACCGACTTTGGTGGTATCACTCATGTTTATACAAGTGTGAATCAGCACTTAAGTCTCATCAACAACATTTAGGCCCAGATTCTGCATGGGTAACTTTGTACGCATGAGTAAACCATTGAACTCAGTGGAGCTGAATTTACATTGGTGAAAACACTTCACCCATGTCAGTATTTGCAGAATCAGTTCCATCGGGAGTTACTGTTTTGAATTTAAACTGGCCTTTTAAACTTTGGACAAAGTCTGAATCACTCAGGTGTCTTTAATTAGAGCAGATTTTATTATCATGAATGTAATGAGTTAATTCAAACAGTTTGAATCACAGTATTTTCTGATTTGGGGTTATTTATTTAATGAAACCCATAAAGGTACATGAGACAATGTACATGGCACAAAGTGCTTACAATCTATCATACGAAAAAATAGAATGTATGAGATGACTCTTTCCAATGCAGGTAGCATGGGAGGATTGTTAGTATTACACACCAAATCAAGTGGGTTGACAATGGGATTAAGGAGAGGGAGTGTGTTTAGTTTATGACAGACTGGGAGGGTGGTCTAACCGTGAGTGGTGCTATAAAAGAAAATCTGGAGAATGGAAACAGGAGAGAAAAGGAGCAGTTAGGCGTGGCAGACAGAGAAACAGAAGGAGTGAGGGGACATGTAAAATGAAATGAAAGAAAAGTGGTTTCATTCCTGTTGTCTAAATCAGACTTTCAAATGATAAAGGTCAAATCCTTCAGGTAATGTTGCTCTCCAGGGTCCTGAACGCAGATAAAACCTGGACTTAAATGATGAGTTAAAACAGATGTGAAAGGAATAAATTAGGCTATAATTAATCAGACAGTCATTTAAATGAGAGAATTTTATCCGACCAACATAGTTTAAGAAATTCAGCATTCCCATTTGACCAAATTGTCTGCAGGGGAGTGAGAACATGCAGTTGGTGGTGATATTTTTGATTAGATTATGTCTCTTAAATTTTCACAGCTCATCTCCTGGCTACAGTCATCCTGTGCTTTTCTATTATTGATCCTTGGTTCATGTGTATGAGTGAATATACATATTGTGTGTGCACACACACACATAATGCACTAAAAAAATAGATGAGGTTTTGCTAATATGAGCTTTCCATTGTCACATTCCTTGTGTATTACATCTAATCTGTGATACGCTTCTACTTTACTGTTCAGACTGAATTAATTCCTCCTTCTTCTGGACAAGCAGACTGAGGAGTGTTTTATTTGCTTGTCATGGTCAGATCAAGAAATCTACTGTTTATTATTATGGTTTCAATTCCAGCTCAGCTCCCTGTGTCAGATATGTAGCTGTATATGTGTTTGACTATCTGCATGGCTGGATAGAATATTAACATCCATAACATGGCTATGCTATTTTTAGTCATTTTTTCTAGAGATGAACATGTAAAAGAAAAAACTGCCAGCATCCTATATTTCCATAAATGGTCAATTTAAACACAAATGTGGAATTATCAGGCTCTATGTTGTTATTGTCAGTCTAAGGAGTAAAATATCTAATTCAGTCAATTTTGTATTATAGCCATTTTATAAAAAATTGCGATTTCATGGATAATGTAGATGGCAATATTAATGGCCAACTATTAATGGGAAACGGTTACTATAATCATAGCTATAATCATTAAAAACAATATCGATTAAATAAACACATTTCAAATGTGATCCAAGAAATGTCTGCCTTGTATTTCAGTTTGGCATACGCCAGTTTAGGAAGAATTGTTCAGATCTGCTTCTGTTGCTCAAAAAGTCTGATTTTTTGCATAGTGGCTTGATGTAGGTAACATTCCGGGTAATATTTGTATTTGAAAATGTCATGGGTTGGATTTGCTTTTTAAAATAAAAACCAGCAAAGATTCAGGTGATAAATGGTCGCAGTTTTGGTTTACCTGTAGTAGTAGCTACTGAGTTTGCCGGAACTTGAATTTAAAGTTCTAGCCTGCCAATTCCCCAAGTTGATCCCTGAATGTATCTATGGGATTCTAGAGAGGGGAGACCGTGCTGTGGAAAATGCTGTCATGAGGAAACAGCATGTGGAGGACCTTCTTTTGCATGTGTCATCAGTTGTTGGCTGTGTGTATGTTCTCTCTGCATGCTGCACTGGCTCAGGCCAGATAGCCTGTACAACAGGCTCCGATCAAACTTCCCAATAAGACCACAGACTCTGTTCAGTAGCAAAGGCACTTGGTCAGGTTTATTGTCTACGAAGCAGAGTCCTAATGCTGGCTCAATGGTTACAGATACACTAATGTGTGTATGCTCGTTGCAATGGACTCAGCTCAGTAAACAGCAGAACTTTCCGTTTTCCCCTTGGCCAGACAAAACACCCCTTCTCCCCCTTTATGATTCCTCTTTTATACATTGATACAAACAAGCTATGTATTGCCCTGCTATCCATCACCCTGCCATCCCTACCTTATCTTTAAGAAGAGTCAATGTGTCCCTGTACCATCTCAGGGCTAGTCTACACTTACCTGCCGGGTCGACGCGGTGAGTTCAACTTCTTGGAGTTCGAACTATCACGTCTAATCTGGACGCGATAGTTCAAACTCCGGA
Organism: Mauremys mutica; assembly: GCF_020497125.1. Classification (NCBI taxonomy): domain Eukaryota; kingdom Metazoa; phylum Chordata; order Testudines; family Geoemydidae; genus Mauremys; species Mauremys mutica. Next base: position 24,170,434 of record NC_059072.1, read on the forward strand.
AGCGCTCCCGTCGACTCCGGTACTCCACCACTGCAAACGGCGGTGGCGGAGTCGACCTTGGAGCCGCGGAGGTTCGGTTCCACGGCGTCTGGACGGGTGAGTACTTCGAACTAAGGTACTTCGAATTCAGCTACGCTATTCACGTAGCTGAATTTGCGTACCCTAGTTCGACCCCCTTCTTAGTGTAGACCAGGCCTTAGGGGGGAGTATGTTTACACCATATCTTGGTATTGGGCTTTTCTTATACTAACCCTCTGGAATGTGTTTACATGAATACTTCATGCCTAGAAGTGCTTGTGTTTTTGCAACGATAGCCATGTTCTTGCCAAGTTCAGACAGTGAACCTGCAATCTGGCATGTTTTGTAAGCGGGCCTGACTTTTTTGCTAACTTTGCTTTATATTAGCAGGGCCTGACTTTAGTCCAGGCTTCAGGCCTTATACTACTTTATACCAGGCCTCATGTCCTCAGGCTCTCTCTTTCTACTACATTCCCTCACTTTTTGTCTTTTTATGGAGAGGATGTTTTATCCATCATCCTGGAAAAAAAATAATGGATGGACTGAAGATGATCCTGAGGGCTAAACATGCATCCAACAAGGTGGGTATTCACCCACAAAAGCTCATGCTCCAATACGTTAGCCTACAAGGTGCCACAAGACTCTTTGCTGCTTTTACTGTTATATGGTCATCTTACCTTGTCATCCACACATGCATACTCCATCTGTCCTTTGGTCTGCACATTCCTTCGTACGACTGGTTGACAGATTTTATTTTCTACTTGTGTTTAGTCTTTTATGGTGGGCCTGGGAATGTTAGGCCCAGGACTTTGATTGAGGATAGTTTTATGATTGAGCCTTGAGGGAATTCCCAAATAATTAATATATATGGCTGTGTGTGTCGTATATATAGGTATATATGTATAGTACATATGTGAACATATGACACAGCCTCATATTTAAGCATCATAATCCTTTTCCAATCTGGTGTTGTACTCTGTCCCTTTTACTTTGGTACCGCAGATAGCAACACTCTCCTCTTAGGGCAATTACAGTTACCACCTGTATTGTCATTAGTAGTAGGCTGTGTGTTTTAAAATACTGGAATAGGTATTATTACAGTGTGTCCCACAGTGCTATGAATATAAGAATTAAAACAGAAATTTGAAGTAGTGACATTACAAATGAGGCATCTATATATAAATGTCTTGTTATTAGTTACTACACAGTACTGTCCATCCATTTCTAAGTTACCCTTACTGCTGGTTGTCACCCTCTGGTAAGCATCACTGGGGAGGAAACAGGAGCAGCTAGCTTCTCTGTTCCATTGGTTGCATTGCTCTGGATGCCCCAGTAGCTGATGTAGATCCAGTTGATTCTTATAGATGCTGTCTTCCAGATAACCTACTGAATGGACAGTAACCAGTTTATCAAATATTGCTATGTCAGGATTTATTATTGGTGCCCAAACACTGAACAAGATTGTTTTGAATAACATATGCCTCAGCTAGGATGCAGCGTCACTAACCCCAAATTATGACTGATACTAACAGGGAATTTGTTTATACAATTTGAGATGGTGTCAGTTTACCACTGTTTTTGTTATACAGTGAGGACAATGCCAGTTAGGTGTTTATTACTAATAAGATTAGGTGATTTTCCTTTTTGAATATTCCATAATGAGTTAGTTATGGTAGTTACATAGTAACTTCCATAAGCAGTACAAATAACGTCTTTACTAATTTGCTGCCATTAGTTTAACTTTCACCTGTGTATTGGTTAAACAGTTTAGCAATGTTATGCACATTGTAATACAGCAATAATACAGTTGCTTTTACACAGTAGCCAAATTCCTCCATATTTCAATGCTGAAGATTTAAAGCCACAAGCACATGAACTCACTTTACTTAATATACAATTTAAATTAGTGGTTCTCAAAGCCGGTCCGCCACTTGTTCAGGAAAAGCCCCTGGCGGGTCGGGCCTGTTTGTTTACCTGCCACGTCCAACTAGTAGTTTTTAGCTGATTGCCTACTTAACTGTCCATATATGGTTGACTCAGGTGTAGTTGACCAGTCTGTTGTTTATAAAGCACTTCATTATTTTTCTTGATGCATGGGGGTTTCTTCACTGTGAACTGATATCTTCTGGTGTTTTCAGTCTGTGGGATGCAACCTGAAACGGTTAACATCATAAAGTTTTTGCTTGCTTGTTTTCCATTTCTCTTGTTTTCAGTAACCCAAATTTAATACACAGATTAACGTAGTTTGTGTTCAGTGTAATAGGGACCAAGTCTTTTGTAACACAAGCTGTACTTCTACAATTATTGTATAGACATTCATTTTCGCTTGAGGTGCATTACTAATATTTTATACTAAATATAATGCTTAACTGATAAAATAGAGTCTCACAATCTTCTCTTAGAAGATATATTGCTTTCCCCTGCTGAGCACTCTGTTTTAGCAAGAGTTAGTAACAGAGTTTTTACCCAAGCTTTTTAGAGTTAATTTTCTTGTGATACCAATTCTGCTTTTGTTAACTGCTTAGAAGCACAAAGTGTAACAGCCACTACTTACCTTTAACATAACATAAAAGAAAAGAGTATAAAAATTTAAAGCAAAATGAATTCTAAATGCAGGTCTATGCAAACACTTTGAGGATATAAAACTTTTATAACACCGTTGTATTTGGGAGACAAAAGTGGAAACTTGTTGAAATTTTTTGGGTAGTTATAAAATTTTGCAACATAACCAGATATAGTATATATTATTTTTTTACCATTTTGCTATAACATTCTTATAATTATATTTTAATACTTAATAAATACTTAGTTACAAACAAGTTTATAAAAACCTCAAACAAGAAATTGACATTTTGTTAATATTACTTTTGCATTACTGTTGAGGTTTCCACTTCAATTTTTTCCTTTCAATAAAAAAAACCCCTGTGATTAATCAGAGAAATTTTTGTGCGCAGTTACATTATTTGTTTTGGCAAAAATATATCCATGTGTATTCATAACTGAGGCCTTTTTGAGTTTTTTCAAAAAAAATGGTTATTAATAATGTTATGATGGTTATATTCCAATCATAATATTAAAATAGTGTGGTACGACTTATCTTTTCAAAAAAGTATAAAATTGCATTTTGTTGCAACAAAATTAAAAGAAAAAACTAGTCATGTGACACATACAACAGAGAACACAGGACAACATACATGGAATACAAAACAAACTTACAATTAAAGATGAATGGCGCCAGAATTATATTAATAATTATACAAGATAAAACATTCAAAGTTTAGTTATTAAAGAAATGTAGTTTAAAAAACCAGACAAGTAAACAAAAGAGTTAAGCATTTAAATAAGCAAGTTTTACCTTTTTATTTAAAACTTTAATAAGAATTGATAAAAATTTATATTGTTATGTATTTGCCCCCCTTTGTTGTGTTAATTTGGTCCATTACTTTATATTACTTTATTTCAAAACTCTCCTGTATGCAGGGGTGAAAGTAGAAATAGGGACTTACTGGTACGGGGCTGGGTTGGGGCCAGCTCTGGCCCCTGAAAGAGGCGGGGCCTTGGGCAGAAGGGGCGGGGATGGGGGGGAGCAGAGACAGCCCGGCCCACCCTGTACCAGTAAGTGCCCTCCCCTCCCCCGCCGGGGTAGCAGCGGCAGCCGGGGGGTCTGGCAGCAGTTTAAAGGGCCCAGTGCTCGGCCGCGGCTACCGCCCTGGTCCTTTAAACTGCTGCCGGAGCCCCCGGCTGCCACTGCTACCCCAGGGCTCCAGCAGGCTCCGGGGGCTATTTAAAGGCCCTGGGGCTCCCCTGCCTCTACCACCCCAGCCCTTTAAATAGCTGCCGAAGCCTGCCAGAGCCCTGGGGTAACAGCGTCGGCGGAGCTCCAGCAGCAGTTTAAAGGGCCGAGGCCATAGAAGCAGCAGGAGCCCCGGGCCCCTTAAATAGCCCCCGGAGCCCCGCCGTTACTCCAGGGCTCTGGGGGCTTTTTAAAGGGCCCAGGACTCCCCTGCTTCTACCACCCTGGCCCTTTAAATAGACCCCGGAGCCCTGGGGTAGTGGCGGCGGGCCTCCAGCGGCTATTTAAAGGGCCCAGGGCAGTAGAGGCAGCGGGAGCCCCAGCCCTTAAATAACCCCCGGAGCCCCACTGCTGCTACCCCAGGGCTCCAGCAGCAGGGCTCTGGTGGCAATTTAAAGGGCCCGGGGTTCCAGCTGGGGAATTGCCACCTGGGGAAGCCAGGCTACCTCGGTACGGCGCACTGGCTCTTGCCGGTACGCCATACCGGGGTGTACTGGCTTATTTTCACCTCTGCCTTTATGGAAATAAGGAAAGCCCATGTTTCAAATTTTAGTCAGTGGATAGTATTAGAACCAGAGTCTGCATTTCTGTTGCTTGGCAACCATATCTTCAAGAAAGTTAGGAGTATTTCCAGCTATTGCATTCCTAATGGGTTAAAAAGATTAATTTACTGGACTTATTTAAAGTAAAGTTTTTACCTTGTTTTCTTTGTTTGTTGTTTTGTTCTGTTTTCAGTTGCTTCTTTTTGTTTTTTAGCGATGGTAATAACTAAAGCTTTTAAAACAGAGAACAGAAGTGAGGAGAAGCAGGGGAAAAGTGGGGGGAGAGCAATCTAGGAAAGGAGGAAAACTTGAGCCAAAGAATTAATTAACTTTATCAAGGTATCTTAAAGTACAGGCAGCAGCAGCGAGTTTAGCAAACTGAGAGAGTAAAACTTAACCTGTATGTAAAATTATATGAGAAAGAAGGTTATATGATTAGCTCTGAGTGAGGCTCCATAGATTAAAGCAGTTGGGAACCCATACCTATTGTTTTTATCCTGCCTCTGAGAGGAGAGTGGGGACTGTTACCTGCTCTTGCAAAACATGAATTTGTTCCCCCAGTGTCTGTTGCTTTTGTCTGCATGCCAAATGGATTGCAGGAGTGTCCTTGCCTGCTACAGTTAACTGTTTCTGGGCAACTCCATGTGTCAATGCATGAGTTCTAGGTGTTAATCCACTCACTCTTGGTTTTTCACTTTAAAATTGTTTTCTATCCACTCCCCTGCGAGCAGGTCACAGCTCTTGTCTTGTAATGTTCTCTATGAACAGCTCCATTTTTTCCTTTATCTGATTTACTAATCCAGAGAAAGCAATCCCTCCTGGGCACTTATTTTTCATGTTCTGACAGGCACCAGTCTACGTCTCGGTTTAGGTTTGACCAATACGTTGCTTTTATCGTATAGTGGTGGTTGCAATGCTGTGGCCCCTGCCCAGAGGTGGCTGGTATGGGTCATTCCCAATGTCCCAACTGCAGCACCCATTCCAATCGTACCATGTTACATCTTTTAATTTTGCTTGGGCTGACTTTTTTTCATTTCTGCCCCATTCTACAGGCACTATGCAGGTACCTGAAGCCTGTTGTTGGCCATCAATATTTATAACAGGGATGGCACTTCTCTTTTGTGCAGATACTTTACAGCTGTTTCCAATGTTTTATTCTGTTCCTGTGCTTGCTGTAATGTGTCTGTGGATTGCTTGCTGCCCTGCTAGGGGAGCAGGAGTGTTCCAGATCTCTGTTGCTTCTCTTACTGCTTTTTACTTTTTTTCCCCCTGTTAGTTGCTCCACCAATTTTGTGGCATGTGGGGGGTGTTTCTTACTCTTATTTTCCAAGGCTACAGTCTCTGCCCTAGCCTTACAGATACCATTCCATGTTTCTTCCCCATTATCTTTTTAAAATTCAAATGGACCTCCTTTGCTGGCACCCCAGCTGACATCTGTACCTTATCAAACTCTGTGGGAATTTGCAGGGAGGAAGATAAAGGGCTTCCCTAGCTTGTAGCTTTTCTGCCATGTTAGATCATGATTCCTACAGAGGACAGCTCGCCTACTTACTAGATCAGCGGTCAGGGTCACCAGTGTCATCAGTTGTTGGCTGCATATGTGTGTTCTCTCTGCATGCTGCACTGGCTCTGGTCAGATAGATAGCAGGCTCCAATTGAAATGCCTAATAAGACCACAGACTCTATTCAGTAGCGAAGGTGCTCAGGCAGGTTTATTGTCAATGAAGCACAATGGCTCAATGGTTACAGATACACTAACACAGGTATGTTCGTTGCAATGGATTTAGCTAAGTGAACAATAGGACTTTGTCTCCCCTCTCGGCTGGACAAAGACACCCCCTTTGTGACTTGTCTTTTATACATTGATACAAACAAGTTATGTCTTGCCCCTCTGAGGTGAATAGCTTCCACCCTTTACCTTGTACATGTTGGTTTGATCAAAACATCTCTATCCATCACCCTGTCAACCTGACCTTATCTTTAAGGGGGTCAATGAGTCCCTGTATCATTTTTGGATAGTGTGTTTCCACTATATCTTTGTATTGAGGTGTTCTAATACTACCCTTCTGTAATGGGTTTACGTGAATACTTAGTGCCTAGGAGTGATTGCAATACTAGCCATGTCCTTGCCAAGTCAACACAGTGCACCTGCAAGCTGGCATGTTTTGTAAGAGGGCCTGACTTTTGCCAGCTTTGCTTTATATCAGCAAGGCCTGACTTTAGTTCAGGCTTTAGGCCTTATACTAGGCCTTTATACCAGGCCTGATATCTCAGGATCTCCTCAAGGTAGTCAGTACCTCCATTTTTACTCAGCCCTTTGTCAGACAAATTCCTATTGACTTCAGTAGACTGCAGTAGCTAGGGCACTAACTTTCTCCACTAACCATTGTGCACATGATATAGGACTTCTGTTTTCTGTTGCAGATGTACTGTAGAATCCCATTATAAACAGAATTAATTTTAAACAAATTACACTAAAAAGAGTATACAATTAAAATACTCTGCTTAAATGGATTTTGTACCATTTGATAATTCACTTATAATTGTGTTAGCATCATTGAAGAAAATCAACACCATTTTTTTAAAAATAAAAAGTATGGTAAAGTAAAACTGTAACATAGATTAATTAATCGTTTTTGCAATTTGCTCTTTTGTTTCTGTTTGGATTAGCATAATATAAATCCGAATTTTCACATTCTTTAAAATACTTGAATTAAACTCTTTGTTGATTGTTTCTCAAACCTAAAAGAGAGATCTTAGTAGTAGTTGTATAAACGTAGGTAAAATGGTGTAAATCAGAAGTAATTCCACTGGAGTTACAATTGTGTAAACCTGGGAAAAATCAGTCTCAGAGAAAAAACAGACATGCTCCGCCCTGAAGAGTTTACAATCTAAGGCTGCTTCTACACTCCCAAATTTAAGGTCTGTAATTCACCACCATGCAGTTCCACCAGTGGTAGAAGTGGTGCAGTCGGTAGTGTAGACAGGACTAAGGCATTTTTACCACTGTGTCATCTAGTTCTTCTCTAAGCAGGGTTAGATGACATGGAACTATAAACACCCGACTCCTATCTATGTATATTCACCCTCTAATGTTGTTGCTACGGGTAAAGCTGCAATGATAATGAACAACCCATCTCATTTGTCCTAGGGAAGACAATAGAGCCGGTCAGGAAACAACTATTTTTTTTGCTCTGAAAAATATAATCAAAACCGAAGAAAATTCATTTTTGTCAATTTTTTTCTGACATTTGTATTTTGTCAAAAACATTAACATTTTAATGAAAATTTGCCTTTTTTCCAAAATTTTCCATTTAGTCAAAAAGTTACTTTTCATTTAAAAAAAGGTATGACCATTTTTTTACCATCTTAAGTAGACAAAGACTGAAGGGTCTCATTTTGCAAGGTTCTGAATGCCTTCAGTGTATGTGCTCAGCATCTGGCCGGATCAAACATCCGACATCTTGAATATGCTAGGATGAGATCAGTTCCTGAAGTGGTACAGATATCTCTGGGGAGGGGATCATAATTTTGAACTCTTTCACTCACACACCATAAATGGATAGCTGGAGATCATTTCTAAACGATTCCATCTTCTGTCATTCTAGCGTGTGAAAATACAATCAAATGTGCTTTTCTGCATTAACTATAGTTGTGCATAATTCATAAACCCCTTATTTTCCTGGCACTGGAAAGAGTCTACCCACCACATGAGTAGATTCGCAGATGGAGAAGGACATTCCCACACTAGCTTCAAATAAAATCTGTGTATCCATTGAAAACGTTTTTCAAAAGTAGGTCACCTACTGTGAGCTTGTGCAAGATGGAGCTTTAATTTCTGCAGTACAGTACCAATAATAAGTTGTGTGATTTTGCTAGACTAATTGTGGTGTTGTTTAATAAAGAGTACAATCGCTCTTTATACACTACTGTTCTCTGGAAAGAAGGGGAAGTGGTGTTGTAATAAGAGGAGTGTGGAGTGTGAGTCAATCAAGTGCCATTCAAAGCGGAGTTCCACAATGGGAGTGCACCAACAATTGGCATCCTGTGGATCCCTCCATTGTAATTCAGTTAAACTTCATTGAATTTCTGGGCGGGGGAGAGGCACAGTGGTGTGATCTTCAGTGTTATGATGCCATAGACTATCTTCCCCCAAAGCACTGAAAACCAATTTAAAAACTTGCTGTATTGAAGATAGCACACTTAATGAACAGACTATCAGGGAGCCAAAATTATCTTCCCCTGGACATCACGTGTGTGCACACATATGTACATCCTTACAGAGAGAGACAACTGCAACCATCCCAACACCCTCCAAGAATAAACCAGATATATGTGAATCTGTAGTTATCCAGGGCAACAGTTTTTCTCTATTGGCCCATCTGTTTCACTGGCAACCACTGGGACCTCTTCATACGCTTAGCACTTAGAGCAAGACATCCATTCCCCTCCGAAACAGATGCCTATGCCACTTAGTGAATTAGTTGGCAGGAGCAGCAAAGAGTCCTGTGGCACCTTATAGACTAACAGACGTTTTGGAGCATGAGCTTTCGTGGGTGAATACCCACTTCGTCGGATGCAGCTGCTTTTACAGATCCAGACTAACACGGCTACCCCTCTGATAGTTGGCAGGAGCACTTCTAAAAATGAACCTTACATTTATTTAAAGGTTTCCATCTCAAAAGATCACAGAGATCTTTACAAACTGAACGAAGTTATATACAAACTCTATGTAGGGATGACTTTGTCCTCCATTGAAACACAGCCATCTCACAAGTAGGATGTGATAACTCTGTAACAATGGATAGCGGTGCTATAAACTGTGGTGTTAATTGTTTATCCAACTGTTCCACTGTGTTTTTGACTGAAGTATTTGATATTTTTATGTTTATATGCGGGTGAAATTGCACAGAACAATGAATGGATGCTGTTTTTTATATAAACCAAAATAAAAGAGAGAGAAATAAGATTTTTCTGTGGTTTCAGTTTAGGTCAGCAAAATATACTTACTGGCACTGGACTTTAGCCGGGACACTAATTTTAGTACTCTTGCCTTGGAAGAGAGCTATGGGATAGTTCAATGGCCAAAAATGGCCCAGACCTCATTTCTATATTTTCTGAAAAACTTCCTGCAGCACAGCACCCTGTAACCTCAAATTAGGTCTTGGTGTTAGCTCAGAGGTAAGTATATCATATACTGACTCACCAATTCCATCTCCATCAGCACCTGTTTTCTTTGATAGTGTTCCATTGAAATATTGATCTGCACTCCACATCATTGCTATCACATAAAATCAATACTGTCATTTTAGTAGGCTGGAATCCTAAATTTCCCCTGGCTCCTAGAAGGAGCACCATCGGTTCTCTTTTTTCTCTTCATGCTTAGTGTAGTGGTTTCAGAGATTCCTGTGGCCTCCTGTATTCGACAGGAGAGTGCCAGCAGCTCTAAAATATCTTTGTACTAAAATTGCTGATCAGCTCTGTTTCTAGTTCCTGTTCTTAGATCAACAAAGCTGACAGCTGACTAATTCACTCAGCACAGAGGTCCATACAGAATGCTGTCCCTACAATAGGTCACAGCTCATGCATAACAAGTGGTTTAGGATGTCCCTGGAGTAGGATTACCACCATACCCCTTTCCTGTTTCCTTTGGACAATATGTGTCCTCTGGGAGAACAGTCTGTGAGTCCTGCAAGCATTAGGGAATCTTGTGAAGGATGCATAATAGAGGGTGTGTGCACCCTCAGAAAGAACTGGCCAAAATTTGGCCTAAAGTTATTAATTTAAATGACTGTAACTTACATGGAGCAAACCTGACGAAAGGTGCAAGAAGTGTAAATTAAAGTAAGGTGAGAGCTACTTTAACTTATGTCTACACTTACTGGGGATCAATGCTGCTGTGATTGATGCAGCAGGGGTCAAATTAGTGGGTCTAGTGAACTCCCAGTACTTCACCAGAATGAGAGGAGTTAGGTAAATCGACATGAGAGAGTCTCCCGTCGATGCAGCATGGTGTAGACACAACAGTAAGTCAGCCTAAGCTATGTCGACTTTAGCTACGTTATTCACGTAGCTGGAGTAGCATAATTTAGATTGACTTACCCCGGTAGTGTAGACAAGGCCTTAGATTCCCTCCCTCTTCAGTAGAGTTTGTATAAACAAGTCTGAGTGTAACAGAGCATTCTAACACCTCTTTACACATCACTTCTCAATTTGGGCCATAGGCTTATAAATTGCACTCATCTTAAGTATAATGAAAAAGGAAAATGTTCATGCCTGTTTGGTGCATGAATTCACACAGACTTAATAAACATACTTACACGAGAGCCCCTCTTTCCCACTCATTGGACATAGTTTCAGTTTCAAGCATGTATATATATACCTTTTTGACTTGAATATAAACTTAATTGAAAAAAAAAGGCAACCAAGTTCCATAACTGTATCTTAAGAAAAATCCAGTCATAAGGCTGCTGTATGTTGTGAATAAAATAGAGACCTTTCTAGGAATTCTATGGCTCATGTTTTAATTGTTTATAAAAATACTATTATTCAATTAGCATTGCAAATATCGAGACAATTTCTATAACAAAGGTGCCCATCAAGCATTTTTAATGTGGAGTGTCTCAGTAATTTGGTAACATGTATGTATTATTGCTGAAGTTGGAGCTCTAACTTTTAATACCGTATAATTTAAAAGTACTGCTTTTGCCAGAAAGTCATCATATTTCACTTAAGGGATCACAGATCTACAGCTCTAATGATAAAGGAATATTGTATGCACTTCTTGATTAGCTAATATTAGTGGATGCAGATTCTTAATTTGATCAGCAGTACTACATAGTATTTTTGTAAAAGATAATACCTATATGCCATGAGAGAGATTTTCTATGATTATTGTGGTTCTTTTAATGCATGTTATATATATGTTATTCTTTAATGGGAGGCAAACCTACAGTTGACTCCAGTGGCAGCAAGATAAGACCCCCACACTCTTGTATTTATCAGAAAGTTAAACTTCCTTACTTCTGTAATCTTGTGTGACAACCCAGATCAGGGATAGGCAACCTTTGGTACGCGGCCCATCAGGGAAATCCGCTGGTTAGCTGGGACAGTTCGTTTACCTACAGCGTCCACAGGTTCGGCGATTGCAGCTCCCACTGGCCGTGGTTCGCTGTTCCAGGCCAATGGGGGCTGCAGGGAGCGGCCAGCACATCCCTCAGCCCACACCGCTTCCCGCAATCCCCATTGGCCTGGAAAGGCAAACCACGGCCAGTGGGAGCTGCAATCGGCCGAACCTGCGAACGCTGTAGGTAAACAAACCGTCCCAGCCTGCCAGTGGATTTCCCTGACAGGCCGTGTGCCAAAGGTTGCCAATCCCTGACCTAGATGTTTTGTTTCTAAGAAATCCAAAGCAATTTCGTATATTATTGTATATTGTATATTATAGCAATATATGTTTTATATAGTCCACATGGCCAGATAGGCATTATGCTGGGGAAGGAGAAATGGGTGCCCTATATGACCTCTAGGCCAGTGAATGGCAGGCTGATCTGGGAACCCAGGAGGTTGCAGAGATCCAAAGTTCTGCAATGCAGGAAGCAACAGGAGGACCAAGAGACCCTGTGGAGCTCCTGAATTCTGTGAGCCAGTAGTTTCTAGATGGAGTTGAGAGCCTTGCAGAGTTCATGGATAAAATCCTGCCCCATTGAAGTCTTAGCTGAGCCAGGATTTCACCCCAGGAGCTTTCTCAGACACTTGAAGAAATGATCCCATGGACTTCCTAATTCCACCTTGCAGAGAAAGGCATCTGGGAGATAGGGACTCTTAAGGTCTGAATGCTAGAGCAAGGCAGAAGGGAGATGGGGTCACTGCAGAGCTCCTAAATTCTTGATCGCAGAAGGCATGGGGAGAAGATTACCCTATGGATCTCCTAAACTCTGGATTAGCACTGTTTCTTTAATGAAATAAAGTAAGTAGTACACATTTTAAATTAAGGATGCTACTTTATACCAAGGCAATTTAGAGTTAAAAATACCTCAGCATTTAAAAACATAGTTGCTCACCATCCATCATCTAGGAATGGTACTTATATTACAATAACTGTTGACATATGGAAAGTAAGAAGTAAAAAGGTGATGTCTTTGGGTAATACTGGATGGAAGAACTGGAAGGATGGTCTATGGACCACAGGTGATGGAAAAGTGTTTTTTTTATGTGAAAATTCATAGGTCATATTATCAGTGTGTATTCTGTATGGTGGATGACTGCAAGAGGGTTTCTAATCCATAAGCTAATACTGTATTGGGACATGAGAGCAGATTTAGGATGTTTTGGGAATATGCAGTGTAATATGATACACATGTATACTTATTTAAGGCACTGTATGAATGGTGAGTGTATTTGAATATTTACTTTTTCTTAACTCTTTATTTCTATACTTTTAAAATGTTCTAACATTCCTTGGCGTTCAAACATAGTAGCAACCTTGGATGAAATTTTGGCCCCAGTGAAGTCAATGGCAACACTCCCATTGACTTCATTGGGAGCAAAATTTGATCCTTTAACTTGAAGTTGACAAAGTCTTTGTCATTTATAGATCTGTTTACAATATCTTGTATGTAATTTTACCAAGGTTCTGGGGAACCTCTGACATCTTGGTAATACAGTCGAACCCATTTATCTCGACCTCGGTTAACTTGCCAATCCTATTAAGTCGACGTTTTACAAGTGGAACCGCCAAACTCCCTCTTTGTCTTATGGGTTTCTCATCCGTTATGTCGATTCGCCGAACCCTAATATCTCGAGCCCGGCTCCCCGCGTCCCCGACCCACCGTGTCCCCAGCCGCCCGCTCCCCGGCTCTCCAGCCGCGCGGTTCCCCAGCCACCCGCTCCCCGCGTCCCCAGCCGCCCGGCTCCCCGCGTCCCCGACCCACCGTGTCCCCAGCCGCCCGGCCCCGCATACCCGGTCCCTGCCCGGCCCCGCCCGACCCCGCATACCTGGTCCCCGCTTCGCCTGCCGCCCGCCCGGCCGGCTCCGCTTCGCCGGTCCCCGCTTCGCCGCCCGCTGGTCCGCCCGGCTCCGCTTCGCCGCCCGCCCGCCCCCACATACCCGGTCCCTGCCCGTCCCCGCCCGCCCGGCCCCGCATACCCGGTCCCTGCCCGTCCCCGCCTGGCCACGCATACCTGGTCCCCGCTTCGCCTGCCGCCCCCGCCCCGCCGGCTCCGCTTTGCCGGTCCCCGCTTCGCCGCCCGCCCGTCCGCCCGGCTCCGCTTCGCCGCCCGCACGCCCCCGCATACCCGGTCCCTGCCCGTCCCCGCCCGCCCACCCGGCCGCGCATACCTTGTCCCCGCTTCGCCTGCCGCCCGCCCACCCCCGCTGCGCCGGTCCCTGCGTCCCCGTCCGCCCGCCTCCGCTTCGCCGCCCGCCCGCCCCCGCATACCCGGTCCCTGCCCGGCCCCGCCCGGCCCCGCATACCTGGTCCCCGCTTCGCCTGCCGCCCGCCCGGCCCGCTTACCCGGTCCCGCTTCGCCTGCCGCCCGGCACGCTTACCGGGTCCCGCTTCTTTGGCTGCCCGGCTCCGGGTCCCCGTCCACGGCCGCCCGGCCCCACTTCCCCGTCCCGCTTCGCCGGATCCTGCCACGTGCAGGCACCGCGGTAAGGGGGCAGGGAGGGGGTGTTGGAGAGAGGACAGGGGAGTTCAGGGGTGGGGGGGTGGATAGGGGTTTATCTCGATCATCTCAATGCTTTTTGGCAAACCCCTAGGCCGGCGACATAACAGGGTTCAACTGTATCTGGGACTTAGATAATCAGGAACTTCTCTCTTGCAGAGATTCTAAGTTCCTAGGACCTGCATTCAGTGACATTGTGAGGGACGTAAACAGCAGTTAAGCCAGAGTTTGGAAAATCAGGGTTATACTATAAAGCCCTTTGGGTCAAAATATGTGAAATTGTTGCAGAATAATTTGAGTCAAGGACAAACAAGCATTACAGATTTTTTTTTTGAGTTGGATGATAGAATGCTTTCTGTTTAGATATTAAATACAGTTCCATTATATTTATTTATGATTGAGCTTGTACTTTTAACTATTATGGAGTTACATGATATACAAACCATGCGAGATTATTAACACTGAAAAGTTAAATTACATTTAACTTGTGTTGACTGCTAAGGGGGCATTCAAAAGCAGAAAAATGCCTGATGATCTCCTGAGAGCTATATTTTCTTCCTTCTTTGTAATGTAAATGGATATTTTGAAAAAAAAAATCCACCATAGAGTCAAACACTCCATCAGCATCCTTTCTGCTTTTAACAGGAGGGTCACCTGACTGCCACCTAGAGATGCCCTTTTTACCGATGAAATCCAGAAGTACTAGGTACGAATGGATACAGAATAGGGAATCATTGCTGAGAATGTAAATGACCCTGACTGAAGGAGAGTGGAGTTAGGCTGCTGGTGGGGGTGGGGGTGGAGGGGAGAGAGACACACACACACGCACACAGTGGGAGTGCTGCTTGCTTCATCTTTTGAGAGGAGGGAAAACAAAAGAGCTCAGCTGCAGTTTTGTGTTGCTGTGTCTGGCTTAAACAGAAAATTCTAGACATCTGTGCTGATAAATCACAGCAGAAACTGTTTCTATCAGGAAGATTATTTTCTCCCCTCAGAATGGGTTGGATCAATACAGGTGGTTTGCAGATCATGAGAAGACAGACTGGCTGAGAATCATGGAAAGGTGGGATAAGACTCTGCCTCTTTTTCTGCCCCGCTCCCCCCCTAGTCATAGAGTAGTGTATCAGTGAGCTGGGACCTGACAAGTGGTCAGTTTAAAAGCTTAGGTTGGTTTTTAAATCCCACAAAACAAAATCAGAATTAAAGCCACTACCATATTTAACCAGATGTTGAACGGAAACTTGAGCTGAGTCTTACTTGGCTTACAGAATTGCTGTGTGTTGCTTTGGATGTTGTCTTTGTTTGGAATAGTTCCTGTAGGAAAGAGCCATAACATATAACAAAATGCATGTTTATTCACAAATTGTCAGATGACTGTTTTGATGCCATTCAGTTTTTGCCAGGGTGACTGCATGTGGAGGCTATCATTCTTGTGTGTATAGAAATAAAAAGAGCTGTTGACTTTTTGAATTTCTTGTGATGCCGGCATGATTAGAAGTTGAGTTGCAATTATTGGTGTACATTGTCTGAATTGTAACAATAGGCAGTTCAAATAGAGTAAGTTTGAATGGTTTTTCTTCAGCGGTGCCAAATGCATCTTACTCATACACTCTTTTGCATTTCATTAAGAGCAGGGGAAATTGATTTTACTGAGAAATTCCTAAAGAATAATGAGGGATAAGGAGGGAAAGGAATTAATATTTCTGAGTTTTCATGTTCACCTTAGTATAAATGGTTGCATTAAGATGCCTACATTTCTAAAGCAAGTCCCAGTAATTTCTCATTTCTCTTGCTGTGCAGATGCAATTTTCTTTTGTTCTTTAGTATGTTTTCCCCTCTCTTCTAGAACAAAAAACATTGCCTGCTTTTTAAAGGTATCAAGAGACTTGTATACAAATTACCCATTTTTGCACAGCTTTATTCTGATTCATTCCTAAGAAAACTACCTTAAGGTATTAAGGAAGGGGGAGGGACCTTGACTGATGTTTTAAGAAGCATTGAATTGATATGATTTAAATCACACATAGAAGCGTATATTTAGCTCTAGCCAGAATTCAGCTCCCTGTCATGCGAAATGTCCAGACCATAGCAGGGAGATTCTTAGCAACCAATAAATCAGATTTGTAATGGGCCCTTTAAAATGTGTCTGTGAGGGTGACTGGCTGGGTCCCCTTTGGCCAAATTAAGATGCAATCTGACAGTGCACTAGCAGCTGTGTGCTGACATTTTCCTCATGAACCTAGTGAAAAATGGCTTCATATCTTGTCTCTAGTCCTGAGAAGATGGTCTCTGAGTAGCCGTGCATTTTTTCTTCTATTGTTGTTTGTCCTAATCACCGTTCTTGCTGACAGCGTCTGACTGGTTCATTTCAGTTTGCTTGCTTTTAAATCTTGGCTCAAAGGGCAGGAGTAGTAGTTGCTAGTGATTGTCTTACCTGGAGTCAGAACCCATGTCAGTTCTACTTCCTAGACAAAAAATGTTTATCACAAATGGGTTGCATAAATACAGTTAATAGTGATCCTTTTGTCAGTTTAAATGAAGTTAGATAAGTGGGCTGAAATGCATATGGGTCAGAGTACCCCATTATAAAGGAGGAAAATGTGAGCCAGTAGTTAGTGTAAATTGACAAGTATAACCTCAAACCCTTGGAAGATAATCCATTTCTGAAAGGATAAAACTACTCTTGTTGAAAGAAGTGTGTGCTTATTCAAGGGAAAAGCTCATATTGAGATACTACTAGACAATGGGGGTGGGGAGAGAAGAAATGTGCCACTTTTATTGTACCATCAGAGTAATTATTGAAGAAATTCCTGTATCAGCGAGTTATTGAGTATGCCACAGCAGCAGCACTTGATGTCTCTCTATTCAAGCTTCAGTTTATAAAAGCACTGGGAGCAGGACAGAGTGATCTTCCATCGATTCTACGGCCAGAAGGGACCATTGTGATCATGTAGTCGAATCTCCTGTATAGCACAGGCCATAGAACGTCCCCAAAATAATTCCTAGAGCAGAGCTTTTAGGAGAACGTCCAATCTTAATTTGAAAAATGGTCAGAGATATAGAATTCACCACAACCATGGAGAAATTGTTCCAGTGGCTAATTACTCTCACTGGTAAAAATTTACACCTTTAGTTCCAGTCTGAACTTGTCTAGCTTCAACTTCCAGCCATTGGATCATGTTATACCTTTCTCTGCTAGATTGAAGAGCCCATTATTAAATATTTGTTCCCCATGTAGGTACTTATAGACTGTAATCAAGTCACCCCTTCGCCTTCTCTTTTTTAAGCTAAATAGATTGAGTTCCTTGAGTCTGTCACTACAAGGCATTTTGGAGAAGCACAGTTACTCTGTGCATGTGTAAGATGAAGAAAGGACGGTGATAGAGCTGGCTGTTTCTCTGTAACAACCTATGCCATCTGATTCATCGAGTGGCATTGTAGTTGGCTCGTGAAGAGGCTGCTTCTTTAAATGTTTGCCCAGTGATAAGGTGTTTTAACACTAGCTACCAGCACGAAAGTAGGGCAACTGTGGGGTAGAGAGGGTAGCTGGGAGAAATGATGGGTAATATGGATAGTCTCTAGCAAACAAAGCCAATGTAGTCTTTATGAATGTCTGATAATGCTGCTTCTGAAAAAATCACAGAAAATACAAAACACTGGCACTTTATCCACATTTTAAAGTAATAGTTTCTACATTATTACAAATATGATTGACAGTAAGAAAGCAATAATTTTAAAAGCCTCCATCCTAGAAATACAAATTTTGTTCCATTTACTTGGTATAAGACGCATTACCTTTCAGGTGGTGTTTAGAAACCATGTTGTGTGAAATGGCTATAAAAATCCTCAATTGTTACTTGCCAATCTATTTAGATTAATTTTCATTGAACTGAAAGCCTCGAGATGCTGTTTAATTTTGCTTTTTCAGGAGAATGGTGGAAATGGAATTTTAACACTGCTGCAGAACTGATTATTGCTTTTATAAATGTAGATGATTTGACCATAGTGAATGGCCTGCTTCATGGAAAGTGACACAATTACACTGTAGAAATGTAAAAAGAAAACAGACAATACATCTGAAAAGTCTTCTACAAACTCATCAGAGAAACAGCAATGCCAATATGAAATAGACCAAATAAATGGAGTTAAAAGGGTTTGAGGGATACAGAGAATCCAGATGTCTAGTTTAGGCTGTCCATATTTGTAAAGCAGGACAGCTCAGCTGCAGTTTTGGAAGCTTGACCAATCCAATTGATTTCCAGATGTATGTTCATAACCCTGAACAGTGAAAGGCAAATGCTGAGTAGGAACAGATTAGCTTTCAAAACTACCCATTTAGAGAATCTGCATTGAAAGATTCAGCAAAGGCAAAGAAGAGGTTCCGGGGGAAAAGGGAATGAACAGAGTCCAAATGAAATAGACAAGTCCAAATTATAACTCTGGTTATTGATGATGTGGGTCTAATGAACTATTGTTTGTAGCAGGAATTCACAATTAAAATCTGATCTCAGAAATGGTACAAGAATTTTGACACATTTTTCCCGTATTAAATGAAAAATGGACAGGAACTTTTCTTGTAATGCATGGTTTTTGGGACGTAGCGTAGAAATAAGATGGTGGTGCTACAGAGATTTAATTTCTGATGGTCACTCTCTACAAGCTATGTTAGCACAGTGTTTGGTTAAACACTGGCCCTGATTCTCCTCTCATTTACACAGGTGTAAATCACGAGTGACTCCACTGAAGTCAATGAAGTTACAATAATGTGAGAGGAGAGACAACTCCATACTGTCAAAGGCTAAAAGATTTTATATTTAATTGAAACTGTCAAAGTAGCAGTTGTTTGCGTTTTGCCTGGTAGACTCAACAAACAGGCCACCAATTTCCATTTTGTCTGGTATCTTCAGAGCAAATGCCCTTGCAAAAATCCATTCCTTGATTGCAAGATGAGTTGAAACAAACATAAGGGGCCAAATACTGCCATCAGTTACGCAAGTGTACATTTTTTGGAATAAATTACACCAATGTAACGGATCATAGTTTGGCCCCTACAATAAAGAGGCAGATGTGATCAGCAGAATTTTCAGGAATCTGTAAATTTTACAAGAGCATCTCAACAATTCCTGAGCCTTTGCTCTCTCACATAAAGTACATTCCAGCCCCGTGTGCCTTCGTCCCCGTTAGCTTTAAAGGATGCTGAATATAACAGATGAAAGTTGGCAGACAGATCTCTCTCTGTTAACCATTGTGGACTTTATGCTTTTTAAAAGTTTCTTTTTCTTAATGTACTGTACCATATGATATAAAGTAAGTTATTTCCTATAGCTGGGTCATGCATTTATAGGGCATGCTCAAGTATTAGTGATCTCCCATTATTCAGTGAAAAGTAGACCACCACCACCAATGGTAGCTTAAAATCAGGCTGGTTAGCTCTGCTGAACTGAGTTCAACACATCAAAGAGGGCCACAGTTTGTATAACGAAAACTGTTTTGATCAAAAAAGTATGTCAGGTTTTTTTCAGCTGGCCTCAGTTTCTCATCTCCATCCTAACCCAACCTCTCATGCACCCTTCTCCTGACTCCCAGAAGCCTGCCCCTCCATAATCCTCTCTGTTTGCTCTGATCAGCCATCAATGAATTTCCCTCACTGCATACCTTCATGCTTCTCCTACGGTGAGATCTACTTCCCCCTCCTGTTCTTGTCCTGATGGAGTCAAAGCTGACACTAGCTACGTGGGTTGTGTGGAGAGCATGTCTGGGAGGTCAGGAAGCTTTCAGGGCTGGTGTGGAGAAAGATGTACTTCAGAAGAGACTCTTAGCTTACCCTATCTCCCTGATCCCTAGTGTGGCACTCCTCAGATCCTTAGCCAGTGTTTTAAGTTTTAAAACTGCTGGAGGCAGAAGGAAGGCTAAATGACTCTATCCAGGCCTGCTATGACCATTCAGAATTTCACCCTGAATGGACAGCGTCGGATGAGCTGCACTATAGAAAAAGTAGGATTGTTAGGGTTTAGAACAAAACTCTCACTGGCTACAGCAGGAACAGGACTGAACTTTAGGCTGGAAAGCAGAGCTAAGCTTATGGAGAGAATGGAGAAGCTTCTCTTTGTACCTTTCCTGGCCCAAGGGCATAAGGGAGTGGGATTGAGAGCTTTTGTTTTTAGCCATATTTAGCTTTAAACTTTCCTTATTACAAGGGTAAATAAAAAACATACCCATGAACAATTCTTCAGTCTACAAGAATTAGGAGTTAAATCTTTGCAGCCAACATCACTGACAGAATTATATGTAACCTAGAGGTGGTGGAATATAAGTAGGCATGGTCATGAGAAGCATTATGGTAGAGAGCACAGCCTAATAAAAACACTCTTTCCCAGTCAACCTATGATTTCTGCTCAAATAAATAAATGGTTGTTGATGTACAATGTGAAAAATTATTGCAGCTAGAATGCTCAGAAATAGATGATTTAAGGAATAAATACATGTACTAGATAATAGGAAACAAAGGCTGCTTGAAATTAGTTAATAAATATTAGGACTTTGGGGGGTCTGAATTGCTTGGAACACATTGATGAGATATGGAGCTTTTAACTTCTCTTTTGATTGTGAAGCAGGCCATCTGTTAAGTAACCCCGGAATATGAGAGAGCATTGCTCCAGTGCTTTGAACACTACATTGGCTCAGAACCCTTCATGAGGTAGGCCAAGGTTGACAAAGGAACTGCTTCTGTGAACCAGGGTGACATCTATGATCACCAGGAACCTTGGAGCTGACAGTACTTAGAATGAAACGTGAAGGAAGCAGAGCCTCTTCAGTGTAAGGCTCGCAATATGAAATTCCCTATTGTCAGAAACGTGCCTCTCTGTGGATTTTCAGAGCAAAATGTAAGAGCAGCTTTCCAACAATAGTAGCCATAAAGCATCCCTCCCCTAAAGATAAGCATTCGAAAATAGTCCAAGACGTTATATATCTTAATTGCTGTAACCACATAGTAGAGGGAGAAGTAGATAATACAATCCTTCAGGTGGATTGAGGCTTTACTTCATCTGGTTGGAACCAAATACAATGGTGGTACATGTGTTGGAAATACCTGGATAGATTAAATAGGTTACTAATTGAGATCCAGAGTGATCAAAAAGTCCACATCGTTTTATGGCCCTAGTGAGCTCATGATCTTGATAAGTTTCCTAATAAACAAGTGTCCACCATGATTCATACCCAGGCCACTAAGGGTCTCTGTGTATATTTTCACAGGCATTGCACATACTTCCAGACTGTCTCTGTTAGCCTCTCTTACATTGCTGCATCTTATCTGGAAGACACAGTGGAGCTATCTTTTGAGGAGCAGAGTTGTGGAGTGAGAAGTAACCAAATGTCAGGGAATATACCTTTGCCTTGCTTGCTTCCATACCATGTCCTAAACTAACCCTGTAAACCTTTAAGGATAGCTGTGTTTTCCAGCCGTCTGTTTTTACAGCTCAGTCCTTATTCTACCCTACAGAAAATAGAAATTGGATCTGTTTTGACACTGACACTGAGCTTTCTGAGCTGATTCTTTTGCTGGGCTGTTAGAGTTTTAAACCCTTAAAAATTGGCACCCTTGTTGTCAGACATGTTAAAGAGTAGTGGGCCTGGAGAATCAACCACTCTGCCACCCTGAGTGTTGGGCTCTCTAAAACAGGTTGAGGCAGGCTGGTAGGAAGTGTCCTGCTCTACTATTCTGTTCTGCAGATTCAGCAGGTACAGTTATAACCTTGAGGGGAGCTAGGACATTCTGTAATTATACTCTCCGACTGGGGAAGTTACTGCCTATTACGGTTTTAAACGTCTCAGGAAGTATGTTTGCTGCTGCTTCCAGGTGTTCCCAATGAAATGTTGATAATTTTAATTTACTTACTATAAAATGTTCTGTGACTATTGTGGAAGGGACTAAATCAAAGTATTCTGTTGCTGATACAAAGAAGTCTCCAATTCCCAGTACCATCAGTCTACCTCCACAGATAATATTTTTCACTCATGTTGCTTCTTTCTTCAGAAGCTGTCAAAGTGTTTTACAATGGTGGGCAAAGTATTTTACAAATTAGGAAACTAAGGCACAAAAAGGGCCCAAGGTCACACACAGCAATTCAGTGGCAGAGGAGGATATAGAAGCCAGGTCTCCTAACTCCCAGTCCTATGCTCTAACCAGTAGGATCACTGCTTCCCGTAGGACTCCTCATATTCCAATTAGAGAAATAAAATTAGGACTGTTGGACTTCTTTGCACCTGAAGAAATTTAGAGGCACTCAGATATGTCAGTTGTTCATACTATAAACAAGGTACTTTGCTGTATTCAGATTAATTTTCCTGTACAGTGCACTTATGTTAATAAATAGAGAGGACAATAGTGGAGAGACAGACGCACACAACTCTAGCTCCTTTGAAATAATCCAATAGCTTCACCATATAGAGTAGTTCATCAAATATTTGCTACCGCAGTGCTCAGTTTATAACAGCTCTTTGCCATAACCTTGAGTAGGACACATCAGCTCACTGGAAGCACTGGGCCTCACAAAGATAGAATGCCTCCTAGAGCTGCTGGCAGAGCAGGGAGAGCATGCCCATAGTTACACACCTCCAGGGGAATGCAACATATATCTCCTTCAGGCAGAGAGTGGAGGACTGTGGCTGTGGCCAGCTCTTCTACCTCTCCCCTTGTGCAAGGGGGAAGTCCACGTGTGCATAAAACTCACTTACATACCTACATGGGCTGGCCAGAACTTGGTTCTTAAGTAGTAGTGGACACGCCTTGCCATCTTTATTTTGTCCCTTTTTAGGAGGAGTTCAGTGCAGAATTCTGTTGATGCAGTGTTACGGATAAGAATTTAAATGCACCAAAGTTAGCAAGTTCAAGCTTGTACAAATAGAAGGCATTGTCCTATTCTCCTTCCACATAAAGTATTGTGTGAATTATTCCATATTAACTTCTACTATGGCTATAGTTGCTTTGGGGACCATATATTTTCATTAGTCTCTGCTTTATGATGGAGACTTTAAATGCACTATCTTGCCATAACAGGTTTTTCATTGAATATATATATTTTTAAAAGTGTGATCACATGTTTATTTCAAAGCACAGTGTGAGATAGAAATGATCACACATTGACATAGATACGTCAATGCTAATTTCAATGTGTGGAACTACAGATATACATGCCCATCAATGTGTGTATAACTAGAACTCTTCACGTTAGCACACTGATTTCCCTGACTGTATGAGTAACAATGTCACGTACACCCACGTTGCCTTGCGGCTCCATTGTTCATGGGCCAGATTTCTTCAAATATGTCAAAGGCTCTTGTCATCACTTGGGGATACTTAATGTTTTTTTCAAGTTTTAAAAGCGAAAAGCTTCAAGTTTTGATTATTGGACCATAGAAATCTGAAAATTTGCTTCATTTGTGAAAAAAACACCTTGTCTGTGCATTATGCCCAGATAACTCAAGTCCTGGATGGTATTAAGAAAGTATTATTAGACCAAAAAGGAACAAAAAGCACCTTTGGGTAATTATTTTACAAAGTTATAAGGTTCTTAAAAATAAAAATGCCTCATCAGCTGTAACTCCTGCAACCTTGTAATGCATTTACAGACCCACAGCCCATCTGTTAGTAACATTCTCATCTTATTTTGTCATACACACCTTGTTGCTTATTGCAAATAAATGTTGTTGATAGTAATACATTTCAGCCAGTCAGTTCAGGGGTTTTGTTTTTTGGTCATTCCGTTTTTGTTTTTTTTTGCTGAGCCTCATTCCCCCTTACCACCCTCCCAGGAAAGTGAATGGGGGGCCAGGTCAAATGACCAATTTTAGTCTTTGAACATACATTAATTTTCAGTGAGGTGCAGCCCCTGTTTTTCCATAGAGACCCTACGCCCATCTGAACATAGCTATCAGTGTGCCTAGCCCTGCTCTCACTGCAGTCAAATGAAAGCAGAATTGTGCCTTATACCATGAGGAAGTGTTGTGAGCTGCTGCTACTGTATCAGAGAGGGCAGCAGAGGCTGCTGTCTGCAGAGAGTACAGAACAGGTTCCTGTTGATTTTGTGTGTGTGTGTGTGTGTGTGTGTGAGAGAGAGAGAGAGAGAGAGAGAGAGAGTGCGTGCGCATACAGCAGGAACCATTAAGAGAGAGAATGGAGTAAGGAATAAGAGAGAGAATAGGCAGAAAGGGAGAATACAACAAAATAAAGTGGAAAGCGAGAAGGAGAAATTATACCAAGGGAAAACAGACAAGGGATTCCTCAACTGCAGCCTTTACTTGTCCAGAGGAAATTTTTTTTAAAAACAACCACCCATATCT
Source organism: Mauremys mutica (assembly GCF_020497125.1). Lineage (NCBI taxonomy): Eukaryota > Metazoa > Chordata > Testudines > Geoemydidae > Mauremys > Mauremys mutica. The sequence continues at coordinate 24,194,797 of NC_059072.1, forward strand.
GGTTTAACAACAGTTCATCATCATGTGAAGACATGAAGCACCTTAGTTTTTGCTCCCCCTTCTTCTGGGGATTTGTAATAATCTCTCTCTATCCCCCAGGCCAATTTCTGGTTACTGATTATCCCAACTACTACACTCCCACAACACGAACACAGAGATATTATGGCGATAGGTGCACTGGAGATGGAGGGATGCCCTGCATACTGTCAAAAAACAGTCCAAAGGGGAAAAAAATAACCTTGGGCCAGAACATTCCATTTGATCTACATGTGTAATGTCTCAGCTGTGAGTAGATTTCTCCTCCCCAAGCAGAAAAGAGGTGGGGTCAGCTGCATCCTTGGCAGCATCAACCCTTCTCCTGCACCCCATGCAGAGCTCTCTGCACTCTCTGGGGATCTGAACTGAAAGAGGGTTGTTCAAAAGTGGTATCCAGTGGTTTGCATATGGTTCAATCCCCTTGCACCAAGTGAAGAGTCCAGAAGCAGTATTACATTTGCACTGCTCCATTCCCCCATGCATACACCTACCATCATCACCACCACTGTTGTGGGGATGCCTCTCTGGGACAGCCACTGTCAGGAAAGATCCTGGATATGCATCTCCTACAGAATATTTTGTCAGACTGAGACAGCAGAACCAGAGCTGTTTCTCAGGCACAGGGCCTACTGCAGATCCCTGAAATTTCCACCTATCTTGGGCTATCAGTAGAAGTAGGATTTGTGGACCAGACTCTCACTTTCTTCCACAACAGAACAAGCATCCCACCCTTCCCTCCTTCTTTCTGTTTTCTCTCTCCTATGGTGGAATGCAGAGGAAACTATGTGAGGGGAGCCAGAGGCTGCTCAAGATATTCTAGGCAAAAGTTCAGAGTGCTGCCCCGCCTCCTCATAGGACTAGGATGGCAGATTTGGGCCAGCTGCACCTCTGACATGATGGAGGGGCAGCCAGCCAAATTTGAGTGCCATTGCAGCCTGGCATGCAGGGCCACACAAACGCTCAAATTTGGCTTGGTTGCCTCTCCATCATGACAAAGGTGTAGCCAGGCCAAATCTGCCGCATAGGTAGCTGCCCAGAAATCTGCCACCATCAAGGTGACCAGGTGTCTGGTTTTCAGCCGGAATGCCTGGTCGAAAAGGGACCCTGGCAGCTTTGGTCAGCACCTCCGACCAGACTATTAAAAATCCAGTTGGCAGTGCAGCGGAGCCCAGGCAGGCCAGTCCCTAACCTGTCCTGGGGCACCACGCTGCACCCCGGAAGCGACTAGCAGGTCCGAGTCCTATTCTCTATCTGTAGAGAATATAGGTTTTTAAGAAAACTCACTCTCTTGTTTTACTTGGTTGAGATTTTATACTGAGGATAATTTCCAAAAATATGAAAATATATATTTAAAAGGTCCACAGCTCCTTGGGTCTCCATTGGTGCCACTATTTTTGCTGTTATTGAGGCAGTAGCATGCAAAACGGTGCAAGTTTTGGGGAAAACCAACAGGTGGAGAGGAGTACACAGTTCGGGCAGAGATATCCTTTAGGGGATGATTTATCAAAGTGGTTATTAGTATAGAGGAGAAGATAGAAGATATGTTGTGGCAATTGGGCCTACAAATTTACTCGGATTGTGAGTTTGTTAGAAGTATGTAAAAGTTCATAAAATGTCCTCATAACCTATAAAAACAAATGTTGATGGGAACAGGTGCAAAAGGAAGACAGAAAAATTGAATTAGTCTTAACAAAAAAGGCCTACTGATATGATTCAAGGACTGTGTTGAAATTAGGCTTGTTAAAAACAGGAGATGTGGAGCCTGAAGTTAATGAGCCAACATTGGTATATCAGATATTAAGTCTAATAAGTAGACAAAACAGGGCTTTGTGAGAGTGTTGACTATTCCACACATCATGCCCTTTGGGGTTATTATAAGAAAGAGATTTTGTGGGGAAAATAAAACAAAAAGAAGAATGGATGAAAAGAACAGAGAGAGGCTACTGGAGCAAGCTTCACCTTCATGGCTGCCACCCTCAAGGTTTCCCGGGATCCAGGGCCTTCATCATCCTGATCCTGATAGGTGTCCTGACCAGAACGAGCCAGAGAGAGAGAGAGAGGGACCCTGATGACATCACCTCTCCTTCCTGCTCCAGCTGCATCCCAAACCCCACCTGACATGACAGTTATTACCATATTAACTTTCTGCAGTTAAAGGGAAAAGGAACAAGGATCTTGTAGAGGTTTATTTCAAATCCTCTGTTTTTCCTTCATTTCTTTATCTTGAATAAAGCAAAATTAAAAGATTTTTAATGGTGTATTTGCCATCGTGCTAAGCAGGCTGAGGTCGCTGTAACAGACTTTGTTTAACACCGTTTTATGTTGGCTAGTGACTGGGTTATGTTAACACCTTTAGTCCATTTATTCCATCTCAATTAATACAGCAGTTGATAAAAGTACAGTGGTAGGAGTCCAATTGCATCATATGAAGGCAGGCAACTAAATATTGACTGGCAACTAAATATTGACTAATTTTATAAATGCTTATATACAGGTGCTAGAACTCTAAATACTAAGAGAGGTAAACTTGGGTGCCTGGTATTAAATGAGGATATTGATATCATAGGTAACACAGAAACTTGGAGGAGCAATGAAAATCGATGGAACATGGTATAAAACGTATAGGAATGACAGAGTAGGTCATGCTGGTGGGGGAGCAGCACTCTATGTGAAAGAAAGTACAGAGTCGAATATAGTAAAAATCTTTAATGAGTCAAACAGTACTATAAAAGCTCCAGGGATAGAAACGCCATGCTGAATAAAAATATAGCCGTAGAAATATACTGCCAACCTCCTGGCCAGGCTGATGATGGTGTGAAATGCTCAGGGAGATTAGAAAGGCTACAAAAACAAACAAAAAAATCCCAATAATAATGGGGGATTTCAACTATCCCCATATTGACTGGATATATTTCACCTCAGGAAGGGATGCAGAGATAAAATTTCTAGACACCATTAATGACTGCTTCTTGTAGCAGGTAGACCTGGAATTGACCAGGGGAGAGGCAATTCTTGATTTAGCCGTAAGTGGTGCACAGGATCTGGTCCAGAAGGTGAATACAACTGACCTGCTCAGTAATAGCAACCATAATGTAATTAAATGTAATATCCTTGTGGTGGGGACATCAAAGAAACCCACCACAGCATTTAATTTTAAAATGTGGAACTATAAAAAATGAGGAAGCTGGTTAAACGGAAATTAAAAGGAACAGTCAGAAGGGTGAAATGCCTGCAAGCTGTGTGGAAATTATTTAAGCACATCATAATAGAGGCTCAAACTGTAAATAACCCCAAATAAAAAAAGTAAGAGGACCAAAAAAATGTCACCATGGCTAAACAGCAGAGCAAAATAGGTGGTTAGAGGCAAAAAGGCATACTCTAAAAATTGAAAATCAAATCCTACTGAGGAAAATAGAAAGGAGCATAAACTCTGACAAGTCAAGTACAAAAATATAATTAGGCAGGCCAAAAAAGAATGTGAAGAGCAAATACCAAAAGACACAAAAACTAACATTTTTTTTTAGTTCATCAGAAGTAGGAAGCCTGCCAAAAAGTCACTGAGGACACTGGACAATAAATGAGCAGTGAAGAAAGACAAGACCATTGCAGAGAAGCTAAATTAATTATTTACACTGGTCTTTATGGCAGAGGATGTGAGGGAGAGTACCACACCTGATCAGTGTTTTTAGGTGACAGATCTGAGAAACTGCCCCGATTGAGGTATTAATAGAGAAGGTTTTGGAACAAATTGTTAAACAGTAATAAGTCACCAGAAACAGATGGTATTCATCCAAGAGTTCTGAAGGAACTCAGATATGGAATTGCAGAAATATTAGCTGTGGTATTTAATCAAAAAAGTCTCCAAAGATGATCCTGGCAATTACAGGCCAGTGAGCCTAACTTCAGTAACAGGGGATTTTGTTGAAACTACAATAAAGAACAGAATTATCAGATACATAGAGAAACATGATATGTTGGGGAAGGGTCAACATAGCCTTTGTAAAGGGAAATAATGCCCCACTAATCTATTAGAATTATTTCAGGGTGTCAACAAGCATGTGGACAAAGATTATCCAGTGGATATACTGTGCTTTGACTTTCAGAAAGCCGTTTGACGAGGTCCCATACCAAAGGTTCTTAAGAAAAGTAAGCTGTCATGGGATAAGAAGGAAGGGCCTCTCATGGATCAGTAACTGGCTAAAATGTATGAAATAATGGGAAGGAATAAATGGTTAGTTTTCACAATGGAAAGAGTTAAAGAGGTCCCCCAAGGATTTGTACTGGAGTAGTGCTGTTCAACATGTTAATGAATGATTTGGAAAAGGGGGAAGTCGCAAAGTTTGCAGATGACACAAAATTACTCAAGAAAGTTAAGTCCAAAGCAGAATATATAGAGCTACAAAGAGATCTCACAAAACTAGGTGAATGGGCAAGAAAAGGGCATATGAAATTCAATGTTGATACGTGCAAGGTAATGCATATTGGAAAAAATAATCACAACTATACATAAAAAAGATAGGGTCTAAATTAGCTATTACCATCCAAGAAAGATCTTGGAGTCATCATGGCTAGTTCTCTGAAAACATATGCTCAGTGTGCAGTGGCAGTCAAAAAAGCTGTCAGGATGTCAGCGAACATTAGGAAGGGGATAGGTAAAACAGAAACCATTATAATGCTCTATAAATCCATGGTACACCAAGACCTTGAATACTGCATGCAATTTTGGTCACCCCATCTTAAAAACATATTAGATTTGGAAAAGGTATAGAGAAGGACATTAAGAATGGTTAGGGGTATGGAACAGTTTCCATACAAGAAGAGATTAAAAAGAGTGGGACTGTTCATCTTAGAAAAAGGACAGCTGAGGGGGGGATATGAAAGAAGTCTATAAAATCATGTATGATGTGGAAAAAGTTAAGTGTTTATATACTTATTCATGTAACACAAGAGCCAGGGATCACCCAATGAAATTAAAGGCAGCAGGTTTAAAAATAAACATAAGGATGTACTCTGCACAGTCAGCCTGTAGAACTTGTTGCCAGGGGATGTTGTGAAATTCAAAAATATAACTGGGTTAAAAATGAATGAGATAATTTCATGGAGAATAGGTGGATAAGGGATATATTAAGAACAAGCTCATATATAAAAATCTAGAATCCTCATTTTCCAGTCTTTTCTTGCACACATGTATCTGAGGGGAGAAGTGAGCTTCCAGCCCTCATTACATATGAAAGGGAAGTGATTTTTCCAATTACGTATTATACAAATTCCTAACATTTAGAAGCATTCAAAATTCCCATGTTATAAAATCCTTACATATCCTCCTTTTCTCTTATTTACTGAAATTTTCATCCCATTCATACAGCTAGCGTGCAAAATGACAGCTACCTTCTGACCTGTTGCCAATGATTCTCATTGATCTTTGTTCCCCAGCTCCATTCACCAACTTACTAAGCATGTCACCATCAATGACCTGAACATAGACACTTCAATCTCTCATCCAGCAGTTAGAGTTGCTGCTTTATAATGTATTTTTCCACCTTGTAATGTATTTTTCCACCTAGCTACCTTGTAATTAATTTTTTCATTGAATTATTTTAATTTTTAAATGTTATTTTTTAGATCATAACACCCAAGCATTTATGTCCTGGGTACTTTTTTTTAGATAGGTCAATCAATATAGGAGAGAATCATTTCTAATTTATATTTAAACAGTAAATCCAATTTCACAATTTCATAATAGAGGTTGGTTGCCCATATGCACTCTGAGTTTGTGTCAAGCAAGTTTAAATTGGTGATGCAAACAGGCATTGTCCTTGACACTCAAATCAAGTCATGTACTACAGAACACAATAATTTATTATGCCGTTAAAAATACTGGTGATCAGACTTTCATTATTCCAATGCTGCTTCAAACTATTAGTGTCCAGGTATATCAGAGGTGTGGGTGCATCAATAAAACTGGACTTGTGTACAAAGTGTGCTGCTATATATTCTGAGATCCTGAATTTGGATTTTATGACAATTAATTAGATTTAGTGGCTTTTGCTGTGCTGCCTAGTATGTTAATTATTTATAGAATCATAGAATCATAGAATCATAGAATCTCAGGGTTGGAAGGGACCTCAGGAGGTCATCTAGTCCAACCCCCTGCTCAAAGCAGGACCAAACCCAACTAAATCATCCCAGCCAGGGCTTTGTCAAGCCTGACCTTAAAAACCTCTGAGGAAGGAGATTCCACCACCTCCCTAGGTAACCCATTCCAGTGCTTCACCACCCTACTAGTGAAAAAGTTTTTCCTAATGTCCAACCTAAACCTCCCCCTCTGCAACTTGAGACCATTACTCCTTGTTCTGTCATCTTCTACCACTGAGAACAGTCTAGATCCATCCTCGTTGGAACCCCCTTTCAGGTAGTTGAAGGCAGCTATCAAATCCCCACTCATTCTTCTCTTCTGCAGGCTAAACAATCTCAGTTCCCTCCGCCTCTCCTCATAAGTCATGTGCTCCAGCCCCCTAATCATTTTTGTTGCCCTCCGCTGGACTCTCTCCAATTTATCCACATCCTTCTTGTAGTGTGGGGCCCAAATCTGGACACAGTACTCCAAATGAGGCCTCACCAGTGCTGAATAGAGGGGAATGATCACATCCCTCGATCTGCTGGAAATGCCCCTACTTATACAACCCAAAATGCCATTAGCCTTCTTGGCAACAAGGGCACACTGTTGACTCATATTCAGCTTTTCGTCCATCGTAACCCCTAGGTCCTTATCGGCAGAACTGCTGCCCAGCCATTCAGTCCCTAGTCTGTAGCAGTGCATGGGATTCTTCCGTCCTAAGTGCAGGACTCTGCACTTGTCCTTATTGAACCTCATCAGATTTCTTTTGGCCCAATCCTCTAATTTGTCTAGGTCCCTCTGTATCCTATCCCTACCCTCCAGCGTATCAACCACTCCTCCCAGTTTAGTGTCATCTGCAAACTTGCTAAGGGTGCAGTCCACACCATCCTCCAGATCGTTAATGAAGATATTGAACAAAACCGGCCCCAGCACCGACCCTTGGGGCACTCCACTTGATACCGGCTGCCAACTAGACATGGAACCATTGATCACTACCTGTTGTGCTCGACCATCTAGCCAGTTTTCTATCCACCTTACCGTCCATTCATCCAGCCCATACTTCTTTAACTTGCTGGCAAGAATACTGTGGGAGACTGTATCAAAAGCTTTGCTAAAGTCCAGAAATAGCACATCCACTGCTTTCCCCTCATCCACAGAGCCGGTTATCTCATCATAGAAGTAAATTAGGTTAGTCAGGCATGACTTGCCCTTGGTGAATCCATGCTGACTGTTCCTGATCGCTTTCCCCTCCTTTAAGTGGTTCAGAATTGATTCCTTGAGGACCTGTTCCATGATTTTTCCAGGGACTGAGGTGAGACTGACTGGCCTGTAGTTCCCTGGATCCTCCTTCTTCCCTTTTTTAAAGATGGGCACTACATTAGCTTTTTTCCAGTCATCCGGGACCTCCCCCGATCGCCATGATTTTTCAAAGATAATGGCCAATGTTTCTGCAATCTCATCGGCCAACTCCTTTAGCACCCTCGGATGCAGTGCATCCGGCCCCATGGACTTGTGCTCGTCCAGCTTTTCTAAATAGTCCTGAACTACTTCTTTCTCCACAGAGAGCTGGTCACCTCCTCCCCATACCGTGCTGCAGAGTGCAGCTGTCTGGGAGCTGACCTTGTCTGTGAAGACAGAGGCAAAAAAAGCATTGAGTACACTAGCTTTCTCCACATCCTCTGTCACTAGATTCCCTCCCTCATTCAGCAAGGGGCCCACACTTTCCTTGACTTTCTTCTTGTTGCTAACATATCTGAAGAAACCCTTCTTGTTACTCCTAACATCTCCGGCTAGCTGCAACTCCAAGTGTGATTTGGCCTTCCTAATTTCACTCCTGCATGCCTGAGCAATACTTTTATACTCCTCCCTGGTTATTTGTCCAATCTTCCACTTCTTGTAAGCTGGTTTTTTGTGTTTAAGACGAGCAAGGATTTCACTCTTAAGCCAAGCTGGTCGCCTGCCATATTTACTTTTCTTCCTACACATCGGGATGGTTTGTTCCTGCAACCTCAATAAGGATTCTTTAAAATACAGCCAGCTTTAGTCTTGCATGACTTCAGAAATGAAAAGCAGTTGTTGTGTGTCACAAGAAAGGCAGTCCCCAAGCTCCCTGATAATCAAGAGTGAAATTCACCCCTGTGCTGAGGGCCAGCATGAGTATGCCTCCCTGGCTGTAAGACACCCGTGGCTGGCCCATGCCAGCTGACTCAGGCTTACGGAGCTTGGGCCAAGGGACTGTTTAATTGTGGGGTAGACGTTCGGGTTTGGACTGGAGCCAGGGCCAGTGCAACCATTTAGGCGACCTAGGCGGTCGCCTAGGGCACTGGGATTTGGGGGGGCGCCATTTTATTCGGCAACGACCACGGCTGCCGGATCTTCGGCCGCCCTGGTCGCCACCAGCATTTAGGCAGGGAGAGCTGGGGCAGGGGAGCGCGGGGAGGGCCGCCTGCAGCAAGTAAGGGGGGGCAGCTCCCCCCACGCACTGAGGCACCCCCCTTGTGGCAGATCCCCACCCTCCACCCTGAGGCACCCCCCCCGCCCCAGCTCGCCCGTGCTCCATGCACGAGCACCCCGAGCACGCCATTGCTGCTTCACTTCTCCCGCCTCCCAGGCTTGCAGCACCTAAGCTGATTGGCGCCGCAAGCCTGGGAGGCAGGAGAAGTGAAGCAGCTCACCCCTGCCCCGCCTCCTCCCCAAGCATGCCGTGGTTGCTTCACTTCTCCCGCCTCCCAGACTTGTGGCGCCTAAGTTGATTGGCCTAGGGTGCGAAACATCCTTGCACCGGCCCTGACTGGAGCCCGGGCTCTGGGACCCTGTCCCCTCACAAGGTCCCAAGTTCAAGCTCCAGTGCCGCCCTGAACATCCACACTGCAGTTAAATAGCCCCATAACCTGAGCCCCATGAGCCTGAGTCAGCTGGCACGGGCTACAAATTTTTAATTGTAGTGTGGACATATCCCATAAGGCCTATGTATCATGCAACTGCCACTTAAGCCCAGAATCAATAAAAGGCAATGGATTTCCCATGCAATGTTTCATTTGAGTCAACAGATGGACATAGCATCACTTTTAAGATTTTTTTTATTGCCCTTACGGTATCTCATAGTTGTCTAAAACATGAGTTCCTGAGGACCTGGTTTGTCAGATTGTCACCATGAAGCATTTTCTTTTGAAAATAACAAAGCTCATTCCTTTGTTGTTTTTCACTTTAAATATGTCAGAAAGCTAGTGATTGGTAACTGATATTAATATCTCAAGAGCCTAGAACATTAAGCTGGGGACAGAGCGACTGTTTATACAGCACCTAGCACACTGCAGCGCCAGTCATTCTTCAGTCTCATCTCAGGATCTAGACTCTGGCATTATCCAACTTAGAGAATTCCTCATTTTTCTTTATATTTAAAAAAGGAAATTAATTGCAAAAATTTACTCTAAGGGAATGTGAAGGTTCTACAATTAAAATCACAAATACAGATATTTAATCAGCAAACACAGATATTTAAGTTCCAAGAGCAAATTAGTTCCCTTATTAACTCAGACGTGTTCCAAGTAGGTAGTATTTTCTGTTCCTTTTTTAAAATGTGTAGTCTAAAATTACTGTTTGTCATAAATTGTCAGGGTGACCATGCGTCTTTATTTTAAGGAACTGGTTCCTTCTTTAATTGATTTGTCCCTTAGGGTGACCACCTGTCTCTTATTTTAAGAGATGTCCCTTGACCATTTTAAACATTAAATTAAAGCTTATGATAATTGCATTTTATATTTGAGGGCAATATAAATACATGATATGCTTAGGGAAATGGTGTTTCCCTAGAATGTCCTTTAAAATAAAGCATTCTTCCTTATTTTTTGTGTTCTTTTCCATCCAACAAAGGTGGTCACTCCATAAACTGTGTATCATGAAATATACATGCCTTGTTGTTGGAGCTTTTATATTACCTCATTTTATGTGATCGTAATGTATGGAGCCTTAAGGACTGTGGTATGCTGTGTGATTACTTTCTCTTTAAGATCTGGATCATTGTGGCTGGCGAAGTTCAACTGACAAGTTTTTTCAAAGACAATGGCAGTTGCAGCTGAATTTAGACACTGAACCCATTAGGGAAGTTTATTTGTAAATTTAGCTAAAAGTTCTCTCTCAACTCTGAAACAGTATTTTAGGAACAGCTGCATCCCAGGATTTGATAAGATCCTTTTACAGCAACAAGGGGGTGAGTGTGATAATAGTGATGGAAGAGGTTTCTAGCTAAAAGAAAGAACAAAGAAAGTTAGGCATGGCCACATCTGAGAGAATGGATGGTTTCCATTTTAATGAAAAAGGTAAGGAGTTTACAGTTTATGTATAAAAATTGCAGTAGTATTTTTATGCCAACATCATTGAAGACATTTGAAAAAACAGATACTTTTTCCTAAATCTGGTTGGAAGAGACATTTACCAGCGTGAAAGACTTATCTTTCCCACGTGACCTATGAGGAATTGGATGAAGTGTTTAAAAAGCACTATGTTCCTCAAGCAAAATTCCTAGCTGAGAGAGATGAATTTCATGTTCAAAACCAAAAAAGAAGGAGAAAGTATATCTGATTTCCTGGATAATCTTAAAAAGCTCTCCCAGAGCTTCCTCTTGGGTAATCACCTGCAGAAGTTCTCAGGGAGAGCTTTATATTTGAGATGAGAAATCTAAATTAAAAGAGAAGCTGCTGAGTATTATTCACACAAAGTAACTTAAACTGAGAGGAGCAGTGGGATATCATGTTTCTTTTATTGCACAGATCAATACCTCAGACCACCATATAGAAATCTCCAGCAGTGTTATATCTTTGGCCCCAGTCAAGCAACACCTCACATGCCTAACCTTGTGCTCAGGATAGTCTCTGCCCTACTGTTCAATGGGACTCCTCATATGTATAAAACTAAGCATGTGTAAGTGTCAGCAGTATTAAATGCACAGTAAGAATTAGTTTTGGCTTGCTCAGACCACAGGTAGCAAAAGAACTAGATGAAAAAACAGCAGTGACAAGCCCAAAACATGAGCCTGCTGGGTTTTTATACCTAGGCCTAGGGAGTATTTAGTTTGAAATGACAGGAAAAGAAAGAAGTAGGAAAAAGGTATAAAAAAAATCATTAGGCTCCATGACATACCTTGTGATGAATAGAGAAATAATGAAGAAACATGCAATTGTTTAGAAAATAGCAAAGGAACTGATATTGCAGGAGACAGTAATTACTGCAGAAAGAAATTGTTCTTTTTTGGTGATGATTCCAACGCCAGTGTTAATGTAGAAACTGAATCTGGAATGACAATATTATTGTGAAAACAGAATCTGTGAAGGTCAATGAGGAACAAGAGGGAGCAAGTGACAACTGCTCTTCCTGACAGGGATTTCTAGCCAAATGGAATCATAAACCTCCCAAAAGACTAATTTGTAATTTAAAAATTACAGGGCAGGGAGGATTGTGATGTTTAGTGTTTTAAACTGTGGTGACTGTGTGCGCTTACTGCATCTTTTAAGGCCTGGCGTATTTGGGCAGGTAAAGAAGGGCAAAGAGTTTGTCAGTTGGCAGCTGGAGTCTTTGGGTGTAGTTTGTACATAAGGATCCTTTTCAATGTGATAGCTGTATTCATGTTTGTTGTTACTTTATTTTATTTGTTATTCTGCTCCAATTAAGGTCTGTGTAATTAATTAAAAAGGCATCCTATACTGGGATTTTCAGGAGACATCGCATTGACTTTAACTACATATCTACAACATTAATGCAGGTTTTTTTAATATTTAAAGTTAGAAAGACCAGTCACAAGGTGAGAGAGATTCACAAAACAGTTATTCTTTAAACCCTCAAATTAAACTCATTTGGTAGAATGTGTACAAAGGAGCTTACAAGAGAAGGAATTGCATCTTAAATAGATAATATTTCAAAAGAAATCTTTGTTAATGTAAAAAAAAGACTAGTTATCATATAAACCTGTTTCTAAATGGAGTCTTACGAACACCCTCTCACTGGCATAACCCTAGAGATGTCTCCTCTTCAGGCTCATTAGGAAATGTCCTATGTTTCTCCTTGAATCTTTCATATAGCTTGGCAAGAGGTTTTATTGAAGGCTAAAACCTCTTGTGGGCTATTAAGGATGTCCAGCTTTTCTCATTTCATTTTTTCAACCATGCAATAAATCAGAGCACTAATCCTTCTCCATTCCAAGCTGCACAGTAGTTCAAGGAACAGTTTCACTATCAGATTAAATGATGCCTGGAATTTGCATCCATATGTTACCATGGAGATGCCATGCAGACATCGCTTTAGTGCTGTAGCACCTGACAGGAACAGTAACTGACATCAATATGTGATACAATCAAGGCTGGTCTACACAAAGTTTTTGTATCTGTATAACTATGTCAATTAGGGGTGTGATTGTTTTTTATCAATATAGTTATACCAGTATCAAGGTGCCTTATACCAATATAGCTTATTCCCCTTCCTTTATGTGAATAAATTGTACTGGTATAAATGTGTCCACACGAGAGGTATAGTACTACTTTAACTATAGCATATAGTTAAAACAGTACAACTTTTGTGTGTAGGCAAGGCCTTATTGTTGACAAAAGTCCTTCATATAGTCTACATCTTGAGTCTTACCTAGCTATTCTCCACTGGTCTAAGAATGAGCCAGACTTATCCTTCATTCCCTATTGGAGACCATTAGGTCCCTGTGGATAAGAAACTGGCCAGAGACGCAGGAGATGTAAGTTCCAATCCTGATTCTGCCAATAATTTCCTCTAAAACCATAGGTGAGTCACTTTGTCTCTTCATACCTTGGGCACTCCATCTGTAAATTGCAGATAATGATTCCAAAACCTCTTTGTAAGTGCTTGACATCTATAGATGAAAAGCATTATGCAAGTGTAAAATATTATTATAGTGACCAGAATTTTAATAATAGTATTGCTAATTTTCCACAGCTGGGATCTGAGGATTGTTTTATTGAAGTGTGTAACGATCTCATATTCTAGGCTTTGTTGCTGGATACCTTAGTTGTATTATTTTTGTCTACAGTTCTCATGAGGATCCTGCTTCTTGTGTCAAGTGTGTAATAGGTTCCATAAATAGCAACTTTTCTATGTGTGAGCAAGGAGAGTGGGAAATCAACATAAGACAAGACCCCATTCAGATTTCATGTATGCTAGGATTTTACAGACTGGAAGATATCAAATCAGTGTGTGAGACTGAGAAAAAGAACCATGCTACTCCAATGTGCTTCTCTTTTGGGACTTGGCTTCTCCATGCATTTTTAATATCGTATTCAGGCTTTCTTTGTTTTATGTGAAATCTTTAATATAATTCTCTGCTATATAAAGAAGAACAACAAACATTATTGGGGAAAGCTTTGTTTCTGATTTAGGGATTCTTTGATCATTGGAGAATAATAAAAGCACTTTAAAAGCATCTCTTCTGGAGGAACACCCTAAAACAGTGATCCCCAAACTATGGGGTACACCTCCGTTATGCAGCACAGTGTAACATTCAGTGGGGGCACGCAGCAGGGTCCAGGCCTACCTCTATGGTGCAGGGAGGGAGCGCCATGTTTCCAGCCCCCACAACCCCCAGACCAGCTCTGCCCCCAGCCTCACTCCTCCCCCAACCCTGGTCAGCCCCCAGTCTTGCTCCACCCCCAGCTCAGTTCTGCTCTCATTCCCTCTCCACCTCCAGACCAGCTCTGCCTCCCACCCCAGCTCCTCCCCCTTCCCCAGTTGTCCCCTTAAGTCTCCTTCAGCCCAAACTCTGCTGCTGAGGAAGCCTTGTCTGTGCTGTAATGAGGGAGTGCGTGGATAGATTCCGTTAATGGTAAGGGGTAGGGCAACTAGAAAAGTTTGCCCCAAATGCCCCAAAATTAGTGCATCTCAGTTTGGTAGAATGGTTGGTGTCTGTGTCTGTTACTTCATAACTGCAAATATATAGTATCCAGAAATAAACAAATCAAAGTGATTGTATGCGTTAATTGAATAAGGAAAAACAAGAAAGACTATGAGGTTCAAGTAAACTTGATGAACACATGGCAAATCTTTTGTAAATACAAAGATGATAGCTTATGCAAGACTTTTCTGAGATGGATTCTTCTTTGATTTGGGCTTGATTAACGGTGTATGGAGTAAAAATCCAATTTTGTCCAGACTCAGTGTATGGAAATACCGAAAAGAGACCCTAAATCTAATTGATGTATCTGAATTCATATTCAAAGCCAGGAAGTATCTAACATACTCTTGTACAGTGTTGTGTCATTGTTTTCTTCATTTGTAGTAATTGGCTTCTTTCAAGGCTTTTGCCTTACAAATTTCAGTAAATCAAAACAGAGTATCTGCAATGTAACAGGGCAATAATATTGCTGCTGGAATAAAGTAACAGCTGGTGGTAGAAGGAGTGCAGTCTAAATGGTGAGAATAGATGGTTGCGGTTCAGGTCTCAAGCATCCTCTTCCTGATTTTGAAACTAACTTGCAGGATGACCTTGGGGAAAAGTCATTACACATCTCTGTTTTCTCATCTGCAAAAGTGGGGGTTCTGACACTTCCCGAAAGTTAATGTTTGTAAAATGCTTTGATAGCCTCAGATGAAGTATAAGTACGAAGCGGTATTATTCTTAGTGATTCCAGTCTTTGATCAAGTTCTCTAATCTGATGTCGGATGTTTATATATATTAGCAAACTCGTTTGTACAAAATTTGTTGACCGTTGCTAGTACAGTTCTCTGTAGACCAGGGGCCAAGGCAACAGTTTAATGTTTCAATGACATGACTAAAAGTGCCAACACCAGTAATGAGGAACCCGGGAATAATGACTTTGATTTTCCACTGGCAGGGTAGGATTTACATTGTGCTATGAAGCGTCTTGTATGAGAAAGCAGTTGTTTTCCCTTTCCTCAGGAGTTGAAAGATGAACATCTTACAGTGCTGACAGAAGGTTCAGAACGACAACCGATAGGCCAGGATGTGTTATCAGTGTTACTCATTTGCTTTCTTGATGCTATGTGAGTAGAGAGGTGCAGTATTGTAACAAGCAACACTAAGACAATGAGAAATAAGTACCAAATAAATCATGAAGAAAGCAACACTCTTATTTTCCCTTAAAGTTTCATTTTAATTTTTCTGAAGAACTGCATAATGCAGACCCCAGGAAGCTACCGGTGATAGCCTTTGTGCGCACCCATCATGGAGGCAAGCACTCTGTTACTACTGAATCACTATTCATGCCAATAGAATGCTGTTAATTATTTGCACACCTCTTTTGTAAGTAAGGTAGGTGGTTTAAAAGTAGTGCACAAGGGAGAAAGGTTATGCGCTTTTCCATAGACTTCCAGGCTGTGGCTGTGACTCAGACCCTTTTTGCTGAAAGAATTAGTGTGTGCCACCCTGTTCATTCCTCATTTTAACATGAATGGAAAACTGAGAACATGCTGTTTGACTTGACGTTTGTGTCTTTTTTTTTTTTCACAAAGCTGTAGAGTGGATAAGATTAACAAGAATTTGAACAGCTATTTCTAAAGTGTCTAATTAGAGATAGGTTAGCCGAGGACAGATTCAGCCTATTAGTAATTAAAATGACTGCTGCATTTACCTCAGAGATCGATAGCCTACGATCCTTTTTCTATTTAATAGAACTACTCTTCTTGATTTCCAGGGACATGTTGTTAGGATGTCAGCATTGAAAGATGTAAGGCATTGGGTTTTTTTGTTTATCTTTGGAGATACTGATGGAAGAGGAAATACATAAATGAGGATATGCCTGAGAAAGCCTAACCCTCTTAGTTGTCATGCCTACTCCCATTATAGCAAGTGCACCCTCAAAAAGTAAATTAAGGGTAAACTAATACAGAATGACACTAATCTGACAGAATCAAATACTTTTATGAAGCTTGGCTATTACCAATGGCATTAGCTCTGTCTGTAGCATCATTCAGCTGTTGCCCTGGGATGGCATAAGTGGATCCTTTTGCCACTGGCTTACAGGCCCAATGGCCAGCAACATGCCTATGCCAGCCCTGGATATCATTTATATATTACAAGGAGCAGGTGCATGGTGGTGGTTCTAGGTCAAGGAATTCAAGTCATGCAAATGTGCTCTGTTGGCAAGGACTAATGTGGTTATTGTGAAAAGTGAAAGTACTCCCACGTTTCTGCAAGCATTCAGGCATCTCACCAATGCTATTGTACTAGTGTTGAAGTGAAGTCTGATTCTCCCAGCTGATTGTTGAGTCTGCACCTCCCTGTATCCCCATAAAATTGCACCATGATTAATGAGAATGAGTTAAATGCTTTTACTGTACATAACAAACTCTTTGGGACAGGGACTGTTTTTCAATCATAGTTGTAGACAGTA
Organism: Mauremys mutica; assembly: GCF_020497125.1. Taxonomy (NCBI): domain Eukaryota; kingdom Metazoa; phylum Chordata; order Testudines; family Geoemydidae; genus Mauremys; species Mauremys mutica. The sequence goes on from NC_059072.1 coordinate 24,211,315, forward strand.
CCTAGTGCCCTGGGTCCCTGGTCAGGGCCCCCAAATGGTACCGCAATACAAATATTTGATAATAATAACAATAATAAAGAAGACAGTGTTTACTCATGCAGTAAGGAGGAGGTTTTCTTATCATCTCAGTTACCTCCAAAAAGTGGTATCCTAGAAACCTTTCCAAATTTGGGTTAATACAGTGCATGGGAGTTCATATTTTCCCTCTAGCTGTTTCAAAATTCACATAGGAATTTTTAATTACCGGTAATTTCAGGATTTTGTCCCAAATGATTTTTCATGTCCATGTCAAATAATGTTTGTCTCTTTGGAAGACCCAAGACCATCAATTAGTTTGGTGGTGACCTTTCAAAATAGAGAGTCATCAATACTCTGCACTTATCTAACACCTGTCATCCAGAGAATCTCAGATCATTTTACAGTTGGGAAGGAAGCATGAATTTAGCCTCTGTGAGGGAGCTAAGTAGTAATAGTCCCAGTTTTTCACATTGATAAGCTAAGGCATAGTGACATATCTAAACAACACAGCAAGCGACTGACAGAGCTGTAGTAGGATCCAGGAACCCTGCTCTAACACCGGAATGTACTCTCTCCCTTTAATTTCTATGCAGCTCAAGAACCACAACACAAACTTGGAAAAATGTCTGTATCCACAGCTTTTCAAGCCAATTGCTAATTGATACATGACACTAACACCATAGTGCTGGTGTATATGACAGCTCACGCCCATCTACTGTCTAGTGGTGTTACTGTTTCTGCTTTTAAAACGGTATTTGGCATCACACATCATAGCTTGTAGAAGGATCCTGGGAGGAACAAAGTGTTGGAATGCATTAAGGAACATTTCATCTTGTCATTAATACTGGCCACCTTCTCCTCTCTCTAAAGTTACAGCACTGTTTTTTGGCAGGAGCCCATTTGTTTCTTGGTGGAGGAAAAAGTTGGGCTTTCACAAGAAATTTGGTAGATGGATGCCAAACAAAAGGGTAATTACAGTCTATAGGGACATCGGGTCTTGAGGATCCCAGGAAATATTCTGCCTCTTTTCTACTCAACCTTTCTAAGAGCTTCTGCAGATAATGAAGTGTTGAATGTATTAAAGGGACCCTTTAATAGGCGGTCAGACGAGAAATTTGAACCTCTGTAAAAACAAACAAACCCTCCAACTTTTGTCTATTTAAAAATATTCTACTGATAATTAAACTATGACTGCCTGTTCATACTGAAGGCTGCAGCCATCTTAAAATTGCAGCAGGGGACAAGATGGCTCAAAGTATTAGTTATAGGGCATGGTCTCCCTTCATCTCTTAAGATCAGTTAACTCCTATAACTTGAGTGTTGCCCCTAACCCATCCACACACACAAATCTCTAGCTTGAGTTTGATGGTGCTTTAAACTTGAGCTAGCTAGCCCATCAGGGTGCATAAGTTTGAAGCCAGAGTGATGCTGATACTGAAAATACTGCGTGCTGTGTGGATGGAGCTAGAGTCCACTTGCATGCTGATGGGCCCCAGTACCTTCCTCAAATTCTCCTTGGGGCCCAATTGGAAAAAGCTGGATTTCCAGGAAAATCTGGCATCACGCTGTCTGTCTGTGCATCCCACAGAGTTGATCTGTCCTCTCTGGTCCACCAAAGCCTGTAGAATGATGGAGTACTATCTTTCCAGTTTAGATAATCATGTGCCCCTTAGGGGAGGCAGATAATGGGCACCTGTGTGCCATGGATGGCAGCCTCACAGTTCGGGAAACCCATTCACTGAAAGCCCCTATTATTTCAGGGACATTTTGAATCTTAATTATCTATGAGTGAACAAGAGCTATAACTGCTTTGTAAACCTCCATCACCACAGTGCCAGCAGTTGACTTCCCAACACAAAACCAAGTAGTCACCGTCTTGTAGCAGTCCGGGGTTTCCAGATTTCAGATGGCAATAGCAACCCACTTCTGGACTGGTATGGACTGCCTCATCTATGTATCCTGGGCTGAATTATCAGGGCAATCTCATCGCACAGGTCCATAAAGGTAGCCTTCCTCCTAGGAAAGTTCTGTGCCTACTGCTGGTCATCGTGGAGCTGCAAGAAAATGTAATCTCCCCACTCAGTGATAGTGTTGCTGCTCCAGATGCACGGTCAGCAAAGGGAGATTCCTTAGCTATGAAAAGTCTCGACTCTACCAGCATGTCTTCATGCAGCCTGCATGATCTCCTGAGCAAAGCACATCTCCACCTTCTGAGGGTGAGAAGCCATTGCCAAAAAGCTTTTGCCTTGTCATTTGCCTCCTATTCCTGATAAGAGAATTCCATTAATGCCATTTGGTACAGGTTGTAATTCTGATTGGGATCCATGCCTTCACACCAGAACACAGGCTACTAATGCAAAACCAGAAGTGGTGTACAGACGCTCCCCGGGTTACGCAAGACCTGACTTATGCAAATTTGCACTTACGGAAAAAGTTCCATAAGCCAGAAATAGGATCTTTGAGTTGCGGAAATTTTTGTGTAATGTACGGGTATACATTTCTGACTTATGCAAAATTCAAGTTACACATGGCTTTCCGGAACAGAACGATTGCGTAAGTCGGGGGGTATCTGTACTGTAATGAGTCGCTCAGCTAACATCACTTCTGTGCACATGCCCAGAAAGTCAACTTTTCTCACAACACCTTGTGAAAGATTTCAAAGAGCAGCTTACATTATTGCAGTACTAAGAACCAAGGGTCCCCAGAAGGCCTAGAAGCTCACTTGGTTCAGTTCAGTGCCAGCTGGGGTGCAATAACTTGAGTATAGCATGCACGTGGGTGCAGTGTGGATGTTCTCACTCAAAATAGAGGCCTGGGTGCTGAAGTATGGGGATGCTTGCACTACTGCTGCCCATGCTGTAACTATGCAGTAGCTAAACAAAAGACTGCAGCCTCATGGTTCTCCATCCAGCACCATTCGTGAGCCCTGCAGTTCTAGGCTGTTGCTCTCCTGGGCACTCGGTGTGAGCCAGTATGTGAAACTTGCTTCTTTCTTCCACTTTCCCTGTGAGCCCCTTTTTTGTGAGCTGGCAGGGAACTGAAATTGTTATGAGGTTTTTTTAATCACGAAAAAGCACAGAAATAATATTTATTGCTTTCATTACATTTTGTAAGATGCTGGTAATCATAATATAACTTCAACTCATCAAATCCCAGGCTGTAAAACTTAGCAAGTGAACAGGAATAGGAATCACAGAACAACTGAAAAGAATCTAAGATCACCCCCATCTCCCACCCTCAAATGAAAGGCTGGCTTAAAAATTATGTGAAGACAGGGTTAAAATCAATATTCACAAACTAAAAAACCTCAAACACTAGACAGGAATACATGCATTTGTATGGGGTGGGAAGGCTCTGCAGAGAAAACCTTGCAGCTGAGATGGAAAAAAAATCAAGATGCAAGGAGATCTGTGCACACTAAAAATTAATAACCACCACAAAACTGAAAGGGGTGGGGCAGTTCAGAGGTGTGCATGGGGATAATGGGATGAATTGAGTGGTGAGCATGCAAATGCAAGGGAGTAAAGTCCGCGCTATAAATTGCTGATTTGTTGGCTGTGGTTCTTTTTATGGAGAACTAACTGGCATTTGTGTGAAATTCTAATGTGCTTCTTTGCCTGCGATTGCCCCTTTGATAAGCATTAGTCATTCCCAGGCATAGATGGCCGTTAATGAAGAAAGCCATTGGGCTAGATGCAGGCTAAATTAACCTCTCCAGCTGCGGATCCATGTAAGCACTGCAGCCAAGGACGTAACACTGTGTTTTGAGGGGGGGAAATCTAGAGGCAGCAAAAATTATGGCCTTGGCTTTCTTCAAGCACCTCTTCCCACCTCATCTCATATGGGGCCCTTTAAGTGTTGGGAATGATGAGCAAGTCCTTCCAGTGATCATGAGTCAGATCAGGAGGCATTTTAAATGAGTCACAGTTCAAGTTTCAGGGCTCTCCCCAGCCACAGCTGTGTTCAGGAAGTCAGCAGGTGGAAGGGGAAGGGGGGCCGTGAGCACATAGAAATAAGTCCCACCATCCTGTTGTAGCTGCTGTGGGCTGCAAACCTTCAGCTGGAGAGGCTGAATGTCTGGAGGTCTATGACTAGCAGGGCACAGGGAGCTAATATAAATGAGTGCTCCCCACTCCAGGCAGCTCTGGGATGTTCATAGCTTTCTGATTGTGCCTGCGAGCCAGTCTGCCTGCCGCAGAGCCAGCATACCCAAGGCTTGCCCCATTCCCTTTCTTAATTCTGTGTAATGGATGAAAGCCAACATAGTGCAACAGATAAATACATGCAAACAGTGAGACAGAAGACCAGACATTCAGACTTAAGGTTTACCCAGTTCTTTCACTTAGGGTATGTCTACACTACGGGATTATTCCGAATTTACATAAACCGGTTTAGCAAAACAGATTGTATAAAATCGAGTGCGCGCGGCCACACTAAACACATTAAATCGGTGGTGTGCGTCCACGGTCCGAGGCTAGCGTCGATTTCTGGAGCGTTGCACTGTGGGTAGCTATTCCGTAGCTATCCCATAGTTCCCGCAGCCTACCCCGCCCCTTGGAATTTCCGGGTTGAGATCCCAGTGCCTGATGGGGCAAAAATCATTGTCGCGGGTGGTTCTGGGTAAATGTCGTCAGTCACTCCTTCCTCTGGGAAAGCAACAGCAGACAAGCATTTCGCGCCTTTTTTCCCTGGATTGCCCTGGCAGATGCCATAGCATGGCAATCATGGAGCCTGTTTTGCCTTTTGTGACTGTCACCGTATGTGTACTAGATGCCTCTCACAGAGGCGATTCAGCAGCGCTACACAGAAGCATGCTTTTGCTTTTGCATGACAGCAGAGATGGTTACCAGCCATACTGCACCATCTACCATACCATAAATTGGTAATAAGATGATCATGGTTACCAGTCCTTTTGCACCATTTGCTGCTGTCATAAGTGCCCCTGGTTAAGATCAGCCAGGGGCGCAAAAGCCAAAATTGGGAATAACTCCCTGAGTCAATCCCTCCTTTTTGGTATCTAAAAATAGAATCAGTCCTGCCTAGAATATGGGCAAGTGTACTAGAGAACCACTGTATCAGAGAGCACAGCTGCTCTGTGTCAGATCCTGCAGAAATTATGAGCTGTATGCTATTCACAGGAGATGCTCCTGCAACAACCCCACCTGTTGATTCCGTTCTTCCCCCAGCCTTCCTGGGCTACCGTAGCATTGTCCCCCCACTTGTGTGATGAAGTAATAAAGAATGCAGGAATAAGACACAGTGACTTGTTAGTGAGAAATGAGTGGAAGGCAGCCTCCAGCTGCTATGATAGTCCAGACAGGACAGTAAGGAGTGTGGAGGAGAGGAGCCCAGCATCCCTCTGCTAGTCCAGGGGCAATTGAATCTTTTTTTTACACATGAAAGGTGGGGGCTGACGGAGCTCAGCCCCCTGTTGCTATGATGACGATGGTTATCAGCCATACTGTACCATCTACCAGGAAAAATTAGGGCCAGGCGCCCTTGATCGACCTGACGGATGCTAGTCAGCATGGTTACCAGCCCTTTTGCACTGCCCCATGTGCCAATAGGCTGATGATGAGGACGGATACCAGTCGTTTTGCACCATCAGCCACCCATGGCGGGGGGGAGCAAGGATGTTGGTGTTGAGTGCTGCAGCATCGCGTCTATCTGCAGCATTCAGTAAAGATAGGGTGACATGTAAAAGAGTCAAGAGAGGATTTTTTCTCTTTCACTTCTGGGGGTGGGTGGGGGGGTGCGTAAATTGCCGAGCTATGCCCTGACCCACCGCTGACACTGTGTTTGACCCTAGAAGCATTTGGAGCTCAGCCAAGAATGCAAATGCTTTTCAGAGAGACTGCAGGAACTGTGGGATAGCTTGAGTCCTCCAGTCCATGAGTGTCCATTTGATTCCTTGGCTTTCCGTTACGCTTGTCACGCAGCAGTGCGCTGAGTCCCTGCTATGGCGTCTGTCTGGAAATTTTTTAAATATGTTTTTTAATTCATCTTCTGTAACGGAGCGCTGATAGAACAGATTTGCCTGCCCTTACAGCGATCACGTCCGCATGGTCCATGCGGGAGCTCTTTCTTTATTTTGATTTTTAACTGCATCACCACACGTGCTGATCGGAGCTCCACGCTGGGCAAACAGGAAATATTCAAAAGTTCGCAGGGCTTTTCCTGTCTACCTGGCCACTGCATCCGAGTTCAGATTGCTGTCCAGAGCGGTCAGTGGTGTACTGTGGGATACCGCCCGGAGGCCAATACCGTCGATCTGCGGCCACACTAACCCTAATCCAATATGGTAATACCGATATTAGTGCTACTCCTCTCGTTAGGGAGGAGTACAGAAACCGGTTTAAAGAGCCCTTTATACCGATGTAAAGGGCCTCTTAGTGTGGACGGGTGTGGTGTTAAATCGGTTTAATGCTCCTAAAACCGGTTTAAACGCGTAGTGTAGACCAGGCCTTAGATACTGCTTTGGAAAAAGGCACAAGTGTGCCTTGTAAAGAAACAGAATCAAAGTTGGTAAGCACAAAATGCAACCGCCTCCAGAAATTAAACTGTTCAGTGGTTTCCAGGTGCTAATCATTTTGTGTTGTTTTTTAAATGAGGGTTTGGGGAGGCAATTCATTCACACTTCCATTAGCTTGCCTTTTAGAGATCTAATCCTCTCCCATTAAATCAAATGGTAACACTCCCATGTACAACAATTAGAAGATCAGGCTCTGAGCTAGTGGTGTCAGGTGCTGTCGAGATGGCATTGCTCTTGGAGCGGGCAGTGCTCCATGTTACTTAACAGAAACCTATCTGGCCAGTCTGTGGTAGCAATACTGATGAACTATGGAGACAGTCTCCTCCAATCTCTTTGTCCCCAAACAGTGGCTGCAATACAGAGTGTAAAAGATGGTAAAATGAGATCCTCAGGGATCTAACAAGCAGCTGGAAAAAAAAAAGTACATGAAGGTTGCGAGGCTGATTTTCTTAAATTGATTTAGGTTTTTTAAAATATCTGTTGGTTACTGTTGCAAACCTGAGCTGTGCTTTTTCTTCATGATCGCAAGTGCACAGTGCTTCTCCCACTCCGCCTGTCTTTTCTGTTACTGCCTGCAGATAACAAAGTGAAATGTACAAGCTCTCTGAAGTGCTCACAAAGGCAGGATCCTTATACCTCAGTGCCACAATATGAGAACACAGCAGACTGACACAGCTGAGTAAAGCATTCTATGAACACGAGTCCACAGTCTAAAATGTAATTGCTAGGTCAAATCTTTTGAGACAGCAGTGGCTTCAGCTCCGTTTCTCTGGTAACAATATTCAGTTTTGAACACAGTTTGTAGCCAGTAGATTGGAATGGATTTGGCAGGATAAAAACATGTTTTTAGTTTTTTGCCTGATATGTAGGAACAGGTCTGAATTGTATAACTATGGGCCAAATTCTGCAGTCCACCAAAACTTACGTTTAAATATCATGCTTTCCCCTGGGTGTAAGTATGAGTTTTGATGGAGTAAGGACCACAGGATTTGGCCTTATGCATTTACACTTAAGATGAACCCAAGCTGCACGAAGTAGATCTGAATCTAAATGTAGAATCTCTAAAGCTGGGTTTGTTCACGTCTGGGGTTTTGTTTCATGCTCATACGTTATTCAGCCACTTGGTTAATTGTTAGGAAGAAAAAAAAGCAAGTGACTGTAAACGGGACGCTATGGCATGCCATAGCTTCCAAGTAAAACTAAGATTTTTTTTAACAGCCAAATGTGTAAGCACCACATGGCCTGTGAAATTCAAACTGGTTTTGGGCAAACCTCCAAAAGATTGAGATTTGATTAGGTTTGGTTTGGATGAGCCCTGTCAAGTTCAGACGCTTCTTCAGATCCCAGCTGATCTTTTTCAAATCCATTTCTTCCCTTGTCTCCTCTCTTTGCTAAACACAACCAGGTGGTTTTATGCCCCACACAAATCCCAACTCTAGGGCCCTTGTTCCCAAAAATAATCTCTTTATTTTTTTCACCTCCAATGTCATACCAATGGTTCTGTCCTTTCACAGACTCCCATCTTCTCTTTCTACAACCTCTAACAGACTGACCTGTTCTGGTACTGTCCTTTCAAATCCACTGCAGGGTCTCAGCAGGTGTAGCAGTCTGGTGAGCCTCTCAGTGTCTTCATATTACAAACATGTGGGTTTACTGGGCTAGGTGCCACATGGTTCATTGCTCATTTCTGAGAGAAAGAGGAGGGTATGGACAGCATAATCTTTAAAGATAACACAGCCATCACACACTGCCAGACTTCATGAACTCTCAGAATGGATGTCACAGGCAGGATATTAGAAAAGAGAGTTCGGGGAGGAGGGACATCAGGAAGAGGACAGGATGCCAATTTGAAATTGACACTTAAAGGTTGGGTTTGGTTTCATGCAGGGTCTGAGATTTAAGGGACATCTATAATTATCAACAATGATCATGAACAGTGGAATAAGAATTTAGCTAGTAGTTTTGCTGATAAGGCAAAAACAATGATGTTACTTTATCCTGATGTAGAAACTTGTTTTGTCAATAAGCTAAGCTGACATGTCTCAGAAAGCACACAAAGACAGATGTGCCCAGTACCAAGTAGTCACTTTTCTCAGGTCATTTTTCTGACCAGGAACCTGCAATCTACACATCATAGAAACAAAAATGCCTTTTCAGAACTGCTCCTGTATGTTCTTTTTTCCCTAGTGTGAAAAAGCACTTAAAATGGTGACATATGTCATTTGTGCCTCTGGAGAGAGAATACAACACAGGTGACACTTACCAGTAGGAATCCCTGTGACGGTGAGCCAATTACTCAAAAGAACAGTAGTGGGGACTCATGGGGCTTGCATTTATTTGCACGTACGTGGAATCATAGAAATTAGAGATGGAAAATACCATCTAGTCCATCCTCAGGGGGCAGTGCAGGATTGTTCCTCTCCACTGCTTTATATAGCTGAGCTTTTTTTATTGTTCTTCCATTTGCAAGGCGACACTTGTAGACATACTCCACAAAGCCCCTCACCTCACATACCCCTTTCAAGAAAGCCCATGATTCAGTCTATCACAAGTTCTCAAGGGAAATTGCACAAGCTTTCAAGTCTGGTACAAAACTCACCATTATAGCTAGTACAGATAATAGACTTAAAAGTAATTCTAAAAAATGTGTGCCTGTGGCCTTCTGGTTAAGGTGTAAAACTAGGTCTCTGGACCTGCAGGTTCATTTCCCAGAATTGTCCCAAACTTCCTGTTTGACCCAGGACAGGGTCTGGTGTTTCTGCTTCCTGGTCTTTAAAATAGGGATGATAATACTTCTGTACCTCACAAGGTGTTTTGCATACATATGTGTGAGGTGCTTAGATACTACAGTGACGGGGGCCAAAAAAAAAAGAGTACCTAGTCGATTTTAAAATAAGCTAAAATATAGGCCCCGACTTTACCCACTCACATACATACAGGGTCCAAAGGGAATCCAGCATAGCAGAACCAGTGTGGTTCCAGCAATATGGCTACCAAGGCAGGGGGTCTGCAGAACCCTAGGTCCACAGGAATGGCTTGGAATAGCCACGTACAGCAGCTCCACTGCACTATGTGGATAGTCCAGTCCTTCCAGTTCTGCAAGGTGCTGTTAAACATACATATGTTAAAATGGGGTCTGTCCCCAAAGAGTTTACAGTATAAATAGACAAGCCAGGCAAAGGGAAGGAGGCAGAAAGCAAGGCAGAGAGAGATCGAGGACCAGAATGTCAGAAGCCCTCAGAACCCACAATTCAGGTCAGATTTTCCAAAGAGCTCAGCTCCCATATAGGCACTGAACTAAGTGATTAGATTTTTCAAAAGGTATTTTGAAAATCTGGCCATAAGTGTAACAGTGGGAGCTAAGCCCTTTTGAAAATTTGGCTTTTATTTAGGTGCATAAATGGGAGTTGAGTCCTTCTGTAAACTTGATCCCAGATGACTTGCCAGAGCCCACACAGGAAGAATGTGGCAGTGCTGGGAGTGAACCATGCACTCCTGAATCACATGTCAATGCCTTAACTGCAAGGCCTTCCTTCCTCTTCTCCTGGGTGAGGACATCAAGATTTGGCTTATGCGTAATAAGTGTTATATGTTCCCACAGAAATACTGTAGTAGCAATTACTGCTTTAAAATTGTGGCTGAAATCTGACTGGGAAAATGTGCCATGACCTTGTGAAAATACAAATGTAAAACTGGAGGCACATTAAGCAAAGTTATGTTATAGAATATTTTAAAAAGAGAGCCAGGAACAACACACTAAAGCAAACCTTAAAAACTTAAATAATTTAGTTTGAACTAGCTAAATAATTTATTCTAAAAAATTATGGTTTAAGGCTATTGTGTGCTTCAAGATTTTTCTCTTTGAGGGCTTTTAAAAGACCTAATGCTTCTCGAGTAT